>NC_044031.1:203048271-203351795 GCF_901765095.1 Microcaecilia unicolor
CAGCATCCACACCCGGTGTAAATTTTTGACCTTCGCAGCTGCTCCTTTAATTTTTTTTTTTTTTTAAACCATTCTTCTCATTTATCGTAGTCTCCTTTTTGTGTACGTCAAAGACGATGTCGAATCTGATCATTTTATGATCACTGTTATCAATCAGCCCATCACCATTACCTCCTGCACCAGATCATGCGCTCTACTAAGGACTAGGTCTAGAATTTTTTCTCCTCTTGTTGGCTCCTGTACCAGCTGCTCCATAAAGCAGTCCTTGATTTTATCAAGGAATTTTACCTCCCTAGCATGCCCTGACATTACATTTACTCAGTCAGTATCAGGGTGATTGAAATCACCCTTTTATTATTGTGTTCCCCAATTTGTTAGCCTCCCTAATTTCTGATAACACTTCTACATCTGTCTGTTCATCCTGGCGAGACGAGTTACTTTCAGGTGCACCATAGATATGTTACTGGCATGAAGCACGTACTATAGTACAGCGAGAGTTAGCAATGAATTTTGAGAGCTTGTCTTAGGAGTGAGGTTCATTGCTGTCATAGTATACATAAAATTAACCCATTTGAAGACAATGCACCTGTGGGAAATATAGCTTTAAAACATCCTTCAAAGGAGCAAAAAGCTTATTTTTTTTCTTTTTGTATATATCTGAATCAGTTTCAGATGTAGTATGCTTGTTGCAGGAGTTTATTAGGAAGCTGATCTTACAGCACAAGGTTCACTTTGAGAGGCATTTTCAAACCTTAAAGTCTTTTTTTTTTTTTTTTTTTTGAAATGGCGATTTGCTAGACGTTGTTGAACCCTTTAAAAAAAAAAGGCACAAAAATCAAGCGTTTGGGATGAAGGAAAAGCCAGTTTTCTTAGTAGACTGGCTACTCAGACATCCCAGCAGAGCAGTGAGGCACCCTAGGGGGCAATGCAGTGGACTTCACATGAAAGGTCCTAGGTACATATCTTACCATTACCCCCTTATTAAATTGTACGGTGAGCCCTTCAAATCCCACCAAAAACCTACTGTTTCCAACTGTACACCACTACATTAGCTCTTTTATCTACAAGTGTCCCCTATATGTGGGTATTGTAGGTTTCTCGTTGGGTTTTGGAGGGCTCACACTTTCTACCACAAGTGGGTTAGTGGGTTATGGGCCTGGGCTCCCTTCTCTACACCAACTGCTAGGGACCTGGTTGCTTCTTTGATAGGACTGGCTATAACATCTGAAGCTGTCATAGTCTGTTATGTACGGTTTCTTTTACATCTTTGTGGGGTGGCAGGGGGTCAGTGACCATAAGGGGAGTAAGGGGGGATCATGCCTTAATCCCTCCAGTTGTCATTTGGGGCACCTTTTTGTGACTTAGTTGTTATTAAAGCAAGTCTAGCCCAAAACATACAACTTTTAGCCCTGGACATTTTTGCTTTGTTCCATTATGGCAGAAAAAGCATCCAAGTATTAGAAATGCCCAAATCCTGCCCCGACATGCCTCCTTGTGATTTGGACATACTTCAGACGAACTGCATAGAAAAATGTCTTACAAATGGGTTTTGAAAATAGCAATTTGGACGTTTTGGGAATAACTGAATGTCTAATCCTGCTTTGTGCCACTTTTTGGACATTTTTCTGTTTCAAAAATGAGCCCCTTTATATCTTAATGTCTTCTGAGTGTAAGGATATGGAGGCAAAAAGGCAAAAGAAGTGTGAGAAAAGAGAACTTTGTGTTTCACTCTAGAAATATGGATGAACTTTGCATAGCACTCATATGTGTGAACAAGGATTCTAGTATAGTTTGGGCCTCAGCAATTTTTCACTGAATCTAGGATCCAAACACAAACTTAGGAGCTGGCTGCTGAAACCCAAACCTCTTATTTCCTCTCCACCCCACACTCAATTTTGTTCACAGTGAAATTTGAGTGTTTATTTTTTTAGGGGCAGAGGGCAAGAAATCCCCTCTGTGATCTGCAGCAGCTCCTTTAGAAACTGATATATTACGGCTTTTTCCCTGTCTGTGACTGAAAGATTAGTAAATCAGTCCCTTAAGGTACTACTGTATATCACAGCCATAACCCAGAAATTTCCCTTCCGGAAGCTTTTGTCAGCAGTGTGACATTACCCATATGACAGGTGAATCAAAGAGGTAATGAATGGTTTCTTTCACATATCATAGCATGGGTCCCCCACCTCTTTATCTCATCACCCTCTCCCCCAACCTTCAACCAGTTTCTCACAAGTGTACAGCGCTGGGTACATCTAGCAGCGCTATAGAAATAAGTAGTAGTAGTGGTATCTCATATCCCGTCTAGCCTTTGACTAGTCTCTCACTCTCTCTCTCTCTCATATATCCCCTCCATCCTTCACCCAGTCTCTGTGCTAACATCCCCTTACAACCTTTACCCACTCTTTCTCTCATCACCCCTCTCCAGCCTTCACCCACTCTCTCTTTCATAATCCCCTTCCAGTCTTCACCCATTTTCTCTCTCCTAAGTCTCCCAGCCTTCATGCACTCTCTCAATCTGTCTGTCTGTCTCTTTCTTTCTTTTTCTCTCTCATAACCCTCCCCCCGCCTTCATAACCCCCCTCCAGCCATCATCCAGTATCTCTTTCATAACCCAGGGCCTTCACCCACTCTCTCTCTCTCTCTTATAATCCTCAAGCTTTCACCCACTGTCTCTTATAACCTCCAAGCTTTCAGCCATTCTCTCTCATAACCCCCCCTTACAACCTTCACACACTCTTTCTCTCATCGCCCCTCTCCAGCCACCCACTCTCTTTCATAATCCCCCTCCAGTCTTCACCTATTTTCTCTCTCCTAAGTTTCACAGCCTTCATGCACTCTCTGTCTGTCTGTCTGTCTCTCTCTCATTACCCTCCCCCCACCTTCATAACCCCCCTCCAGCCATCATCCAGTATCTCTTTCATAACCCAGAGCCTTCACCCACTCTCTCTCTTTTAATCCTCAAGCTTTCACCTAATGTCTCTTATAACCCCCAAGCTTTCAACCATTCTCTCTCATAACCCCCATCGCAGCCGTCACCCATTCTGTCTCTCATACCTCTCCTCCTGCCTTTACACTCACACTCTCTCTCTCACTCTCTCTGAAATCCCCACCCAAGCCTTCACCCATTCTTTCTCTCATAACCACTTCCAGCCTTCATCCAGTCCGTCATAACCCCCCAGCCAAGCCTTTACCCAATCTTTCTCATGACCCCCACACCAGCCTCACCCACTGTCTCTCATAACCCTGCTCCAGATTTCACCCGCTCTCCCTCTCATTATCCTCTCTCTCTTTCTTTCTTTCTTTCTTACATAACCCTCCAGCCTCCAGCCTTCACTCGGTGTGTCTCTCTCATAACCCCCTAGCCTTCATTCAGTGTCTCTTTCATATAACCCCCACTGCAAACTGATTTCTTTCACCTTACATAAGTACATAAGTATTGCCATACTGGGACAAACTGAAGGTCCATCGAGCCCAGCATCCTGTTTCCAACAGTGGCCTATCCAGGTCACAAGTACCTGGCAGGATCCCAAAAAAGTACAATACATTTTATGCTGCTTATCCTAGAAATTGCTAGCTGCAGAGAAAACAATATGTTTCCTACTTGCCTCCAGCAGTTCAATGTATTGTAAGCTTGAGGTGCGTGGTGCAGGAACTTTGGGAAGTGCTGCACTGTGCGGCTCAAGCATACATTGAGCTGAACCACTCTAAGTGTGAAACATTTTTTGCGCCATGACAAAAATAAATAAAAATTTGGGGGCAAAAAATATCAGGTGCCAGGGTGCAATTTCTAGGCGCCATAGCAACCCAGTGTGTAGGATTTGTTGAGCCTTGGCCTAGTTGACCGTTTTTAACAAGCTGTTACTTGAATTTGTACCTACTAGTGAAAATATAGGCACATGTTAGATTATTTGATTTATTATGGATGACGTTTTATTTTGATTTCTTAAAATAAAATTCAAAACTTCCCCCATTCCCCCCCCCCCAAATAAAGAGAAAATCTTCAGAGCAGCTGTCTGCATTCATTTCCATACTTATTGTTGCTCTCCGCATTACTTTGTGCTCCTGATTGAGTATGAGTGCATATGAATAAGTAAATTACAATAAATATGGCTAATATATTTCAACTACCTTTTGGTGCAATAGAAACCTCATTATAAAATTCACATGGGTGAGCCATCTGCTAGCCATGAGTGTTTAGCTGATTGAAACAAACCTGTAATTGATCAGCTCGGCTTGGCTCTCTTCACTATTAAATGCATGCATTCGATAAGAATAACACTCAAAAATATAGGTGGACAAGTGGGAATAATGCAGCCTGCCAAAAAGGCATCAACTTTAAAATAATGAGAGATAATGATGGCCCTCTTTCGTAACAAATGAACAGTATGTGTTGTGAGCCAACACATTACTTATAGAGCATGATAGTAGAACTTAATTTTCATAGTAAGTACTTAAGACATTTTAATGTGAAGGAACAGATTTTGTATTTGTTGTTTTGTGTAGCTTGTGATGCAATATCAGCCCTTTTACTTTCATTAGAACACATATATATAGGCACTTGTCAGTATGATTACATACCAGTGTATGTATGTCTGTATCTATAGATTTATATCTATATCTGCCTCTACATGCATATAGATATGGAGATAAATACAAATCTATATAAATATATGCATACACTAATATGTAGATTGAATTGTATATATGTGCATGTTGCCTCTCATTTCTAATCATGTGTTATGCCTCACTGAGTCTTAGTTCTGCTAAGGGTCAAGGAAGAACATCAAAACAAAGGGGGGGGGGAGCAATGGAGAAGAGTAGAAAACTGAAGGGCCTTCAAGTGAGGGGCAGAGGTATCCCAGAAAAGAGATAAATGGTTAAAGGAAAGAGATGGAAGAAGAAATTGAAGTGGAAGCACTAGGGCAGTGGTTCCCAAACATGGTCCTGGAGACACCCCAGCCAGTCAGGTTTTTAGGATACCCACACTGAATATTCATGATAGATTTGCATTCAGTGGAGGCATTGCATGCAGATCTCTCTCATGAATATTCATTGTGGATATCCTGAAGACCTGACTGGCTGGGGTGCCTCCAGGACCAGGTTTGGAAACCACTGCACTAGGCATCAGAAGGAATTGTGGGTCAGGAGGGCAGGAAGATGAAATGTAGGGCCTGAAGGATTTATGTTGATGAGGGGGTGGGTATAGGGAGGGGGGGTAGGGTTACCATATTTGTGGAGACAAAAAAGAGGGCACAGAAAATAAAAATGGTTGCTACTTTTGCAAAAGAAATAATTAATCATAGCAAATGTGTAAGTGGATTTTAGTTAAAGAAAACATACCACACAGTGACTGACTTACAGTACAACAATAGACAGTCTGCTTTTCAAAAACTGGATTTGATTTTGAACCTGAGCCCAAGCTTACTTATCATGCTTGGGCTCGGGCTCAGACTCAGTCAAACTCAACTCTGGAAGCTTTGAAAAGTAGATTGGCTACTGTTGCAGTGCACTGTAAGCCAGTCACTATTTGTTGTGTGCTAATTAACTAGTGCCTGTGCCCTAGGCCCAAAAGGTCTCCCAGTTCCTCACCTGCAGGCTCTCATTCTATCCAAGGGCTGGCTGTGGTGGAACTCTGTGGTCAAAATGGTGTCATGGGGGGGGGGGGGGGGCAGCAGCACCACCACCAGCACATGCCAAGGTAGTGTGTCACTCTTAATAGAGTGCAGAAATGGTCCTGGATTACACTAGTCCAAGAAGGACTGGCTATGTGAAGGATGCTATTAGAGCTAAAAGAAAATCTACTATAATAAAACTCACCCTCAACGTTCTGAAGACAACGTTCTGAAGTCACTCAGTCAGTCACTGAAGGGTTCATGGATTCATGGTGGTGAAGCCTCAACACTGACCATGTCTCTCTGCCCCGCCCTCGCATGATGGACCAATCAGAAAAAACACCCCTCAACATTCTGAAACACAAAGGACCATCACAACACCGTTCCCAGGCAACACTAGGCAACGTAAGACGGACCAATCAGAGGAAACTACGTGACAATAAGGGAGGAGCATTCCCCAGCAGAATGGCTCATTATCTGTGCAGCACGGAGAGCACAGAACCACCGCTGGAACGAGAGAAGAATATTCCTGCTGTGGGTATGTGCAAAAATTTACATTGACATTTCACATTTACATTTCACCAACAGAAAGACCCCCCTCCACAAACCTCCTTGACAGACAAAACCACACACACACAATACAACAGAAACACACCCTCAAAGCCACACACCAATCCATCCCACTTTGCCTGCACAGCACAGCACATCCCCCAACCCCCCAAGCAAAAAAAACAAAACAAAACAAAAAAAGACACACATCAACAACCTGCACACACACCGCACCCTCACACACACGCACACAAAATAACTCTGTGACACGTACACACACACACAAAAAAAAACACATGCTAGCGCCCGTTTCATTGGTTTCGGAAACGGGCCTTTTTTACTAGTCCTTCAGAAAATGGAAGAAGGAACTGACTGAAAATAATAAGAAACAGCATAAGGAATGTCAAGTCAAATGCAAAGCACTGATAAGGAAAGCTAATAAGAGGGACTTTGAAAAAAAAGATTGCGTTGGAGGCAAAAACACATAGTAACATTTTTTTTGGTATATTAAAAGCAGGAAGCCAGCAAAAGAATCGGTTGGACCGCTAGATGACCAAGGGGTAAAAGGGGCGATCAGGGAAGACAAAGCCATAGCAGAGAGATTAAATGAATTCTTTGCCTCTGTCTTCACCGAGGAAGATTTGGGAGATATACCGGTGCCAGAAATGGTATTCGAAGCTGACGAGTCGGAGAAACTGAATGAATTCTCTATAAACCTGGAGGATGTAATGGGGCAAATTGAAGAGTAGCAAATCGCCTGGACCAGATGGTATTCATCCCAGATTACTGGTAGAACTGAAAAATGAAATTGCGGAGCTATTGTTAATAATATGTAATTTATCCTTCAATTCGAGCGTGGTACCGGAAGATTGGAGGGTGGCCAATGTAACACCGATTTTTAGAAAAGGTTCCAGAGGAGATCCAGGAAATTATAGACTGGTGAGTCTGATGTTGGTGCTGGGCAAAATGGTAGAGACTATTATAAAGAACAAAATTACAGAGCATATTCTGAAAGCATGGATTAAAATGAGACAAAGTCAACATGGATTTAGTGAAGGGAAATCTTGCCTCACCAATCTATTACATTTCTTGAAGGGGTGAACAAAGATGTAGATAAAGGTGAGCCGGCTGATATTGTGTATCTGGATTTTCAGAAGGCGTTTGACAAAGTACCTCATGAAAGACTCCAGAGGAAATTGGAGAGTCATGGGATAGTAGGTAGTGTTCTATTGTGGATTTACTAGTGAGGTAATTAAATTTGCTGATGACACAAAGTTATTCAAAGTTGTTAAATCGCGGGAGGATTGTGAAAAATTACAAGAGGACCTTACGAGACTGGGAGACTGGGCGTCTAAATGGCAGATGACGTTTAATGTGAGCAAGTGCAAAGTGATGAACGTGGGAAAGAGGAACCCGAATTATAGCTACGTCATGCAAGGTTCCACGTTAGGAGTCACAGACCAAGAAAGGGATCTAGGTGTAATCGCTGGTGATACGTTGAAACCTTCTGCTCAGTGTGCTGCTGCGGCTAAGAAAGCAAATAGAATTTTAGGTATTATTAGGAAAAGAATGGAAAACGAAAATGAGGATGCTATGCCTTTGTATCGCTCCGTGGTGCGACTGCACCTCGAATATTGTGTTCAATTCTGGTCACCGCATCTCAAAAAAGATATAGTGGAATTAGAAAAGGTGCAGAGAAGGGCGATGAAAACGATAAAGGGGATGGGACGACTTCCCTATGAAGAAAGGATAAAGTGGCTAGGGCTCTTCAGCTTGGAGAAAAGGCGGCTGAGGGGAGATATGATTAGAGGTCTATAAAATAATGAGTGGAGTGGGTAGACGTGAAGCGTCTGTTTACCCTTTCCAAAAATACTAGGACTAGGGGGCATGCAATGAAGCTACAAAGTAGTAAATTTAAAACGAATCTGAGAATCATCAAGATGGCGTCCGTGAGAGGGAGCGTTGTCTGAAGGCTCCTGGAACCCAGCCGATTTACCCAGCGTTTGATTTCTTTTTCACCTCTAACATGGTGAAAAGAAAAGGAAAAGCGGGAGTTAAAGCCGCATCTAACCCCGCGAATACCTTAACGCCGAGTCAACCGACTTTGGAAGTTTACGGGATTCAGACCCGTGGAAGTCAGACTCCTGCCCAGGTTGGATCCCCAGTACAGCTCGAGGATCTTGGCGTGGAGGCGGAGGCGTTGTCGCTGAGTCCACCTACCCAGACTGCCCCTACGGGGCCGGCTGGAGAGCCTCGATTGGGATTTTCTGAGGCGGATAGCGGCCCAGTCGGATTCTCGACGCCGGAGGATATGACAGCAGAATGGAGGGAGAGAGATGCTGATTCTTCCCCTCCCTTACCCTGGCGTCTCTCCCAACGGGAATCGGAGTAAAGGTGAAGCCGGCAGCCGTGATTGTTGAGGCCCTCTTGGAGGTCATTCAAACTATGAATACATCGCTACTTCAGCTGTCCTCTTCGTTTAAATCCGAAGTGCAAGACTTAAAACAACACAGACCCTGGAGATGAAGGTTCAAGCACAGGAAGAAAAAAGTGAGTTTAACTTATGTGGGATAAAAAAAATTACAAGTAGCTATCGGTAATATTGGTATAGAACGGGACATTGCACAAAGGAAGATTGAATATTTAGACAACCAACTTAGGCGTAACAACCTAAGGATTCTAAATTTTCCAAGGTGCCTATGATTTCTCCAGTGGAAATGTTGAAAAAATATTTCTCTGATGTTCTAAAAATTCCTAAAGAACCTTTGCCACCCATAATAAAAGCATACTATATTACCGGTGCTAAAAAGTCATCAGTGGAGACACCAGAAATGAATTTGACCCAAGTACTTGAAACATCTCTAGATCTTGTCACTGAACGCACGACACTTCTTGTGTCCTTCGCATTTGAGACTGATCGTAACAATATTTTGAGATTGTACTTCAGATCTATTTCAGCCCAATTTTATGGGTCAAAGATACAAATTTTTACGGATATTGGCAAAGCAACTCAAAAAAGGAGACGAGAGTTTTTGGGGCTTCGGCCCCGAATCCTCTCATTAGGGGGTACTTTTAAATTTAAATTTTCATGTAGATGTCTTATCTTCTTAAATGAGACTTACTATGTGTTCTTTGACCCAGATAAACTGCGACAATTAATTATAGCTAAAGAAAGTGGTGGTACGATAGCTTTGAATGCCCCAGAGACAAGCTGAAACCGCTGGCAGAGGTCTGCTTCTTACCCTCTCAATTCAGTTTGCTTAGAGATTTATCTCGCTAATTACCTTATATTATTTGCTTTGTATCTTGATCATAGTTAGTGGACTTATTTGAAGGAAGAGGGTATATTTTCTTATGCAACTTCCTGTATTGCTTACATTTATGTTAAATGAATGTATTATTTTGAAACTATAAATAAAGTAAAAAAAAATGAATCTGAGAAACTTTTTCTGCGCTCAACGTGTAATTAGACTCTGGAATTCGTTGCCAGAGAATGTGGTAAAGGCGGTTAGCTTAGCGGAGTTTAAAAAAAGGTTTGGACGGCTTCCTAAAGGAAAAGTCCAAAGACCATTATTAAATTGGACTTGGGGAAAATCCACTATTTCTAGGATAAGCAGTATATAATATATAAGCAATGCCACACTGGGAAAGACCAAGGGTCCATCGAGCCCAGCATCCTGTCCACGACAGCGGCCAATCCAGGCCAAGGGCACCTGGCAAGCTTCCCAAATGTACAAACATTCTATACATGTTATTCCTGGAATTGTGGATTTTTCCCAAGTCCATTTAGTAGTGGTTTATGGACTTGTCCTTTAGGAAACCGTCTAACCCCTTTTTAAACTCTGCTAAGCTAACCGCCTTCACCACGTTCTCCGGCAATGAATTCCAGAGTTTAATTATGCGTTGGGTGAAGAAATATTTTCTCCGATTTGTTTTAACTTTACTACACTGTAGTTTCATCGCATGCCCCCTAGTTCTAGTATTTTTGGAAAGCGTGAACAGACGCTTCACATCCACCTGTTCCATTCCACTCATTATTTTATATACCTCTATCATGTCTCCCCTCAGCCGTCTCTTCTCCAAGCTGAAAAGCCCTTGCCTCCATAGTCTTTCTTCATAGGGAAGTCGTCCCATCCCCGCTATCATTTTAGTCGCCATTCGCTGCACCTTTTCCAATTTGATTATATCTTTCTTGAGATGCAGCGACCAGAATTGAGCACAGTACTCAAGATGCGGTCGCACCATGGAGCGATACAACGGCATTATAACATCCTCATACCTGTTTTCCATACCTTTCCTAATAATACCCAACATTCTATTCACTTTCCTAACCGCAGCAGCACACTGAGCAGAAGGTTTCAGTGTATTATCGACGACGACACCCAGATCCCTTTCTTGGTCCATAACTCCTAATGTGGAACTTGCATGACGTAGCTATAATTCAGGTTCTTTTTTCCCACATGCATCACCTTGCACTTGCTCACATTAAACGTCATCTGCCATTTAGCCGCCCAGTCTCCCACTCTCGTAAGTATGGCAATACTTATGTACTTATGTAGGACTTGGGCTTGCTTCCCTTCGCTCAGCCTCATGGTGTCTCGTTAGATGGGGGAGCCACCGCAATAGTAGGTCAGGTCCAGCTGCAGACTCTCAGGTCATCGGAGCGAAATAATAAGACTCCCAGCCCTCCCAAGTAGTGCAGTTTGTGTCATGTCAGCTGCAGAGGAGTGCCGGGCTGGCAGATTCTCACTGCCGGTAATGGCAGGCTTGACTCAGGCAGCTAGCCAGATGCCCAATTTTAGGTGGGCTTGAGCCCAAAGTGGGTGGGCAGAAAATTTTGTCCATCCACTCTCTGCCCCTTCTCACACCCAACTCAAACTATTCTACCTATACTGTTCCTTTCTTATCTTGCTCCCTTTCTGCTCTCACACGCAAAGACCATTGCTCCCTCTTCTTCTTGCACATATTCTTCCACTCTACTCATTTATCCTAATCCACCTCTCCTTAATTCCCATATGTCACCTCTTCATCTACACCTTCCTCCTTGTTTTTCTGTCCTTCACACCACCCTTTCCCTTTTTCCTTTTGTCCCTTCCCGCTTATTTCTCCTCTGCATCCATCTTTCAGCTCTTCTTCTTCTCTTGTCTAGCTTTCCCTTTCTTCTCCTTTCACCCTCTTGTTTTTCCACCTTCTCTCCCTCTGTTATCTCCCCTCCCCATCTCTTTCCTCCCTCTCCTCCCACCCTCTTCTCTTACCATTCCCTCCTCTCACCTTCCCTCCTGCCCAGCCCACTCTTTTTTGCTTTTTCTGTCTCCTCCTGGCACTCTTCCTCCCTCAGCACATTTTATCGTGTCTGGGAGTAACAGAAAAGCCTAAAAATGGGCAGTCAGAAGCTTACCATACTATATCAACAACAAATCCAAGAACACAAACTACACCAACCCTACCTATGAAAAATCAGCACTGAAAATATTGTAGAACCCCAGTATGCCTTCAGTTTAGAAAATACACACTATTTCAGAAAAAAAAAAAAACCATACAAAGCTTGTTTTCTGCATAACCTGGCAAAACTTGACCATTTCATTAAAAGTTGGAATATATCATCCTGAATAAATTTGCAATAAGCCTACACTCACACCGTCCACATCATCTAAATAACGTTGCCACTACCTAGCAATTATTGTCATGATGTGCGCAGATGCTATTGTGCTTTAAACATAAACAGTTACCAATTTTTTTCAGTCAGGAGGATCTGAGCCTTATTAAGAATTTGTATCTGGAGAAAGGTTATGGTTCTCATAGACTGGTGCAAGTGTTTCCAGAAAAGAGGTGAAAGAGGGAAAGCATAGAATTAAGTTTTTAAGAAATTGCAAGAAATGGGCTCAGCTGATTGCAAGTCAGGAAGCGGCAGGTCCGGATCAGTTCACATTGAAGAAAATATTGTGACAGTTGAAAAACTTGTGCCGAGTCAAGAGGATGCATCCAAAACTCACAAGTCCATTTGTCAAATTAGTCAAGCATCTGGCATTTCTCAGTCAATGGTGATTCGAATCATCCACAGTGATCTTGACCTAAGGTGTCTTAAGCAGAGGTGAGTGCAACAGCTAACCGAGAACAACTACATTGCTTGTATGACATGGTTCAAGCCAGGGGCATAGCCAGACAACAGATTTTAGGTGGGCCTAGGCAAGAAGTGGGTGGACCCCAAGTGTTCTCCCCTTCACCTACCACCCAAAAAAAAATCTCAGCTGGTGGGAAAACGTTTCTTTCCACCCTGGCAGTCTGCAGCAGGCATGCGCTGAAAACTGAGCATGTGCAAGTGCCGGTATCGTGGAGAATAGCGTTTTCATTACCATCAGGGGTAAGTCTTTAGCTGGCGGAGCTTGGGATCCCCACCAGCTACCGCTAAATGTGTGCTACTGTTGGGTGGGCCTGAGCCCTAATTGGGTGGGCCCGTGGTCCAAGCAGCCCTTTTGCAAGTTCCCCCTCCCCCCCCCCCACGTGGCTGTTAATTTCATTTGGTTTATAGATGAGAACATTTTCACGCTTGAGTTACTTATTAACATCCAAAATGTACAACTTTGCACACAGACTGCAGTGAAGAAGCGCAGTATTGTTGCCAGTCGTTTTCTGTGTACTCACTGTACTTTTAGAATATCAGTCATAGTCTCCATTGGAGTGTCCAGAATGGGATGCACGGAGATGTTGTCAACCCAGGTATAAAAATTAATGGCGAGTACTATCGTGAAGTTTTACTATCACAGCAATTGCTGCTGGCCAATCAGCATATGTCTGGCAGTGTTTTTGTTTCAGCAAGACGGTGCACCTGTTCATTGTGCTTGTGAAACCATGCAGCTGCTGCAGAAAATGAGTCTGGATTTCATTTTGCTGGACTTCTGATCTCCTAACAGTTCAGATCCCTGTCGATTACAGGATTTGGGGTCTTATGAGCAGTGAGTTTATGAATGGTTGATTTGTGATGCTGATGACCTCAATCAGTGTCTGGATGAGGTGTGCGACAACTTGAGCCAAGGTGTCATTGATGCTGTGGTTGATCAATGGAGAAAACTAATTCAAGCATGTGTGCATGCCAACGTGGACCATTTTGAACAGACGCTATAGGCTTATTGCAAATTTATTCAGGATGAAATATTCCAAATTTTGACAGAGTTATGCAGAAACCAGGCTTTGTATAGGTTTTTTTTTTTTTTTTTGAAACAGCGTAGAACAAGTTGGACTGCTACTCGCCTTGTTTACAATAGAAAAAAGCAGACCTAGTAAAGAATGAGGAAATATAAATTAGAAATGCATTTGCAGATAAATAATGAAGATAAAATAATACAATGGAAACACAGTATAAGCAGACCCTGTGTAGCGTGGGACATTGAAGATAGTGAAAACAGAAATGCTTGTAGTAAACAAAATACAAGAAACACACATTTTCAATTCTTACATATTTCATGCTCAAAATTGAAAAAGGTATTTTGTAATTTTATGTTTTAATTTGGATTAGTCCTGGCCTATCCGTTTTGCTTGTTGTTTTTCTCTTAAGTCCTTTTCCAGCTTCTCAGGTCTCGAGTATTTTATTTCCATTCTCAGTCTTCTTCCCTTCCTTCTTTACATCTGTCTCTGACATTGATCCTTCTGTTTCATATTTTCTCCATTTCTGTTATATTTTTATCTTCCTATAGTTAGATTTTATTCCTCCTCCTCTTTCTTTTCATGCCTCAGTCGACCTCCACTTCGTACATTTTACCTCTCTAGGCCTCCCATTTCTACCTGTGTCTCTCTTTCCTTTGTCAGCCTTCTATTCCCCTTTTCTAGTCTCCTATGCCTGACCTCTGTACTCCTCTCTCTCTGTCCAGCCTCATCTACCCCTGCCTCTCATTCTCTCACCAACCCCAGTTTCTTCCCTGTCACTCATCCCCTCTTCACCTCTGGTTCCTTTATGTTTTACCACCTTACCCCAGTGGCATAGCTACGTGGGGCCAGGGGGCCTGGGCCCCCGTAGATTTGACCCTGGAACCCCCTGCTAATGACCCTCTCGAACCCCCCCCCCCACGCCGTTGCCTACCTTTGCTGGTGGGGACACCAACCCCCGCCAGTCGAGGTCCTCTTCTTCCCACAAAAGGCTTTCTTCTATTTCTGACATCCTGCACGTTGTACGTGCAGGACGTCAGACTCACAGAATGATGATCTGCAAGGCTTCGTTCTGTGAGTCTGGCGGCGGGAGGGGGGTTGAGAGGGTCGTCGGCAGGGGTGGGCAAAGTTGGTGGTGGCAGCGGTGGGGGGGGGGGGGTAAAATGTGCCCCCTCACCTCAGGCTCTGGACCACCCTCCCGCCGAAGTCTGGCTACGCCCCACCCAGGTTGCCATTCTCTCTTTTACTTCCCCATTTCCACCCTCTCTCACCTCCTTCAAAGACCGTGCCCCCTTCCTTTTTCTCTTGTCCCTCTCCACAGGTTTGTTTACCTTTTGCTCATTTCTCCAGCATCCGTTTCCCCACCTCTTTTACATTCCTAGCATTTGTTCTCCACCTCTTCCCCTATAGCCCCTTCCTCAGCATGTGGAGGAGTAGCCTAGTGGTTAGTGCAGCAGGAACTGGGTTCGATTCCCACTGCAGCTCCTTGTGACTGTGGGCAAGTCACTTAACCCTCCATTGCCCCAGGTACAAAATAAGTACCTGTATGTAAACCGCTTTGAATGTAGTTGCAAAATACCACAGAAAGGCGGTATATCAAGTCCCATTTCCCTTCCCTTCTCCTATATTCATTTACCCTGCCTGTCCTCCTCCTTGCCCCCAGCATCCAGTCCTCTGCTTCTCTATATCCATCTTCCTTCTCTATAGCCATCTTCTACTATATATGCCCTTGCTTCCCTCAGCCCGTAGTTACTGTCCTGCTGTTCCTTCTTACACCCCATTTATTAGTCTCCTTCCTGCCAGCATCTGATCCTTCTCCCAGTTTCATCATCAGACTTTTCTCCCAAAATCAGTTCACTTTTCCCAACTCAACTTTCAGCTGCAGCAACTGCCAATCCCTTCATTCTTCCATGCCCACTATCTACCAGTTAACCCCCTCTCCCTTCTCCAGCCTGCTTGTCTGTCTCTGCCCCCCCAGTCCAACATCTCCCAATTAGTGCATTTTTGAATCATTGTTCTTGTGTTGAAAAAGACATAGCCATTACTATAGAATTGATACATATATAATAGAATGTATATGCAGTATTGCTTATTTTGTGTTGCTTATCCCTGTTAAGTGGCATGGAGGAGTGGCTTAATGGTTAGTGCAGCAGGCTTTGATCCTGGCATTTTGGATTTGATTCCCACTGCAGCTTGTTTTGACCTTGGACACTTAACCTCTATTGCCTCAGGTACAAAAACCAAGATTGTGATCCCTCTAGGGACAGAGATAGTATCTGCTTATAATGTGAGACTGCTCTCTGCCTTGAACTTGATGGTTAAGTGGATTATAAATGCCTAAATTAAAATTAAATTAAATTATCCTGTGTAATGCAGTTTTCATATTTTGCCAAATGTAGAACTTCCCTTCTATCTTAAATAAAAAGTATATTATAGCCTTCTACAGCCAGTTATTTTGTGTAAAGTCTTAGTCATACACACCAACAGATAATCTGATTTTCACCAATTCTAGTAGCCTAATAAACCACAATACCAGTAAAATTCTTTTATAACTGTATTGTGGGAGAAGACACAAAAGCCATTTATGTCATCATGTTTTATCTAAGAACCTAAATTGTCTTGTATAAGAGAGCATGCTTCTTAAAAAAGAATAAATAAGAAAAAAAAACCAGACTTGCTAAAATGGTTGATGACAATTCCCCAGGGCACTCTGTGGGTGAGGAGTGGTTGGAGCAGGAGTGACAGGTGGGCACAGGCAGGCAGAGGCAGCAACAGATCTATGAGTCACAAACAGCAGATGATGTCATTGGAACCATAGTGGGCAGGTCCGAGGGCAAGCAAGATAACTATATTCTCGGATATGGGTAACGTCTGATGGAGCTTTTGCGTGGGAACTGCTCCCCAGCATCTAAATATTTGTATTTGCATTCAGCTCACAGCCTTTTTGAGCAGTAGCCCATAATTATTGTAAAGTTAGGACTGTGTTCCTATCCTCTTTAACTGGACAGTTTTCCTCTTGCTTTTCTGTACTTTCAGGTCAGTTGCAACCATGGCTAGTGTTTGACACCATGAGCCTGAATTTGCAACTACAAGGACATTTTTCTCTATCTCCTAACTGATTAGTTTGAGTAAATTATATCAGTGGGTATTGGGCTAAGTGCCATGCACCAGGGTGCCTTCTGGAACCCATTAATCAGGATCACTAAATTCAGTCACCAGGCTTCTCCTTTAAACAGTGATCATGACTCCCTTCTTCCCTGGGGATGTAAACACTGGTTCTGGAGCATCCCAGCTCTAGTTAACTTGACAAGTGGAAGTCCTGACGGAGATGAAAGTGCAAACTTCCTTCATGGCAATACGTTTGCAAGCACCTGTATCTTTTCATTCTGTTTTTTTGGATTTATTGAACCATATGGTGTACTAATTAGTGGACTTTAGCTTGTTCCCTATCACAGTATTTTCCAGTGACTGGTGGCACACCTAACTGGTCTGGTTTGCAGGATAGCCATTATAGATATGTCTAAGAAAAATCTGCATATATTGGAGATCAAGCATATTCAGATATTTAATGCATATTCAGTGTGGCTGTCCTAAAAACCAGACTGCTTATGGATTCTTCCAGGATAGGCTTTGGAAAGACTACTGTAACTCAACAACACTGTCCTTATCACCTCACCATGAGTGGACACCTCAACCTTGTTCAAGAAGGCTTACTTTCCTGACTCAACCTAATTTACCTTTTCTACTGTTACAGCAAAATCCATAGACCTTTTCATTTTTTATTCACTCATTATCTGTGTTCTTTACGATACGTAATCGTTTACATACTATTACATTGTTTAATTGTATTATAATGAACTGTAGTTTTCCCTATGATCTTGTGTAAGCCACATTGAGCCTACTACTAGTGGGAAAATGTGGGGTATAAATGTGTTAAAATAAAATAAATTAGCTGAGAAATAGCTCTTGTAAGGATTCCAGTATGTCTGGCACATTTCACCTGGTAGTTTTGTTTAATTTTGTAATGAATCTTTTTAGCCCCATTTTTAGCCCTTAACTTTCTCTACTGCCAATGGACATTCCTAGGTGGCCTGCCTTGGAAGCAGTCTTCCTTACTCCAAGATTTGAAGAGTGCTTCTTTTGTAGTACACCCTCTGAATGGCTTCTTGACTGTTGGAACTCTGCTACTGTAGGAGTAGCTGCTTTTCAAATAAATAACAGTTCATATTTTTTGAATGATCAGAATGATTGTTATTGTTTAATAATAGCTTGTTTCCTTCTAAAGGAAGGTGCAGAATTCTAGTCGCTTTATTTGCTCTGGAGAAAACCGAGATCTCTGTAAGCCGTGATCCATTTTTGTGATCTAATAGCATATAATGATGTAGGCTGTGAGCACATATATTTCCCTCCTGATGTGACTAGAACTTAGTGATAATGTGGGAGTGTTTACATATTATGCCACAGCTCATGAAGGGAGGCCTACTCTATGTGCATTTTCAAAAGCTTATATTCGATGTCTTCCCTTTTGGTTCATTTAAATTATCAAACATTGAAGGATTCTAAAGGAAAGAGGTTGAAAAGCTTTTTTGACTAAATCACTTTGCAGTTTATAAATATGATTTAGCGGAAAATGTTTAGTGTCTGTTTTCAAGAAGCTGACATTGCATTTATGATGGAAATTAACGCTGCAAGTCCAAATTACTTGAAAAGTAAAGAGTGCATGAATTGTCTCCGACTTTCCTACAACGATCCTTTTGGTTAATGGTCAGATGTTTTTTTTTTTTCTTCTTTGAAGTTCCTTTATAGCAACTGTGTGCTTTATAAAACATTGACTTAATCAGGGTGGGCAACATTTGAGTGAGAATAGACTTCACTTTCAGATTACTTGTTAATACACTCCATAACGGTGAAAAACAAATTCATGTGTCATTCTAAAACTAGTTTGAGACGTTTTTTCCTACAAATTCACTGAGTGTGAAAACTAAATGAAGATTATAATACAGCTGGGGAAACGAAGTTGTTAAATACAGATGTACTGAGAACAACAGTCCATTAGAAAATGCTTCCCTTGATAATCTGAAAGCTTTCTATAATTTGAAATGCACACTTTAACTGTGATTCTTAGTTTTGGTAATTGATGTAATTTCCGTGCAAGCACTGCAGGCTGAGTAAATTGACCCATTTGCAGTGTGGGAAGGAAAATGTTCTTTTATCCAGCATGGTATCTATTATCTTAAACAGTATGTGCATTTACTTTAGTTTATTTTCACCTTTTTTTGTGGGTTGTTTCTAATTTATAGTAGCCAATGGTACTATCTTTTTATGAGAAAATGTCTGTGAAATGATGGGCATTAAAGAATTCTAAGAAACCACTGAACCTGAAGGTAAGCTCCAGGAGAAGCAAGCAGAATGTACGTAGTAATACCTACTAGGATGTGGTATATACAAGGTGCACACCTTATAAATATGTCTGTTTGCCTCCTTTTTTGTGAGTTTATTGTGTAAGGCTGGGAAACCAACTTGAGCTAGGAACAGGTTTGATTTTCCAGGTAAACAAACTGTACAGCTCACTATTCTTATTTATTGATTAATTTGTAACATTTATATTGGCTATTAAAGATTAATAGGAGTATTTACCTGCAATCTCACCTTTGCTGGTTTGGCCTATACAAGCCGAACCATTCTGTTATAACAATATGGATTTTACAGCCTGTGGCCTGCACGCATCTGTAACCATCAGAAACCAGCTTTTCTACAAAAGAAGAAATACTGCTGAGCATACCTTGATGACTTCATCTAAGGACATTTTTTGCAAAGTAGCTCAGTTATCTCCTGGGAAGAATGGAGGAGAGCGACACACATGGCTCCAGGAGTATGAGATCCGACAGGGAGGTTTGCATGCCATCAATAATAGTTTCATGCCTCTTCATGACCATGAAGCTGGCTGGACATTATTACACCATCTGTGATTGGTCCACAGGTATCATCTGATCCTTGGATGCCAGTGTGGGAGAAGGAAGAAAGAGGACGAGAAGACTGGCAGAAAGATAGAAGGCTCTGAGAGAGCAAAAGACTGATTTCCTAAAGACCAGTAACAAACTCACAAGGTTAGCTCAGCTACCATATACGGCCTTACCTAAAGACTGTGCCATCTGCGTCCAGAATACAGATCTCGGACTTCATTCCTGGACTGAGAGACTTGGTGAGGCTTCAGCTTGAGTCTCAAAGAAGGAAACCACTTCTTCACCATTGAAAGTCTGCCACAGACTGCAGGGTGAGATAACAGGATTTACTACCTATTAGGGGATAACTAGTTCTTGGCTTTTGTCTGAGACAGATTGGTTTTATGTCATGACTTATGGTCTATGAATTTAGCTGCTAACTGTGTATTTTGCATAAGATGTGTGGCTCATAATACTTATTAGGATATCAGTATTGTGATTGGGTGTGTAATCACTCAGTCCATTAGGATTATCGTATATCATTATCTATATTTTGGTGATAATCTATTTTTATAGCAAGTTATTTTGTATTTTGCTTTGCATTTTGCTTCAGAACTATTTATATATATATATTTATTTACTTAATAAATAATATATATTCCATCTGTGGCATTGTTCCTTTTTTCAGCACAGCTAGCTAGCCATAGGGCCAAAGAGGTTCGCTTCCTCTAGACATGAGTCCAGAATAATTGCTATTTAGTAGTGTTCTGTCAGCTAAGGTCCTCTGGATATATATTGGGTGTTGGCCTCCTGGATATATACCCCTACATAACACATGAAGATATCATTTTTCTGAATATTTGTGAACAAAAACAAGAAAAAGTAAGGCCTGCAGGGATGGGTAGGGTCCAATCATCAATCCAAGGAAAATAAGAACATTTAAAAATAAAATACCAATCACGTTAAGGACCCTGTTTACTAAGGTACGTTATCATTTTTAACATGCCTACAATTAGCACACACTAATTGTGTAGGCGCCTCTAGGGATATTGTAGGCACGTACACAGTTAATACATGTACATGGTTAATGTGCGTTAAAAATGCTAACACGCATATAACGCAGCTTAATAAACAGGGCCCTAAGTGTAACTACATCAAAAAACAATATTGAAAAATCAATCCTCAATGACATTAGTGGTTCATTAGCATCTTTATTAACCACTTGGTGGGAATGAAAACCTGAATGAAACTATTTTATACCAAATACGTATTTTGGCAGAGTAACACCTTGCATTTGCAGGAGTACCAGAGGGAAAAATAGGCCCCTGAAGTCTTAACTCTTGGTTTTAAAAGAAGAAAAGATTTTCTGCATAACTAGGTTTCACAATTTATATCAAGAAAAATGCTCAGGCCAAATGCTCAACGGTGCCAGGGCAGTCTGTGGGTAGAGATGGGGTACAGTAGCAAATTATCCGGATAGTAGCAACATTCAGTGTCACTATGTGGATGGCCATCTGCATTAAAAAAAAAACAAAAAAAAACAACCCAAAACAAACCACTGACTGCCCTGGCCGAATATTGACCCATAGCAATGTAACCCAAACTTTTCTTATCCTGTTTGAGAAAAACCAAGAAAAGAACCAGGCTTTGTCAAGTTCCAGATCTAACATAAATAGTAGGTAGCACTTGTAGAAAACAGTAGCAGGTTTACAGAAAAATTACCAGAAGCACACAAATATTGCTGCTGGTAATATCTGTATTAGAAAGGTACACAGTAATCTACAAGCAGAATGACAAAGCAATTCTAAAGATTCAATTTCAGAAAACATAGATCAGTGCCTGGTGAATGTGAACACTACAATACTCTTCAATAATCTCAAAACTTTGCAAAGATCTAACTCATCCAACCTATCATTGACGCCACACACATAGCACACACTTACCCATATTCTCATATCCAAATCATGTATACACACATACAAGTTTTCACTTAAGTAACAAAATACTGTGTTCAAAAATGAGTCGTCCGTGTCATGAAATTCTCATCATTCACCTTCTGAAAAATGTTAGCAAGTTCATCAGATCCTCATCATAGTTCCTTATTAAATTGTTCCAAGTCACTTCTGTGCATATTACTCCAAATCTTGCCCACATTGACTTAAGCTGAAGTCTCAGGTCCAGAACTTGTTTATACTTATGGGCTGTTGATTAGCAAGATAAGCCATAAGCAGGATTGTAGCTTGTTTGTGCTTATTTAGACTTTACAGCATGTAAGATTTCCCAAACCTGCAAATACTGTAGGAATTTTGCTATGACCAGCCTGTTTGTTATTATTACTTATCTATATATGGCTCCTTTTACTCGGCAAATACTACGAAGCCCACAGGAGTTGAATGGGCTTTGTTGCGTTTGCCATGCAAGGAATCACAACCGCGGCTTAGTACAAGGAGCTCATAGTATTTACTGGGTCATTGATGCACTGTATAGAGTGTGGCAAGCATGGTAGGCATCAACCCTGGTTGCAGCCATATCTGTTATTGAAAAGAGACCTTCAGCCAGAAGCTAGGGTAGCCTTGAAGCTTGGAACAGAGGACTGTGTCTAGAGATAAGGGGATCTTCGGCCCAGTCAAAGAAGATTCTTGACTCAGCATATAATTTAAGTCTTGAAGGTTGGGAGAGAGGAGCAGATTGCCTGAAGCCTTTCCTCACATCAAGCAATGTACCTCTGAGGAACATAGAATATGGAGGTACAATCTCAAAAAACCCCACTAACCCTTCTGATAAGGAGATGGAATTTTCAGAAGTAGATACTTGAAGAAGTTCATTTTTTATATTTTAAAGAGCATAAAGGCTTAAGAATGCATAGTGGGAAGTTTTGCAACAATAGTTTACTCTGGTATTGTAGTGGGTGGGTGCCTCTCCACCTTGTGCTCTGAATTTACCCTGAGAAAGTGGACTGTTTGAAGAAAGGGGGAAAAACATGGTCTGAAAGCCACTTCAGTATTAAAATATTGTCTATAGGCTGATATTTGTTTTTTTGAGGTTTTTTTTGGCAGGGGGGTTAAGCTTTCAACTTTTTTGAGAGGCATTTCAAGGGAGGTAATATTTCCTTCTTTCTTTAGTGTAATACAGCTGGAACCCAACAAGCCTCAAAAGCAGGATTGTGATATACAATGTTTTTTCCCATTTTTCCAGCATTGGAGGTGCTTGACTTAAATACTACTTGCTGAATAGGACCCTCCAAGACTGTGAGTTGTAATATAAAATTTAGAGGCAGAGAAATCACATTTAAAAGGTAATTTTGTTCTTGCTCAAAACCTTTTGGAGTTATAGGACTCTGTTTGCTGGGTTAGGAGTCTCACAGAAGTCTTGTGCTGAGATATTTGGAGGTAGTTTGCCATATTTAAAGAGACACATCCTTTTCCTTGGGCAGTACATCTACTTCATTTAAGGAAAATTTGCTAGTAAAGAAACTGGCTGCAAATAGTACAAAGACTCTATTTGAGCATATTTTTCTTTTGATTTTGGACTGTTCTGGAGCTATAGAGCTGTAACAGGTGATTGAAGGGGGAGGGGGGAAGGACTCCACCTTGTGCACTCCTGTGAAATAAAGACTGTATGAGAGAACAGCCCATGTAAGATATAAACACATTATTTACTTTCTTTTGGGGGAGAAACTGAACACTGTATAAATTAAATTTGGCAAAGCAGGACGCTTTTTAATTTTTTTTATGTTAAAATTGTTTTTTATTTTCTGTGTATCATAGTGGCTTTCTTGGCTTGATTCTAATATGGAACTTATGGTACCCCTTCTGAACAATATGCAACCATGATTGGTGTTCAGTGACATGACGTAAAGGACAGGTCTCTAATCCTGGAAGCTGTCAGTCTAGTTAAGACTGACAGAAGGCATATAACAGAAAAGCAAATAGGATAAGAGTTATGGCATCAAAGGTGCAAGTGAGAAGAATGAATCAGTTGGTTATAGTTGGGGGTTAACTTGAGAGCCATCAAATATGATGGCAAGACTTGAAATATTTAAAGGGGTGCTTGGATTTTATGTTGTTAATGACCAACCTGTTTGTAACTGATGTATATAGGCACTTCATATAAATGAGAGCATCAACCTAATCCTTCACTGAACAGTCTATATGAGGAGTAGAATCTGGGATGGGTGGATAAGGTTGATCCTCCATGTTCATAGGGGTTTGAGTGGAGTGGAGATGCATTCCACATATTTGCAAAGGTGGAAAGAAGAGAAAACAGCCAGTGTGCTTAAAAGGTGAAGTAAAAAAGGCCATTACAGCCAAAAGATTGTCCTTCAAAGAATGGAAAAACGACATAAATGAAGAAAATAAGAGGAAACATAAGCACTGGCAAGTCAGATGCAAAGTATTTATGAAGAAGGCTAAAAGAGAATATGAAGAGAAACTTGCTGCAGATGCTAAAACTCACAGTAACAACTTTTTCAGGTAGATCAGAAGCAGAAAGCCTGCGAAGGAATCCGTGGGACCGTTAGATCAAAAAGGAGCAAAAGGGGCGCTCAGGGAAGACAAAGCCATAGTGGACAAACTGAATGAATTCGTGCTCTGTCTTTACGGAAGAAGATGTAAGAGTTCTGCCTGTACCGGAAATGGTTTTCAAGAGTGATGATGCGGAGGAATTGAAAGAAATCTTGGTGAACCTGGAAGATGTAGTGAGCCAAATTGACAAATTAAAGAGTAGTAAATCACCTGGACCGGATGGCATACATCCAAGGGTACTCGAAGAACTCAAGCATGAAATTGCAGATCTGCTGTTAGTAATATGTCATCATGACTGTGGTGGTGACTCCACTTTCAGTCTCACCTTGTCATCCGGTGGTCAGCTTCAGAGGTGGCTCCAGTCTGTTCTTTTCCTTTGCATTGTTGCCCCTGCTGCCACTTCATGTGTGTTCCAAGCCTCATTCTGGTGTTTAGTGTGTTTCCTGCCTCTGTCCTTTAGTTGTGGAAGTTTTATATGGAAGTTGAGGACATTCATTCAGGGCCTTTGCAAAGCCAAAGGTCTCAAGGTTTGTCGGTGTGCTTGTTAGCACTTCTGCCCTGTTTCCCAGTTGGTGTGCTCATATAGCACTTCTGCCCTGTTTCCCAGTTGGTGTGCCTGTGTGGTAGGGTTACAGCTTCTGCCTTGGTTTGCCTATTTATTCTCTTGCGTGTTTGTGTGGCCATGTAGTCCAGCCTTGATCTCTGCCTAGTCTGTCTCACCTTGTACTCTTCCTAGTCTGTCCAGTCTTGAGCTCTGCCGAGTCTGCCTTGCCTAGAGCTTGTTCTAGTCCTGCCTGCCTACAGCTTCAGCTCCAGTCCTGCTTGTTCCAGTCTTGCTTGTTTAGTCCAGTCCTGGTTGGAGGGTTTTGCCTGCTGCTGCCACTTGTCGACAGCAGCCCAAGGGCTCACGTCCCTGAGTCCATGAAAGTTTGCTTAGAGCCTGGGGCCGTGACATATGTAACCTGTTGTTAAAATCGTCCGTAGTAGCTGAAGATTGGAGAGTGGCCAATGTGATGCTGATTTTTAAAAAGGGTTCTAGGGGTGATCCGGGAAATTATAGTCTGGTAAGTCTGATGTCAGTGCCGGGCAAAATAGTGGAAACTATTATAAAGAATAAAATTACAGAACATGTAGGCAAACATGGTTTAATATGACAGAGTCAGCATGGGTTCAGCCGGGGGAAGTCTTGCCTCACCAGTTTGCTTCATTTGTTTGAAGTCATGAATAAACATGTGGATAAAGGTGAGCTGGTTGATGTAGGGTATCTAGATTTTCAGAAGGCTTTTGATAAAGTTCCTCATGAGAGACTCCTGAGAAGATTAGAGAGTCATGGGATAGGAAGCAAGGTTCTGGTGTGGATTAGGGATTGGTTATTGGACAGAAATCAGTTGGTAGGGTTAAATGGTAAAACAGCTCGCTCCTATCTCCAACTACATTACCTAACTTGTAGGGGTGTCAAATGCAAGCTTCTTTTTGCCTCATCTTTTCACTACTCCAGCCCTAAGAGTTGGAATGCTCTGCCTATGTACTTAAAATCGCAAGCTGATCACCATCTTTTCAAGAAGTTGCTTAAAACGTTCCTTTTTTTTTTTTTTTATTTATTGAATTTGAAAATAATACATTCACAATAATAAATGTATAGAAATCAGGAAATACATCCAAAAGATTAAAGAACCATCCATTACATTACCATGGATTTTCAAAATATCTTTCTTACTTAGTCCACTATAAACGATCAAGATACAAGGTATTGATCCTAGGAAACAAAAAGAGTAAAGAAACTCTTACAATAAACTTAAGGAGGATAGAATCACAAGTTTGCCTACGGTTTCAATTCCCTACTGATGCCTCCAAGGCTTGAAGATCCCTACTTTCTTTACTTACTAATAGGAGCTTCAATTTTTCTGGATCAAAAAAAACATAATGAACATTACCAAAAGAAACAATACATCGGCATGCAAATTTCAACTTAAATGATCCTCCCAGGGAGAGAGTTCGAGGCCTAAGCCCCAAAAATTCTCGCCTTTTCTTTTGTGTAAATTTGCTGACGTCAGGAAAAATCTGTATCTTTGAGCCAAAAAATTGAGCTTCCCTAAATTTGAAGTAAAGGCGGAATATATTATTTCGATCAGTCTCGAATGCAAAAGATACCAGGAGAGTAGTGCGTTCAGTTATAGTCTCTAATGATGTTTCAAGAATTTGAGTAAGATTTAAATCTGGAGCAATCTCCAGATTTGTTTTAATTCCAGTAATATAATAAGCTTTAACGATCGGAGGAAAAGCTTCTTTTGGAATCTTTAAAGTTTCTAGGAAATATTTCTGTAACATCTCTAGTGGAGGTAATAAAGGACTTTTAGGAAAGTTTAAGAGTCGCAAGTTATTTCGTCTAAGTTGGTTGTCCAAAAATTCTACTTTCCTTTGGTCCCTTTCTTTCTCCATAAGAACATTGTCAACTAGAGTTTGTAATTTTTTAATTGCAATAGAATTTAACTCACTTTTCTCCTCTTGTTTCGCCGTTCTCGACTCCATTAGTTGTTGAGAATGTTTAACATCCTTCACTTCAGCAGTCAATTCAAATGAAATCTTTTGCAGGGAAACATTCATTGTCTGGATGGCATCCCATAGGGTATCCAATGTAACAGTTGCTGGTCTAATTAGTTCGCTGAGTCTCACTGGTGAAGGCGTCTGAATGGAAGCGGGTATACTCTCCACTCTTCCCGCCTTGCGCTCAGACGTCGCCGCGTCTGGCGTCGAAAATCCCACAGGGCCGCTACCAGCTTCAAAACTATCTAGATGAAGTTCTCCTGTAGGGTCCGTCTCTCCACCCGGTCTCGGCAGCGCAACTCTATTAGGCGGGCTCAGCGATATCGCCTCCACGCCAAGTTCTCCGGTAAGCTGTTGTTTCAGGGATCCAACCTGGGCAGAAACTTGTGGTCCTAACGTTTGTAGCCCAAAGACTTCTAAGGTAGGCTGCTTTAGCGATGTGGTTTCCCCAGTGCTAAGAGCGGCTTTAGCACCGATCTTTCCTTTCCTCTTAACCATAATTAGGGTAGGGAAAGGAAAAACGCCAAGCAGACCTTCTCGTGTCTCAGAGCCTCAAAACGCAGCTCCTCCCATGAACGCCATCTTGATCCCATGAATCTCCCGCTTAAAACGTTCCTATTCGAAAAAACATACTCCATCAGTAACTCTGCTGTTTAGTCATTATTACTGTTGTTAGCGTTACATTCTTATTCTTCCAATAGCATTCATGTATTGTACTTTTCTTCTTTTTATAACTCATGTAAGCCACATTATGCCTGCATTTGTGGGAAAATGTGGGGTAGAAATGAACCATAAATAAATAAATAAAATTTCTCTCAATGGAGGAGGGTGAACAGTGGAGTGCAGCAGGGATCTGTACTGGGACCGGTACTATTTAACATATTTTTATAAATGATCTGGAAATTGGAACGATGAGTGAGGCGATCAAATTTGCAGATGATTCAAAACTATTCAAGGTTGTTAAAACACCTATGGACTGTGAAATGTTACAGGAAGACCTTAGCAAATACGCAAACCTTACCAGACAGCCCTTTAACAATATTGCTTGCAAAAATATTTTAAAATAACTGGCCCATGAACCGAACCTTGAAGCACATCACTGGTGACATCCTTTCCCTCAGAATGAGGTCCATTTTTCACTACCCTCTGTTGCCTTCCACTCAACCAGTTACTGTCCCAATCAGTCATTTTAGGGCCCATACTGTGGGCACTTAGTTTATTTATTAGTCTTGTCTAGACTATTGCAATGCTATCTATGCCGGATGCAAAGAACAAATCATTAAGAAGCTTCAAACCGCACAAAACACAGCAGCCAGACTCATATTTGGGAAAGCGAAATACGAAAGCGCCAAACCCCTAAGAGAAAAACTGCACTGGCTCCCATTAAAAGAACGAATTGCGTTCAAAGTTTGCACCCTGGTCCACAAAATCATTCATGGGGAAGCCCCAGCCTACATGTCAGACCTTATAGACTTGCCTACTAGGAACACAAAAAGATCAGCACGCTCATTCCTCAATCTCCACGACCCCAACTGTAAAGGGCTAAAATATAAAACCACATACGCAACCAGTTTCTCCTACATTTGCATGCAACTATGTAACGCGCTACCGAAGGCATAAAAACAACGCAAGACCTCACTATCTTCCGAAGGCTACTGAAAACTGAACTGTTCAAGAAGGCATACCAATAACACCTATCCTCAAAACTAAATAATAAGATTGCACATGAACTAGAATAATTGAGCTTTTTACCACTTGAATAAGTAACCTCTCCGTTAATAATGATCAAGCACTATCACTTTAACCCTTATGTCAAATAAGGTCAGACAAATTTGATTAATTTCTTTAACTGGGTGACAAGACCTGCCTCAAGTGAAACCATGTTGCCTCAGGTCCTGTAATCCATTGAATTCCAAATAATTTACTGTTCTCTGTTTTAAAAGCATTTCCATTAATTTACTTACTAAAGAAGTCAGGCTTACTGGCCTGTAGTTCCCAACCTCTTCCTTATTTCCACTTTTGTGGAGAGGGACCACATCTGCTGTTCTCCAATCCTCAAGGACTACTCTTGACTCGAAGCATTGAAAAGGTCAGCCAACGGATCCACTAGAACTTCCTTCAGATGTATGCCATCTGGGCCCATCGCTTTGTCCATCTTTAGTTTAGCCAGCTCAATTATGAACACAGTCCTCTGAAAATTGTTTAGGGACTACCACCCCTCCATTCCTATTTGAGTCTGTCTTCTGTGGTCCTTCTCCTTGCCCTTCAGCTGTGAACACAGAACAGAAATATTTGTTAAGCCATTGTATCTTATTAGCTGCTATATATTCTTCCCCTTCACCTTTGTGTTTCACAGTGCCACTTTTCTACTTCCTCCTATCACTAACTTATCTAAAAAAATGCCTTGTCTAACCCATTTTACCGTATTGTCTATTTTTTCTTCCATTTGCATCTTTGCTGTTCTGTTGAATATACCCATAATACCTATAGCTGTCATACAGCCTGGTATCCCCTTTCAGATTCACTTCTTATGGGAGTGAAGGGGGACAGTATACACTGAGGGATTAAGGAGGGGTCAAGTTGTAATCCCTCCAGTGGTCAGCTGGTCAGTCAGAGCACTTTTTTGTAACTTAGACGTGATTGAAAGAGGTCTGAATAAAAATGTTTTTTTTTGTGTGTGTGTGTGTGTTTTTTTTTTGCCTAGGATATTTCTTCCTATTCCATTATTACTGAAAGATGTCCAACTTTTGGGCCCATCCTAGTCCCACCCAAAAACATGCCTCCAATAGCACCCCTTTACTATTAGGATGATCTGCTGTGAAAAATGTTTTAATTTTGCGTTCTGGAAATCCTGATTTAGACGTTTTCCGCAGATGGACATTTTTTGGCCATTTTGAGACATCTATGTGCTTTGAAAATGAGCACTGTTGTCTATTGGTTAGAGCAGTAAGGTGAGAACCAGAGAAACCAGAGTTCAAATTCTGCTTCTCCTACTAACATTCCTGTGACCCTGGGCAAGACACTTCACCTTATGTTGCTTCACTTAGAACTTATGATGTGAGCCCATGTGGGCAGGGATCTGTGTAGCTGATTTTAACTAGCCTTCTAACTTAGCATAGTTTAGGCAGAGCAGAGGAGGAATATATTTTAAACCTTCTTTGAGCTGAAATTTGGAAAAGGTAATTAAAATTCAGATCAATCCAGAGACTTGTGGAGTTATGCCCATTTACCAGCAGGTGGAGATAGAAAGAACACCAGAGCTCTCCCATATAGCCTCCTGTGTAGCAGCCTCATTTCCAATGCTCTCTCTTTCTCAGCAAGTGAGTGGTCATATCCTGTGCAGCTGTGGTGGTGCTGGCTTCCTGCTTGTCCCGCAGGTCTGGTTGAGCTTTGAGTTTAGAGAGTCTCTGTTTTGGACTCAGAGGTACACTTGATGTTACCAGGTCCCTCCCCCCACTTCCAGTTTCCTCCTTGCTTGATCTCCCTGGCTGCCTTTAAAAGCTATTCTTCCTCTTTAATTGGGAAAAATTCCCTCCTAAGGCTGTTGCCACATTGAGGGAGCAAGCAGTGCTGCTGCCAACTGTGTTGAGCACCATGTTCTTCATTTTTCTGAAGTGTCTCTATCAGCAACTACTTTCTAAGAATCTTAGCAACTGTGAGTACTAACCTTTTACTTGTCCCCATGCTGCCCTGGCAGGATCAGTTAAGCATTGCTCCCAGTGTGCTAGCCGGCGAGCAGCATCGGAGGTGTGTGGAGTGAGCAGTCTTGCCTCTTCCAGCAGATCCCACAGATGGATCTTTTGGTGCATGCCTCCCCAGGAATGTTGGTGGAGATGCCGGCTGGCATTTTGGCTGTTTCACTGTGTATCATTTGTCCCATGCGTTGGTAGCCACCATCTTTGTTGCACTGATGTGCTCCTCTCCTGTCAGGCTGGTATCGGATTCTCCTTAGGCAATGGGGAAATCACTTGTGGGTGCTTCCATGGGGTTATAATTGCCTATTGGCATTTTGGAGTCAGATTTGCTGAACACTCCTTTTTCACCACAAGTTTTGCTTTTGATGCACCAAGCTTTTGCTTAAATGGCTCTTCTGAGATTCCTTCTGCCCCCTAGTGGCTTTTTCTGAGCAGCAGCCAAAAAGGGCATGTTTGGATTTTCAGAGGGAAGTTGATGAATTCTCCTTACTGTCAGAGCAGGGGTCAGATGTGCAACTCTCTTTAGGACACTTTGGAGGAGGGGGAGAGTCCCCCTGAATAGGGGGTGATCTGACTGTGGCCAGACTCTTTCAGATGGAAGAACTGCCTTCCCTAGTTACCAAGGTGCTGGAGGTGCTTAATTTTTCCTCTCCTTAGCCCATGACGTTGGAGGCTACCTCTCACCATCCCATGATGTCGAGCACCAAAAAGCCGCCTAAGACCTTTCATATTCATGCAGCTATGAAGGTGCTTAGCACAGTGGGACACCCTGGATGCTAGTCTGAGGGTATTTCTGGGCTGTCTCTCAGCTGTATTCCCTCCCTTCTGAGCACTTGGAATCCTTGCGGCTGCCTAAGTTGGACTCTTTATTGATTGCTATTACCAAGATGACTACCCTTCCAGTGGAGGAGGGCACTGCCCTCAAGGATGTGCAGAACAGAAAATTAGAATCATCCCTTAAGCTGTCCTTTGAGGTGGCTGCATTATGTTTGCCGGCCACGGTTTGTGGCTCCTAAACGGCCCATGCTTGCTTGAGTTGGGTTCAAAAGTCTTCCACGGCAGAGGACTTAATTCAGTACCTGCCTTTCTTAGTGGATAGTTTAGCCTATTTAGTGGATCTGTTATATGATCTTCTATGGGCTTCTGCTAAGGAGATCTACTTGGTGGTTACTGTGAGGCTGTGGCTCTGGCTCAGGCAGTGGGCTTCTGACACAGCCTCCAAGTCAAGGGTGGCAAAGCTGCCTTTTTGCAGTAAGCTTCTCTTTGAAGAGGATGTGGAGAAAATCGTGAGAGATCTGTAGAAATCCAAGGGACAACATTTGCTTGAGGACGTGTATGGCTCCATTCCATTCCTTTCAATCTAGTGCCAGGTTTCAGTATGCTAGGCGGTACAGCCTGGGAAAATCAAGTTTGTTTCAAAGGGCCCTGTTCCAGCAAAAGCAGCAGCCCTTTTAGGGTGACGGACATCCCCCAGCCTCCAGTTCCTGAATGCCTCCCAATGATGGGTTGCAGGTCCATTCTACAGATGTCAACATTGAGGGCACCTTTCTCTCTTTCTAGAGGAATGGACTAAGGTTACTTCACACCACTGAGTTTTGGATGTGGTCATAGATGGTTACAAGCTGGAATTTGTGCGTCCTCTTGGAGATTTTTGAACACTCCTGGGAAGTATCTTCCAGGTGGGGGAGCGCAGTGTTAGACCTGATGGCCATGAAGTTCAACACCAAGGCTCCCAGATTTTTCTGCAGAAGAAAGGATGTAGGCTCTGAGACAATAATATGCTCTTCTGCAACTTTGGCCAGCAGAGGCGTCCTCTACATTTTGCTCCCTGGCTGATGATCAGAAGGGTGCTTCAGCAAATCACCCACCATCGGAGCCCAGTAATTCTGGTAGCACCAGATTAGCCCAGGAGACTGTGGTATGCAGATATAGTCAGGCTTCAGATTGACAGCCCGTTATAGCTGCCACCTGTGAGGGGTCTTTTTTTTTCTCATGGTCTCGCTCTGATGGAGGATCCCTCTTTCTTTGGTTCTATGGCCTGGCTATTGAGAGGTCGAGATTGAGAAGAAAGGACTATCAAAAGATGTGATTTCTATGCTGCTCCTGGCCCGGAAGCGGTCAACTTCTGGGACGTGTGCAAGGGTATGGAGGATCTTTGAATCCTGGTGGTCTGCCAGGAGCATTTTGCCTTTTGAGGCCTCTGTGGCTAAAATCCTATCTTTCTTGCAAGACAGCCCTAATTAAGGCTTTCATAAGTTTCTTGAAGGTCCAGGTGATGACACTAGCTTGTTTTCTTGGATACATTCAGAAATCCTCCCTGGCCACCCATCCGGACATTTTTCATAGTACATAAGAATAGACATACTGGGTCTGACCAGTGGTCCATGTAGCCCAGTATCCTGCTTCCAACAATGGCCAATCCAGGTCACAAGTACCTAGCAGAAACCCAATTAGTAGCAACATTCAATGCTACCAATCCTGGGGCAAGCAGTAGCTTCCCCATGTCCATCTCAATAACAGGCTGTTCCTCCAGGAACTTGTCCAAACCTTTTTAAAACCCAGGTACGCTAACTGCTGTTACCCATCCTCTAGGAGTGAGTTCCTGAGCTTAACTATCCTTTGAGTGAAAAAATATTTCCTCCTATTTGTTTGAAAAGTATTTCCATGTAATTTCATCGAGTGTCTCCTGGTCTTTGCACTTTTTAAAAGAGTGAAAAATTGATTCACTTCTACCCTTTCTACACCACTCAGGATTTGTAGACCTCAGTCATAACCCCCTCAGCCATCTGTTTTTCAATCTGAAGAGCCTCAACCTCTTTAGCCCTTTCTCATATGGGAGAAGTTCCATCCCCTTTATCATTCCGGTCACTCTTCTTTGAACCTTTTCAAATTCTGCTATATCTTTTTTTGGAGATACAGCGACCAGAATTGCACACAATACTCAAGATTCAGATTTTTCTTTTTCTTAGCGGGGTTAATCCTCTACAACCTCCCAGGTGGGAGATTTGTCCATCTTGGAGTCTTAACCCTGACCTCTGGGCTTTCCAACCCCCCCCCCCTGTTGGACATCTGGATAGGCTCAACCTCAAGGGTCTCACCCTGAAAGCTGTTTTTCTAGTAGCTATCACGTCAGCAAGGTTTCTGTCAGAGTTGCAAGCTCTCTCCTGTAGAGACCCATTCCTCTGCTTTATGGAGGCGGGTGTATCTATAAAAACGGTTCCTTCCTTCCTTGTAATGGTGATCTCTAGTTTCCATTTGAATCAGCCATTTTCTTTCCCCTCTTTTTTGCAGGGAGGACTATCCAGGAGAGTTTCATTCCCTTTGGTGTCTGGATGTTTGCAGGATCCTTGTCAAGTATCTGGAGGTCATTAACAAATTTAGATGGTCTGATCATATTTTTGTGCTGTTTACTGGATGCAGAAAGGGTAATCAAGCGTCCAAAGTTACAATCTTATGGTGTCTTAAGATATACGGACTGCATTTCTTTTTTCAGTGAATCTGAAGGTGCATTCCATGAGATTGCAGGCTACTTCCTTTGCAGAATCACAGTTTACTTTGATTGACAAAATCTGTAGGTCTGCTGTGTAGTCCTATGCGCACACATTTTTGAAGCATTATAGGTTGGGTGTTTTGACTTGTGGGATTTGGCCTTTGGAGCCTCAGTCCTTTCTGCAATGATTACCATGTCCCGCCCTACTTGAGGACTTCATTGTTACATCTCACAAGTCTGTGGCTTGATCTGCGGGACACTATTGAAGAAAAAAAAATAGTTCTTACCTCATAATTTTCTTTCCAGTAGTCCCGACAGATGAATCCAGGGTTGGTTTCTGTTTGTACATTTTTTGCTGTTATTGGATACGTTTGGTTTGCAGATGCTATTAAAACAACAACAACAAAGTTTCTATAGAGGTGCAGAGCAGGGCGGATTTTTTTATTCCTGTGAGGGCAGGGCCCTCCTGTGAAATTGGTTTGCGCTGCCTGATTCCTGTCTCCTTTTGTCTGGTATTTTTTATTCATTGTCATTTTCAGAGGCAGAAGATTTCTTTGTTACTCTTTTTGTTTTGACTGCTTTATTGTTTCACATACTTGAAATGAGGCTGATGCACAGGAGGCTATAAGTGAGAGCTCTGGTGTTCTCTCTGTCTCCACCTGCTGGAGGTGGCAGACTTGTGGCATAACCCCACAAGTCTCTGGATTGATCCATCAGGACTAATGGAATTAAAATTATCAGGTAAGAGCTAATTTTTCCTTTAAGTGGGCATCAGAGAATCCATATCTGCTTGAAATAGTTACAAATCATGGTGATGCAGTCAGTAGAGATCCGCCACTGGCCTTAAATAGACAGATATTGAGAAACGCTCCTCTGCTACTCTGGCAAGTGCCCCACATTTTGGCCAGATATGGAAGTTTTGTTATCCATTTTTATGCACCAGTCTAGAGATGGAGAATCTGAGAGAGTTAAGCTGTATCCCATAATTCAAACAGGGACTAAAAACATATTTTTTTGAACTAGCATATGGTTCGTCTGCGTGGGGTTCCCTGTGGCTGTCACCATCTGCTATACTTCCTGCTGTTTCTTAAAGCTATGATTTTTTATTGTATCATTTTATTTTGAGCTACATTGGTAATTGTTTTCTATCTTAAGATACTTCACCTGTGTATGGAGAAAATGCTATAAAATAGCATTTATAAACATTGCAATGCAGTTTCTTATAATATTGTAAAGATGATCTGTTCTTATATGTGTAAAGGCATCTTTTTTTTTTTTGTAGGAAATATGAAGTTTTGTCTTCTGATTCTTAACCAGCCTTTGGACAGACATTTTCATCATCTATGGAATAAAGGTAATAAAATATTTTTATTTAATTATTTATTTACAGCATTTAAATCCCACAATTTCCCACCCATGGGCAGGCCCAATGTGGCTTACAACAATCTACATAACAATTAATGTCCTAGAAGTATAATGGGGAAAAGGCAAAGTGAGGTAAAGTAAAAGAGAGAGAGCAGCGGTGAGTAATGTGACACCGGGATAAGACAGATCAGAAGGTAGAGATGCCTTTTGGGAGTGAGGCATACGCTTTGCCAAATAGGAAGATCTTGAGGCGCTTTTTGAAAGTAGGGTGATCAGTAGTAAGTTTCACTAGTTTAGGCAGTTCATTCCAGAGATGAGCGCTAGAGTAGGAGAAAGTTGATGCATAGGTGCTTTTGTATTTAAGTCCATTATATACTGGGTAATGGAGGTTTAAGTACGTTCGTGAGGATCTGTGGCAGTTCCTTGGTGGCAAGTTGATTAGGGTGTCCATGTATGCAGGGGCTTCACCATAGATGATTTTATGCACCAGAGCGCAAATTTTAAAAGTGATATGGTCTTTGACAGGAAGCCAGTGCAGTTTCTCTCGCAGAGGCCTTGTACTTTCAAATCTAGATGCACCATAAATGAGCCTGGCAGCCGTATTCTGAGCTGTCTGTAGTTTTTTCAGAAGCACATCTTTGCACCCTGAGTAGATGCCATTGCAATAATCAAGACGGGTAATGACCAGTGATTGCACTACAGTGCGAAAGACGTCTCTAGGAAAATATGGTTTTATGCGTTTAAGTTTCCAAAGAGTGAAGAACATGCTTCTGACGGTAGAAGTCGTATGTTGCTCCAACATTAAGTTTCGATCGACTATCACTCCTAGGATTTTCAGGGATTCAGAGATTGGGAGGGTAAGCTCAGGAGTAATTAAGGCTTGCGGTGCATATTTGTTATAAGGGGAGGAAAGAATGAGGCAATGGGTTTTCTCAGTATTGAGCTTGAACTGAAAGGAGTTGGCTCAATCGAGCATGGTGTGTAATCTAAGTCATAGTTCCTCATGGATCTCGCTAAGGTCTGCTTAAAAAAGGAATAGAGATTGTGATGTCATCAGCATAAATAAACGGGTTAAGACCAAGTTTGGATAGGGCAATGGCCAGAGGGACCAGCATGTTGAAGAGAGTCGGCAAAAGTGGGGAGCCCTGTGGCACACCGCTGGCTGCCTTCCAGCTCTTTCTTTTCCTTTACTCAAATTAATATTGTTCCCAAAAAAAATTCTCCCTGTATTAAATGCAAGGAAATGTTGATGTAACTGTTGAAAACTGAGTGTTATACTAGCCACTAAAACTGACCATTTTTGGGCTCAGTGTACACTAACAAAGAGTCCTAAAATGGATTCCACTGTGATACAATACAGAGGGTGAAGACAGAACCAAGAAGAAAGGTCTCTAGTGTATTGTACAACCTGATGGGGAGGGCAGAACAGAAAACACCACAAGCACAGCTTGTTCTGTAGACTTGTAAGAGAAGCATGCATTTCACAGGGGCATTCTGGGTCGCGTAGTGAGAGAAGCATGCAGGAAACGGATGCCTGGCCTTCAGATTTTGGAAGGGGGATGTAAGAGCAGGAAAAAAAAAGCAAGAAGTGATAAGCAGAATAGTAAATTAGAAGAAATACAAACTGTCTAAATTATAGAATATAAAGGTAGGAGAGAATAGTTGCAGGGGGAACTTGTGAGGCAGACTGACTAGCGTCTTATGGCTCTCTGCTTTTACAACTTCCTCTCACAGGAAAAAATGAGATCTGTATTCTGCCATTAAAGAATCTTTTAGTTGTGAACTACTACATTTTTTTTCTGTTTTGTTTTTTCTGTTCTGTGTAAATATTTATTGGTTAATAATTGTTTTACTATTTGCAGAATTTAGATAAGACCTGGTTGGTCTTATCTAAATTTCTTTTTAAAGATTTTTTTTATTTACTTGAACAAACTACCGTATTTTTCGGACTATAAGACGCACTTTTTTCCCCCCAAAATTTGGGAGGAAAATGGGGGGGTGCGTCTTATAGTCCGAAGGTAGATTTGGCTGGCTGGCTGCCCGCCCTCCGAGTTCGGGATCGCCCTCCCCCCGGCCCTGTCACCACTTCTCCGTACTCACGTCATGCGATCTTCCCTGGTGGTCTAGTGACGTCGGGGCAGGAAAGAGCCCCCTCTTTCCTGCCCAGCGTGCTGCTCTCCATCCTCCTGTATGCAGCCTGACGGTCTCGGCGAGATTCAAAATGGCCGCCGAGACTTCAATTCTCGGCGGCCATTTTGAATCTCGCCGAGACCGTCAGGCTGCATACAGGAGCATGGAGAGCAGCGGGCTGGGCAGGAAAGAGGGGGCTCTTTCCTGCCCCGACGTCACTAGACCACCAGGGAAGATCGCGTGACGTGAGTACGGAGAAGTGGTGACAGGGCCGTGGGTTGGGCGATCCCGAACTCGGAGGGAGGGATTCGGACAAGACGCACTGGAGCACCTAGGTTTTAGAGGAGGGAAAAAGGAAAATTTTTGTTTTTCCTATTTCCCTCCTCTAAAACCTAGGTGCGTCTTATAGTCCGAAAAATACGGTAAATTTATTTAAGAAAAATATAAGGGTGAATCTTTTTCGTGTGACACAGGATAAGGTAAGAGTTTTACCTAGGGAGAAGCGCCCCGAAGGTTTAACCTTCATTGGCCTTCTGAATATTGCACCCTTCTGGTAAGGTGAGGAGGGGGGCTAAACATAACTGAAAAACAAATACTCCTTGTTTCATAACATTGTACAAGAGTTGGCGACTAAAGTAAGCAATGAACCATGGAGGGGAGGAAAAAGCCTCAGAATCACACCTCTACTATATATGCTTGATTGTAGTAGGATTTATGGGTACTCTAAGGAATAAAGTATTTTTGCATCTTTATCTTCATCCTCCTGTTGTTTTTGGAAGAGCCCTGCTGGCTACGCTTCTCGTTCTTTGAGTAGGATTTATAGGTAGACACCTCACAGGCATACTCCCCCTTTTTTTTCTTTATGCTATTATGCACCTATAAGCTCTGTGCAATTTAAATATTCCAAAATGAGTTAGCTACACTGTATGTGTGAGTACATAAGTTATCTGATCCCAGCTTCACCCAACGATGGCCAGCATTTCACCAAGTGCTGCTTCAAGAAGAAATTGGATCAAATGTACGCTAGAATGTCACTAAACAATTAAAATAAGTTCAATCTTTGTACTTCTCAAAATTCCAAAATGTCAACATTTAAGAACTCTGTGCACTCACTTGACTTCTGCACTATTCCATTTCAGTATATACACTACTCAAAAATGGCTGTTTTTCAAGAGACGCAGCATATGATTTCGCTTCCATTAACCAATACCCTCCATCGCTGGTTCAGTAAAAACTGTTTCATTCTGTTTTCTGGTTAAGACCATGTGGCTTCTTAGTCTTCAGTGTAAATACCCAAAATTGATCTCGCCGAAGTAAAATTGTTTGTCAATCCAATTTCTCTGCATGAACTCATTGATGGCACAAACATCTAAATGAAGAAAAAGAGCGTTGAAACTCCATACAATGTTGAACTAAAGGAGCTTGTGTTTTTTGCAGTTTTAAACAGCTTTGTGTTCTGCATCAGAATCTTAAAAGGGCGAATGGTTTGTCCCACTTAGGGCAAGGACAAATTATGGCATACATAACATAGCTGGTAGCACATGTGACATTGTGATTATAAAACATATTTCTTGTTTGAAACTGGATCAGGTGCAGGAAGTAATGGTGCAGAGGCCACTTGATAACAGTGATCATAACATGATCAGATTTGATATAATCTCTGCAGTAAGTACATACAGGAAATCCAATACATTAGTATTTAACTTTCAAAAAGGAAACTATGATAAAATGAGGAGAATGGTAAAAAAAAAAACAACTTAAAGAAGCAGCTGCAAAAGTAAAAAAAAAATTACTTCGGGAATGTATACTATTCAAAAATACCACCCTGGAAGCCCAGATCAGATATTCCATGTATTTAAAAAAGGAGGAAGAAAGGCCAAACGACAGCCGTAATGGTTAAAAAGTGAGCTGAAGGAAGCTATTAGAGCAAAAAGAAAATCTTTCAGAAAATGGAAGAAGGACCTGACTGAAAATAGCATGAAACAGCATACACAATGGCAAGTCAAATGCAAAGTGTTGATAGGGAAGGCAAAGAGAGACTTTGAAAAGAAGATTGCATTGGAGGCAAAGGAATCAGTTGGACTGCTAGATGACCGAGGGGTAAAAGAGGCAATCAGAGAAAACAAGGCCATTAAATGAATTCTTTGCTTTGGTTATCACCGAGAAAGATTTGGGAGAGATACCAGTACCAGAAATGGTACTCAATGCTGATGAATCTAAGAAACTGAAACAAATCTGTGTAAACTGGGAAGATGTAATGGGCCAATTTGACAAACTGAAGAGTAGCAAATTGCCTGGGAAGATTGGAGGGTAGCCAATTTAATGCCAATTTTTAAAAAAGGTTCCAGAGGTGATCCAGGAAATTATAGACCCAGTGAGCCTGACATTAGGGTCAGGCAAAATGGTAGAGATAATTATAAAGAACAAAATTACAGAGCATATACATAAGCATGGCTTAATGAGACAAAACCAACATGGATTTAGTCATGGGAAATCCTTGCCTCACCAATCTACATTTCTTTGAAGGGGTGAATAAACATGTGGGTAAAAGTGAGCCAGTTGGTATTGAGTATCTAGATTTTCACAAGGCATTTGACAAAGTACCTCATGGAAGATTCCTGAGGAAATTAGAAAGTCATGGGTTAGGAGATAATGATTTATTGTGGTTAAAAGATGAGTACACAAGCATCGCCATGCTGGGACAGACCAAGGGTCCATCGAGCCCAGCACCCTGTCACCGACAGCGGCCAAAAGAACAAACAATTTGTCCCATCCATCCTAGAAATACTGTATTATTCCCTCGTCCATTCAATAACATTCTATGGCTTTTTCCTCCAGGAAGCCGTCCAACCTTTTTTTGAAGTCCGCTAAGTTTAACCGCCTTAACCAACTTTTCCGGCAGTGAAATCCAGAGTTTAACTACATGTTGAGTGAAGAAAAATTTCCTCCGATTCATTTTAAATTTACCACACTGCAGCTTCATCACATGCTCCCTTGTCCTAGTATTTTTGGAAAGTGTAAATAGATGCTCCACATCGACCTTTTCCATTCCACTCATTATCTTATAGACCTATCATATCTCCCCTCAGCTGCCTTTTCTCCAAGCTGAAGAGCCCCAGCCTCTTCAGCCTATCCTGATAGGGAAGTCATCCCATCCCCTGTATCATCTTTTTCGCCCTTCTCTGCACCTTTTCCAATTCCACTATGTCTTTTTTGAGGTTCGGCGACCAGAATTGAACACAATACTCGAGGTGCGGTCGCACCATGAAGCGATACAATGGCAGAATAATATCCTTATTTTTGTTTTCAATCCCTTTCCTAATGATACCCAACATTCTATTTGTTTTCCTAGCCGCAGCAGCACATTGAGCAGACGTTTTCAACGTATCATCAGTGATGACACCTGGATCCCTTTCTCGGTCCGTGACTCCCAACGCTGAACCTTGCATGACGTAGTTATAATTTGGGTTCCTCTTTCCCACATGCATCACTTTGCACTTGTTCACATTAAACATCATCTGCCATTTAGACGCCCAGTCTCATAAGTTCCTCTTGTAGTTTTTCACAGTCTTCCCGCGATTTGACTACTTTGAATAACTTTGTGTCATCGGCAAATTTGATTACTTCACTAGTTACCCCCATCTCTAGGTCATTTATGAATATGTTAAAAAGCAGAGGTCCCAGTACCGATCCCTGAGGGACCCCGCTAACTACCCTTCTCCATTGCGAATATTGACCTTCTAATCCTACTCTCTGTTTCCTATCTTTCAACCAGTTTTTAATCCACAGTAAGACACTACCTCCGATCCCATGTCTCTCTAATTTCCTCTGTGGTCTTTCATGAGGAACCTTATCAAACGCCTTCTGAAAATCTAGATACACAATATCAACCGGCTCACCTTTGTCCACATGTTTGTTTACCCCTTCAGCTTCGAATACCCTGTCCGGCACCGGTATCCCACCCAAATCTTCCTTGGTGAAGATCGGCGCAAAGAACTCATTTAGTTTTTCTGCTATTTCTTTGTCTTCCAGTGGGCCAACTGATTCTTTGCCAAAAGTTTGACAGCCCTTCGTAGAGGTGCATGTTTCCAAGAGACCAGGCTCACGGATGATGAACACATTAAGCTTCGACGCCACTGGGTGGGGAGCATGTTTATGCATCATCTGGGGGATGGAAGGGTGGCGTGACCATTTTGATTAGGAAGACCTTGTCCTATTCTGTACAGGTTGTTTTCAGAAACACTCAGGGGCAGTATCTTTTGTTAAAGATGTGGCTGCAAGGCAGAGAGACCTACATTTTGGTGATATATGGGCCCACTCCTTTTGAGAAAACCACCTACCCACAGCTGCTTCAGAGGTTACTCCCTCTCCATGATGTTGAGCTTATGGTTGTGGGAGACATGAACCTTGTCATGCACTATAGTGAGGACAGTACATCCAAGGTGGGCTCGCAAGGTCAGGGACTGCCAGGCACGAGTGGTTTTTTTCCACTTTTAGTATGGTACAGGGAATGGTGGATGCATGGCGCTTATTGCATCCTGGGGAGCGGGATTACTCTTGCCGCTCTAGAGCACATGGTATGCTATCCCAACTTGACTATATTTTTGTAAAGCAGAATTTGTTCTTCTTGATTTGGGTGGCCACCTTAGACCCAGAAATCATCTCAGATCATTTGATAGTATGTGCTGACTTGGAGGCACCCAGTTATCACTGGGCAACCAGGGGTTGGCGCTTTCCAATGTATCTAGCTCAGAATGCGGACTTCTTGAAGTACTTTTGTGAGCGGTGGGGATCTATTTGGCTTCTAACTCGCAGCACATTGACTACCCTCAATTGTTTTGGATACCATGAAGGCATTGCTGAGAGAGGATATCATATCATATGTTAGTGCCCAGCAGAAAAAATTAGATGCAAGAATAGTCTGCTTAGAGCACCAGCTGTGGTTTGCGAAGCGGTCATATATCCGAACGAAATCCCAAGAGGCTAAGGATCCTCTAGACTCAACCCAGGCAGCCTTAAATACTCTCTTTCATGAATGTACTTCCTGGAGTATGATCTACCAGAAAGTTCTATAAATTTGGCAGTTGCACAGGAAAGCATTTGGCAGGGGTGGTTAAACATTTGTGTGGATCTCTAGTGGTGCCAGTGTTACGTGAGCCCTCGGGCAATCTGATTACACGTAGTGACAAGATTGCAGATGTTTTGAAAGAGCACTTTCAATCCCTGTATGGGGAAATGGAGCAGATTCTGAGTGGGGCTGCTAACATCTTTTTGGATCGGGCTGGATTACCTCATCTGCCTGGAGAGACAGCGGAAGCTCTAAATCAGCCCCTCCAAGCCAAAGAACTTGAATCTGCTATTAAAACCTTGAAAACCTGGATGTCCCTTGGGGCTGGTGGTTATTCCATTAAGAAACTCCTGCCCAGAACACCGCAGCCAGACTGATATTTGGAAAGGCGAAATACTATAGTGCTAAACCCCTTAGAGAAAAATTACACTGGCTTCCACTAAAGGATGGAGTTACATTCAAAATATGCACCTTAGTTCATAAAATAATTTATGGAGATGCCCCATCTTACATGTCAGATCTTATAGATCTACCAGAGAGAAACAACAAAAGTTCATCACTTACTTTCTTAAACCTCCATTATCCCAATTGTAGAAGACTTAAATACAAATCAATACATACGTATAGCTTTTCATACATCTGTACACAACAATGCAATGAATTACCAACCACTATAAGAAAAACACGTGACTTGATGACCTTCCGGAAACTACTGAAGACTGACTTGTTCAAAAAAGCGTACAAAATGGATCCCTCATAACGATCTGACTCCTATACTACACCAGACACAATTTTATATTGGAACTCTTTATTTTGCCTGTTTTATTTACACCCTAATTACTGATAATCATACCCTGTCCTGATATCATTATGTTATGTTGTTATCCATTTAACCTAATTACTGACAATTATACCTTGTCCTGATATCATTATATTATGTTGTTATCCACTTACCCACTTATCAACATAATTTTCGTATGAACCTTAATAGCAATAATTCAGAAATTCTTCTCCGTTAATATGATTGCCATAATATTCCTATGCACTGCAGACAAATTGCATAGATAAACTTCTGCAAAATAGGTTTCAAAAATACCGATTTAGTCATTTTGAGAAGGAATTTGTGTAAATATCTTTGGATGTTTTTCTGTTTTGAAAATGAGCCCCGTTATTCTCCACGCTGTTTTAGGACTGAAGTTAATTACTGTCATGGTATGCAAAGCCTAACCCATTTGGAGACATTGCTCCTTTTTATTTTACAAAAAAAAAAAAAAATCCCTGCAATAAAACTTCTAAAAAGCTTTTATAAATTTTTTTTTTTTTTTAAAGCACAATGGACCTAACCAACTATCGACCAGTAGCATCTATTCCACTCTTGACCAAACTCATGGAAGGCATAGTGACGAAACAACTTACTGAATACTTAAATAAACATTCAATTCTGCACGAGTCCCAATCAGGATTTCGGACGAATCACAGCACCGAAACTGTACTAGTGTCCACAATGAACTCATGCAAACAGGCAATTGCAACTGGTAACAACATCCTCCTCCTACAATTCAACATGTCCAGTGCCTTTGACATGGTTAACCATGATATACTAATACATATACTAGAATACTTCGGAGTAGGAGGCACAGTTCTCAAATGGTTCAAAGGATTCCTGACCACAAGATAATAACAAGTAACAACGAATGTGGACAGATCACCCCCATGGATACCTGAGTGTGGAGTCCCCCAGGGATCCCCTCTTTCACCAACATTATTCAACCTAATGATGATACCTCTATCCAAACTACTAGCCAATCAAAACCTCAACCCCTACATTTATGCAGATGACGTCACAATCTACATGCCATTCAAACATGATCTAGATGAAATCACCAACGAGATCAACCAAAGACTCCAAATAATGCACACTTGGGCAGATGCATTCCAACTAAAACTTAGAAAAAACACAATGTCTTGTACTCACCTCACAACATAACACAAAAAACTTCTCCACCATAATCACACCATACTGCTCCCTTCCTGTCTCACAAAACCTAAAAATTCTAGGAGTCACCATTGATCGAAACCTCACTCTTGATACCCACGTGAAAAACACAACAAAAAAGATGTTCTACACCATGTGGAATCTTAAAAGAGTAAAACCTTACTTCCCAAGATACATCTTCCGTACCCTGGTACAATCAATGGTAATAAGTCATCTGGACTACTGCAATGCACTGTACGTCGGATGCAAAGAACAGACAATCAGAAAACTCCAAACTGCCCAGAATACGGCCGCCAGACTCATATTTGGAAAAACTAAATATGAAAGCGCAAAACCTCTAAGAAAGAAACTTCACTGGCTCCCACTTAAGGAACGCATTGCGTTCAAGATCTGCACGATTGTACACAAAATCATTCATGCAGATGCCCCAATCTACATGCTAAACCTAGTGGACCTACCTCCCAGAAATGCCACAAGATCATCCCGCAAATTTCTCAACCTGCGCTACCCCAGCTGCAAAGGACTTAAATACAAGCTGATGCATGCCACTACCTTCTCTTACATGAGCATGCAGTTATGGAATGCATTACCTACAGACTTGAAAGCAATCAACGAAACAACTATCTTTCGAAAATCTCTGAAAACATTCTTCTTCAATAAGGCCTACAATGAGAGCCTATTACCTCACTAAGTCACCTCACCAACCCACTCAATTATGAACACCCACCTTCTATAAATACCCTAATCACTCTTTTCCTTCCTCTCTCTTCCCTTCATTGATTGCTTCACATTACTAATTGTATCTGATATCCTGGAATAACAATGTTAACAAATCTATATAAGCCACATTGAGCCTGCAAATAGGTGGGGGAATGTGGGATACAAATGCAATAAATAAATAAATTTAAGAATACATCTGTAGAGCTTTTAAAATTCCCTTCTATATTGGTATATGGAATCTCCCTTCCACATTTTCCTATTTTGTTGCTACCCATGTATATACCACATCTGGCTCCTCCCCAGCAGTATCTAAAATCTTAAGCAGTTAACAAATGAGGTCCGCCACCTTTGCACCAGTCAGTGCAAGTGACCAAGCAATCCTCACATCCACCAGTCATTCAGCTATTTATATGCCTAATTATTGAATGTCCAATTTAAGAGCCATTTTCACCCTTCCATCTCTTTGTAACATTTTACAGTGTTGGCATGTACCTAGGGGTGGTTGTCATAGGGTTTCACTGTTCTGCCACCTTGTTTCCATTTGTTTTCTCACTTTGGATTTTATGCTCATAAAAGAGGGACTTATATAAAAAGCTTAATAGAATTCACAATTCCCTGGACTCTGCAATTACAAAATGCATAAATTCACAGCCCTACTAAACCTGACACCCTTTGCTACCATGCCTGCACCGTCCTTCTCTTTTTACATTTTATACATTCTTTCCACTTTTTATTTTAATTGTTTTCATCTAAAATTCATTTTAATACATTTCAAAATAGTGTGACATTCCGAAAGAGCAGCTGGCGTAAAATGTTCTTTATTACCATTTTATACATGCAGCTGAATTAATTTTTCCACTGACTAAGCTGCCTTCTCACTCCTTTCTCACTCCTTTCTAACATTAAAGGACCACAGAAAAGCAAGCGCTTATGAGAGGTTTTGGTTGAAGGGTTTAATCAGAGAACTATATTTTGGATTATGGTTAATATTTTAATGGCATACCTTTTTTTACATTTAGTTTCTTCACATTATTATATTCTTGGTGCACTTTACAATGAGTTAAATCAAGTGAGTTAATTATGTTTAACTAGAGGACTTGAAACATAGTTATTACAGACTCTCTCGAGAGTAGCTTTGGATGATAGACCTACTGAAAGAAAGTAAAGGCATAATTGCTATATTAGGTCAAGTTTGATGAGGATTATTACAGTACACTAAAATCATTAGTGTTCTGTAAGATTAAACAATTGAAATTCCTGGAAATATGAATCTAAACACATCTTATAATCTGCTTGCAACTCTGGTCCAAAAGGTACTGCCCTGAAAATGACAGATACAAATCAAGGTAAGGTATACACAAAAAGTAGCACATATGAGTTTATCTTGTTGGGCAGACTGGATGGACCGTGCAGGTCTTTTTCTGCCGTCATCTAATATGTTAATGTTAATATGTTAATAATTTACTGGAATTAAGTGAAGGTCTCTCAAGCCCAGTATCTTGTCTCCAACAGTGGCCAATCCAGGTCGCAAGTTCCTGGCAATAACCCAAAAGAGTAAAACAGATCTTATTCTGCTTATCCCAGGAATAAGCAGTGGATTTTCCCAAGTCCATCTTAATAATGGTTTATGGACTTTTTTCTTTTTTTTTTAAGAGTATGTTCAAACATTTTTAAAACCCCGTTAAGCTGATGTGTTTTACTACATTCTCTGGCAAGGAGATTCAAAGCTTAATTTACATGTTTACTGAAGAAATATTTTTTTCTGATATGTTTTAAACTTAAAGGGTACTCTGCTTTGGTTATACCCACTAATGCTGAATGCTCATGAAACTTTTACTTCCATGGCCTATGTCCGTGTGTTAAGAGTGTTTGAGTTCTGGTGTTTGGCTTGAAAGCAGATTTGGGAACCATCTTAACCTTTCTTCAGGGAGACCTTGAGCAAGGTTTGATTCTAACTCTAATGAGGTACAAGTGGCAGTCTGTCTTGTATCGGGATAAAGTGAAAGGAGTCTTTCTGGAGGTGGAGATCATTCTTTTTTTTTTTTTTTGAAAGTGGTTAAGCAGATTTGACCCCCTCTCAGACTAGTTCTACCATTACAAGACCTTAACCTGGTTCTACGAGCACTAACAGGGACCCACCACCCCCCTTTGAGCCCTTGAGACAGGCCTTTCTCAAGGATTTTACCCTGAAGCTGACTTTCCTGGTGACTGTTTGGCAAAGCGCATCTAAGAGCTGCAGGCCTTTTCATGTAGAAATCTATATTTGCCCTTTATTTTGACTTGTTCATGATTCAGACAGTTCATTCATTTCTTCATGTGGTTTCTCCCTTACACATGAATAAGGTGGTTTCACTGCCAGCATTCTCAAAGCCATCCAAATTAGTAGTGAATAGGGCTGTACGTAAGCTGGATGTTTGCAGATTCGTCTTATGCTATCTGAAGGTGGTGAATGCCTTCAGGAAGTCACAGAAACATTTTGCCCTGTTTGTTGGTTCATGCAAAGGTGAAGTAGCTATTAAATGCTCCATGATAAACTGGACTGAGGCAGCCATTGAAGTCATGTATATTCTAAATTATAGAGTTGCTCCAGAAGGACTTTAGGCTCATTCCACGTGAGCTCAATCATCTTCCGGGTGGTCACTCCAGAGGATATCTTCAAGACAGCAACTTAGGTCATCACTGCACTCCTTTGTCAAATACTACAAGATTGATATGTCGCCAGGTGGGATTCCTCCTTTGGCAGAGCAGTGGTGGAGGGGGCCTTGTCTTCCTTCTGCCCTGAGGGATAAAGCTTTTGTACATCCTCATTGTCTGGACAGGTCTATCAGGATGAAAAGGAGGGTGAGACCAGTCCAGGGCACACCCAGAAAAACTGCAGAGGGCATATCCATCATTGGGTCGTTGTCTTCTGTTCTCCCTGGTTCTTTCAGTGCCTTTCAGTTAAGAATGCTGTTGTCCATATTAGCTGTTTTTGTCAATAGGCCTGAGGGATCTTTTGATGATTTAAGTGTTGTCTGTAGTTTTCAGCAACTGCTTATACTGGTGATGTTACTGGAAGAGTTCAGCTTCTCTGCCTCCATCTGCTGGTAGGGGAACACAATCCCATTAGTCTAGTTTATCAGGAATCGAGGAAAGAAAAAGGGAGAAAAAGGAGAAATCCAGAAGAAGATGGAAAATACCTACCACGTTTAAATCACACACAAGGTAAATGTAAAGGCAATGTTTACTCAAACATACTTATACTCTTAGAGCCTAGATTAGCAGAGAATTGGATTACTCACTAGGGACACCCTTCCCTTTCAGAACAAATTGCAGCTGTGATAGCTCATAGAACACATATCTAGCATTTTCCCAGGAAATTAAACATTGAATTAAAATTTCTTATTGTTGAACTGAATTTCTTTTCTTTCTAGCTTGGGTCCTTTTTATGGCATCCAGAATAAGTGATATCTTCCCACCTAAGAAGTTACATTTGGTTGATCTGAAAAATAGATGCAATAAAGCCTCTTTGTCCTGTTGGAAGACAAACAAAACCAATAAAGTGGTTCTTAGTATAACATCTTCCGCTGAAATCTCTAAAATATTAGATAAATTCAAATTATCAGAGGAAATCTCAGCCTGAGCTCTTCCAGCTGGAGAGCTACTATGCTTCTGAGTTGGAATTGGAAGATAGTAAATCGTTTGTAATGGAGAAAGACCCAAATCTGTATATTTAAATGTTTCTTCAAGAAATCTTTAAAATAAATCTTAAGTAGTAGAAGTCATCAGTTGTGGAACATTTCAAAGGCTCAAGTTCAATGGTTTTTAGCATCATTTCAAACATCTTGTTCTGTATCAGAGAGCTTTGCACTTAAAATTTCATCTGTTAAACTTGAGAACAGGAGATTCCACTGCTGTAGTCTGGAGTCCAATAGCTTTGCTTTACTCTTGGATAATTCCAAATTCCTGACAAGGTCATTGAATTCACCTTGTGTTATGAGGTATGTTTAAAATGAGGAGAACTGGAGGAAATTTGGATCATATAACATTGATGTTGCAGGACCAGAAGTTTCATCCTGCTCCTCTTCCTTGTCAGATACAGGTGAGTATAATTCTGGTGCATCAGGATTTAGCAGTTGTCCTCCGTGGGGTACTAGGTATATAGCTGATGGAATGTTTGGATACTGCACAGTCCACCTTTTCTTCTTTGACAGACCTTTTCCAACTGGAGGCACCATACAGAAGTAATGATTGCTAATATGAGCTGTCGGCCCTCTCCAAATCTTTGGCACTGCAAAAGGCATAGATTTCCTTTTCCTCTTCAACCACAGGCAAAGATTTGTTGCATAACTATTGCAGCATATGTGTGGACCCAGCTCTTGTCCAGATCTCCAATATTTGCAGCCAAAATAAAGGTGGTAGCCTTAACCACAACTGTTACACTCCGCTTTTGTAATGCAAGTTATCTGTATTGCTCTAACAAGTGCACAACATTTCTTTGGCTAAAGAGAAATGTTTCCCTTTGCAATATTCAAACACTTCACAGGTAAGAAAGCAAAACACTTTATGATCTGTGGAGTTAATATAAGGCAATTTGTTGAGCAGAATGCTGTAAGCTGAGTTACGGTTGCATCAGCCATAACTTCTATGCAAAACCCAATGCAATTCATAGCACATATGATGCAATATCGAACCCATTCTTAGATTTATTCATAGATGTAGTTTCCTTTCTAACTCACCTATTCTCTGGCATCCACTAGCCAAGGGTTGTATATTCTGACCCAGTAGCATATCTTGAAAGCTAGAACCAGTCAAAAGTTTTAAGCATCATTTTTGTTCTCAGCGACCCATAATCAGCAAGTTTCACTACATTTAATTTGGAAGCATTTTTTGTGGGATTTTGAAGGAAAAACTTTTTAAATGAGTTGGAAGGAGAGGTGAGGTGTTAGGGGATTTTAATGCTCAGAAGAACACAGACAATGGTTTAAACTTGAATGATTATGGCAGATCTATGGGGTTTTGAATAGAATTTATGAATGTTTAATATAAAACTAAACAATATGGTATAATTTGATATTGTGCCACCTACTATAATTTGAGTAGATATGAAATCCATTAACATTCTGAGAATACAGCTATGGAATCAAACCAGGACCTAAGCTCATTCTTTGTCAATTTGAATGGTGTTGCTATAGAATCATCATAGAGATTGTCAGATTTGAGAGGGGAGTTGTCTCAGTTTCTCAGGAAATATTGGAGTCTGAACTTGGAGAAAACAATTTGGACTGTGAAGCTAGATGCATATGTGCTGCATGTCTGCTTCAGAGTAGCGCGAGAGGCCTGGAGAATCTCTTGTAAGAGTGACTGACTGGTTGAGTATGAAAAGTGACTAAGGAAAAATAATGTTAATTAGTTTGGGCAAGATTACTGGGAAATGTGTAAGTGTTATCAAAGAAGGTACTATACCTGAATAGATTCCTATATGAAAGAAAGTGAAGTTGTTTAAAAGGGGGGAGGAGACCTTTGCTGAGAATCTGAATTCTACAAAGGTGAGTAATATATTTAAAAAAGACGTTCTCAAATCAGATTTAAATAAAAAGGCATGTAAAGGTATAGAGAGTAATTTAGAATCTCCGATGTGAATAAGATTGGTTGCACATGAAGAAAGATATGATTTAAGCTTTAGAGGTCCTTTTACTAAGGTGCCCAAATGGATTTAGCGAGTGTTAATGATTAGCACACGCTAAATGCTAAGAAGGTATAAAATGGACTTCTTAGTATTTAGCATGTGATAATTGTTGGCACACCTTATAAAAGGACCTCTTAGGAACTCCAATTAGCTAAATGGTGAAATTAAACTTGCTATATAGAAATTGAACGTGTTGATGAATTGTGAGTGTAAAGTGGCCAAAATAAGCAAAAGAAGCCTTCAGGAATAGGTGGTGTGAATTCAGTACTTTTATTAAACAGACCTGACAGTCTGTTTTTCGACGAAACTGCCTGCTTCAGTGGTCTTGTGCAGAGACAATCATCAAGTGTATTAGTTAAAAAGATACAGTTTTATGATGTATGTTTATATTTATTTTTATAGACCCCTGAGGCAGGCCATTCTTGGCCGAAATACAAGTCCTGTCAGGTCTTCATGAGGGTTGAAGGTCATTGTGAAGATTCAAGTAAAGTACTTTTTTGGACACCATTTGTGAGAGGGATTTTTGTGGTCTCCTTTACTTTTGTCTGCTTGCTGGACTTAACATCACACCCATTTTCTGCTTCCCTTAAAATCATGAATATCAAAGCCAGGTAAACGTCAGGGGCACAAAGAAAGGGCTCTGGTGGCAGAACTTACTTCTGGTCAGTATCATGTGATTGCAGTAGTGAAGGCCTCAGGGCCTAGGCCCACCCACTTTGGGCTCAGGCCCACCCAGTAGCAGCACACCTATGATGTGGCTGGCAGGGATTCCCAAGCCCCACCAGCTGAAAATTCCCAACAAATGACCCTCCTGCATACCTTGTAAATAGCAGATCTTCACTTGCAGCGAGAAGCGACTGATACATACTGTAGGGCCAACATGAGCAGTGTGTATTAGCTGCTGCTCGCTGCCGGTGAAAATCTACTATTTAAAAGGTACGCGTGGTGGGGAGGGGGAGATGTTTGAGAGACCATATGGTATGCAGGCGAGAGAGGAAGAGATCAAATCACTTGTGGGACAGGGCGGAGTTCTGCCCAACCATCTTGGGCCCACGCCCACCCAAAATTGGGTGTCTGGCTGTGACCCTGGAAGGCCCTCATTGATTTGAGGTAGATAGATATATGTATACCTTGGAAGGTAGGTAGAAGATGGGGAGTTGTGATAGAAACATTTATATACTCTGTGAAGCAAATGATGAGGCCTTTTCTTTACTATGCAGGTTCTTTAATGAGTTCAAAATAAATCATCAAAGAAAAACATTCTTCTTCAGAGGATCACACTTAATCAGTCTGTAAGGGTGTCTTACAAACTAACTGTACTCCAATCCTGCTACAAGACCCCAAATCCAGGCCAGGTTTTCTCCCTCACTGTTTCAGCACAGCTACATTACAAATTATGGCTACATTACAAATGACCCCTCTCTTACAAATAAATCCTTACACAAAAGGATGCCTCTTCCTTAGGTTACTTTGAGCCACCCTCCTAGGTCTTTTTATAGTAATCACCCCATTAGATGTTTTATCCTTCCACTTGCCCTCATTTCATAACCTTTAGCGGCTGCCACTCTGGCCTGCCACAATCCCTATCTTCAGGTTTCCTAATTTACAGGGCAAACACAGATCCAGTTCTCTAGGCTGTTTTATTAAGCCTTGTGTGCCTTGAGCCTTTAAAAACATTTTTTTTAGTTCAAATCATTTTTATTGAAGAATTTTAGAATAACAAGAAAAAAAACAGAAATATGACATTTATTTATTTATTGCATTTGTATCCCACATTTTCCCACCATATGGCAGGTTCAATGTGGCTTACATATTGTTAAAAAGGTGGTTACAAAATTTAGATTTGTAGAAGTCTAGTACATAATACAGAAGTACAATAAATGCTTAGGTTGATATATTAGCATATTGTGAGAGAGGTTAATATTATTGTTTTCTATTTCTGAACTTTTCGTGATATATGGTGGCGTGGGATTAGGCAAATCCAGGGGGGAAAGACTTCTTGAAAGTTGTGTGCCCATAAACGAGAGGCTGGCGCATGTGAAGATTTGTATTTCATACCTTTGCAATTGGGGTAGTGAAAGGTTAGGTAGGTTCTCGCTGTTCTCATCACGTTTCTTATGGGTAGATCGATAAGTTCTGTCATGTAATCTGGTGCGAGTCCGTAGATGATTCTGTGGACTATTTTGCATATTTTGAATGTTATGCGAGCGTTAATAGGAAGTCAATGTAAGCTTCTTAGGAGGGGTTTCGCACTTTCGAAGCATGTTTTTCCGAAGATGAGTCTGGCAGCTGTGTTTTGTGCTGTCTGTAGTTTTCTTATGATTTGATCTTTGCAGCCTACGTACATACTATTGCAGTAGTCTACATGGGTTATCACCATGGTTTGGATCATGTTGCGGAATGAATCCCTGGGAAAGTAAGGTTTTATACATTTGAGCTTCCACATTGTGTGGAACATTTTTCTTGGTCATGTTCTTAGCTTGGCTTTCTAGCGTTAGGTTGCGGTCAATTGTTATGCCTAAGATTTTCAAGTGGTCTGAGATTGGGAGGGATGAACCCTGTGCGTTAATTGCCGAGGGGGGAACATTATTGTATTGGGATGAGAGAATGAGACATTGGGTTTTATCTCTATTGAGTTTTAACTTGAATGCTGATGCCCAGGATTCCATGATGGTCATGCTGTTTATTATTTCCTTGGTGATTTCTGTGAGGTTCTGTTTGAAAGGAATATAAATGGTGGTGTCATCTGCGTACAGAAATGGATTGAGGTCTTGTTTGGATAGAGATTTAGCCTGTGGTGTCATCATTAGGTTGAATAATATAGGTGAGAGCGGTGATTGATCCTTGTGGTACTCCACATTCTGCTTTCCAAGGTGGAGATATATATCTGAGTTTGATTTGACTTGGTATGTTCTGGATATCAGAAATCCCTTGATCCAGGAGAGTACTTTTCCTGTAATTTCTATCTTGTCGACGATTCTCAGTAGTATGTGGTGGTCGACCATATTGCATGCTCTTGATAGGTCAAATTGGAGTAGGAGAATGTTTTTACCCCTTGCTATTTCCTGCTTGAATCTGGTCAGGAGTGTGGTTAGTATTGTTTCTGTACTGTGCTGAGGTCTGAAGCCAGATTGAGATTCGTGCAGTATATTGAAATCAGTGAGGTATTCTGTTAATTTTTTGGCGACTATGCCTTCTGTCAGTTTGGTTGTTAGGGGTATGGATGCTATCGGTCTATAATTCGAGGTGTCTTCTGCTTTTTTTTTTGGTGTCTTTTGGGATTGGAGTTAGTAGGATATTTCCTCTGTCCTATGGGAGTAGGCCTTTTTTGAATAGATAATTAAGGTGCTTTGTGAGTTCTGTGACATGTTGATTGGGGGGGCATTATATAGTTGGGGCAGGTGTCTAGTTGGCAGTGGGCGGAGGAGAATTTTCTGAGTGCGTGAGCTATTATTTCGGTGCTTAGATGAGTGAAGTTATTCCAAATACGATCTGCTCGGGTATTCCCTTGGGTTCGGATCTAGTTCGTTTATGAAGGTTTCTGGATTAATATTTCCCTGATGCAGATTATTGTGTAGATTGGTAATTTTTTCTTCAAAGTATTTGACTTGTTGTTAATTATATTAACAAGATCATTGATACGTTTAATTAATATATCTAATGTATAACATCAGAAAAGTGTTTAAAGTATTCCCGAATTTTACTGTTTAATAATACATTTGGATTTTTCAGCAATATAGGATTCATTTCTCAGTTTGATACTGTTTCATAGTTGTGCTTTTATTAGGATTCAATTTGGGGTTTCAAAGTTTACCTCATTGACTTTATGCTTATGTTTGATCATTTTACCATTGTTATGCTGTTAACAAAATTTTAAGTTTTATGTTAAACTATTGTATACTGCCTTGCATGAAACTCTTTATAAAGGTGGTTAATAAATCTCAATAAATAAAATATTGCTATCTTTGACATAAAGAGTTCCACCAGAATTGAAAAGAAAGCGTAGTGTTGTTCATCCATTCTGTAAGAATTGCCTTTATAGCTGTAGACAACATCATATCAAAGAGTTGTTTGTTTTCTGGAGTCAAATGATGATCAGATAGACAGCTAGAACAAAATATAACAATTTGAGAAGTTAACTCTATTTTTATTTAACTGGGCACTGGCCAATATTCAGACTGGTGCATAGTTAAACTTGATGCATAAAGGGGTCCTTTTACTAAGGCATGCTAACAGATTTACTGCATGCTAATGAATCAGTAAAAGGACCCCTTTATGCGTCAAGTTTAACTATGCACCAGTCTGAATAATGGCCAGTGCCCAGTTAAATAAAAATAGAGTTAACTTCTCAAATTGTTATATTTTGTTCTAGCTGTCTATCTGATCATCATTTGACTCCAGAAAACAAGCAACTCTTTGATATTATGTTGTCTACAGCTATAAAGGCAATTCTTACAGAATGGATGAACAACACTACGCTCTCTTTTCAAATGATAAGATGCCCATTATATTCCTATGGGTGTCTTGTCTTATTTTGTGCACTGTAACCCTGGAACTCTATATATCACACTGAGATTTCCGTGCGGAAATCAAATGGTATTTCATAACAATGCACATAAGCTAATTGGTTAGCAAGCTAATCAACGCTGATAATTGGATGTTGACAACCAATTATCAGCACTAATTGGCATTAATTAGAATGTAAGCACACTGCTTGCTAAGTGTATTCTGTAACATAGTGCATGTAAATTCTAAGTCACATAGTGAAAAAGGGGCATGGAATGGGCAGGTCATTTATGTATCTAAAATCAATGCACATTGTTATAGAATACACCCGCTCTGCGCTTAATTTAGGCATCGGGATTTACACCAGGTTTTACGTGGCGTAATTGGCCACAATTAATTTTAGTCACATAGACCAGGGCTTGGTGTATTCTATAAACACCATGGAAATAGGCTTATTTTATAAAGGACACCTAAATTATGGTGTACATTTTAGAATACGCTTAAGCAAATTTCATTTTGTTGCTGAATTTTTAGGCGTGATATATAGAATCTAGTCCTAAATCTGTTAGCATGTCTTAGTAAAAGTAACCCAAAGTTAGGACAGCTTTTTTCCTGTCCTAACTTTATGCACGTACCTAGCCCATTAGCGGTCTGAATGTTACCGCAGCCTGGCTAAGGGCATGCTCCACTTGTTCTCCATCCCTGGTTCACCCCTAAGCTCGTCTCGTAGGTGCTGGCTGTTTTTGTAGCAATATTCAGCAGCACTGTCTGGTTATGTGCCACTGAATACTGCTGGTTAGCTCTCACCAAGCAATTTAAATTGTGGGGAGCCTCTCCTGGCCATTTAAATCTTTTTGAATATCGGGCCCTTCATGAGTAACTCCGTCCTTGTCAACTGCTTCATACAATTATGCCTCTCTTTTGTAAGCTTATTGTGTAGCCCGTATTTATGGTTGATTTCCTGTTGGGTAATAAAAGCTTTTTGGCCCAGAAAGCATATCAGTTTACTCCGCATCACACTTCTAATCAAATTCAGTACTTGAAGGTCTTTTTTGCTTTACTTCATGTCCACTGTGGCCAGAATAGCTGGAAATAGGAGAGGAGGAAAGCTACTGATCTGTATGTGCTTAATCTGCAAACCAGTGGCTTTTGAGCAAAGTAGGATGAGGCAGAGGTACAAGCTTATGAAATTTACATGATGCGAAATTATAGATAATAATAGATTTGCTGAATATTGAAACATGTCTGAGGACTGCAATTTTTTTTTTTTTACAGATGTTGGTGGCTTTTGAGATAATGACTCTTGAGATAAAATGTGCTGGAATGTACTTCTCATTCTCCTCTGGAGAAGTTTAGGGAAAGTGAGTTTGAGTGCACATTCACTGTCTGCAGATCTTCTTTTTTTTTTTTTTTAATCACCTCTCCCCACAGTATGAAAAGTTATGTTCTTAATTAGAGGAGCAGCTGCAGACACAATTAACTTACCTAAATGCTTGTTTGCCTTCCGCATTTTATACCTTTCTCAGTCCTCTCTTGTACAGCAGGGACATGAAGAGGGATGGCTGTAGGGACAGTGATTATGCTTGCAGATATTTATTTATATATTAGAATTTATATACCACCTTTTTAAAGATATTCAGCCATGGAAGAGTATCGCAAGCACAAATCAGACATAGGCAATAAAAAATTACAGTAGTAGAAATATTCAAACCATGTACATTATGGCATGTTATGTTACTTATAATATATATACACACACACACACACAGATTTTTTCTCCTAATGTTATCATGGTCCCTCTTGTAAAATTAAATGATGTAGTGGTACTTTCCCCTACCATCCTTCCTCCAGTTTAAGGCACATTTGATCATGCTATGATCAAGTGGCCCCTCTAAAATAACTCTCCCTCTTGCCAGCTCTTGGACCAGTTTTTCACTTAGAAATTTATTAGCTTCTCTAATTTCTGCTACCATTTCATTGCCTGTTCATGCTGTCCATCTGGATGGTTGGAGTTTTTATCCATGAATATTCCATGTACAACTTCTGTCCTGTTTAATGCTATGCCATCTTTAACATATGAGCAGTAACCCTTGTAGACACACAAACCAAACAGTCACAACAAGGGTAACTAAAGAATGAGCAGCAGACGATGTCCAAATCAACGTCTTTATTATATCATCCAAGAGTCGACACGAATCGTGTTTCAGCCCGCAAAGGCCTTCCTCAGGAGTCTTTCTATGGATCCAAACAAACACTCCTGAGGAAGGCCTTTCCAGCCGAAACATGATTCATGTCAAGTCTTGGATGATGTAATAAAGACGTTGGTTCGGACATCGTCTGCTGCTCTTTCTTTAGTCACCCTAGTTGCGACTGTCAGATCTTTAACATATAGCACCAGTCCGTCACCAATTTGATCTACCTTGCTTTAGACTACCTAAGACAGGAAAGATAAAAGCAGGAAATCTTACCCAAAATAGCTTTCCATTCCATGTGTCTGCAGTTTGCATGACCTTATCTGGCAGGAAGTGCCAGCTTGTGAGTTTTGAATCTGCTTATAGTTCCAGCAGAAGTGCTATGGAGTGCTGGGTATTTGGGTCTGAAGTTAGCAGTTAAAAAGTGAACATTAAACATCACTCTTGAACTGAAAAAGTTCCCTTTTATTGAACATATATTTGCTAGCATAAGCGGATGTTTTTATTTGGAGTAGATTAAACATTTGTAACCTAGACTGGATCCAGGTTTTGATTAGGGGGGAGGGGATTGGCTTTGGTTTTGCTTAGATAGTCTGAGTTAGCTGTGATCTAACTCAGTTTTAATTTTTTTTTTTTCTGGAAGAGTACCTTACTAGAGCCCTGATGCTCAAAGCTCTAGGTCTATAGCAAACAGTGCCCATCCCATACCACAGGAACGGTGCAGAAAAATAGCCCTCCAATGCTTAAAGCTAGTGACATTCATATTATGTGTGTGATTTGAGCCCAAAAGTAAGGGGGAGGAATGTGCCTGGCGCATGCCCAAAAAAGGTTCTGTAGTAAGCACAGATCTTGTGCGCATGGCCATGCAAACTCTGAAGTGAAACACATCAGTTCTGTTTTTCTGCACCTTTAAACATAAGTTATCTGTTTTGTTTTTTTTTCCAGTTGAAAGGCTTATATTTAAGCGAAGAAGCAGATGCCAATGTGTGCTTTCACGTTTGGATTTACTCAGACTTGCACACATTTGTTTCTCAGTACCGGCGCTTACAGACTTGCATGGGCTTCCTTCCATTTTAAAACAAATCAAAACTGGCAGATTTTAAACAGAAAATCATAATAAATCCTCTCTTCAACCCTCCCCCCCACCCCCCAACACCATCTCTGAGCTTGGGTTAGCTTGCCAAAGGTAAGAGCAGGTTTTGTTTATGCACTGCTCTCAGAGCATTGGGAGGGCATAGGAAGTGAGCTCATTAGCATCCGTTTGATTACATTTAAATGCAATTTGTGGCCATCTTTGGCACACGTGTTTTCCGGGCTAAAGCCCTCTGAGCATTCTGCGTAGATTAACACCAGTGCTAGTCCACCACTGGCTCTACCACTGGTGTTCAGTTCTGAGAATTGGCCCTTAGATCCTGTGGTCAAGTGTTCAGTGTATGTGTGGCTGCTGGAGGAAGACTGCACACACCTGTGCCATAAGGAACCAAATGGCATGGCAATTTTTTCCTACTGCAATTGAAACGTTTTTTTTCCCCCCATCTGTGCCTGTCTGTGCCACCCCTAAGCTATGTGAATTTGTACTCTTGCATCTGCCAGTACCTGCATTCCTAATCTCTTGTGTTGGATGAGGGTTTTCTGCTCTTGTGTAGCAGAGCTGGAGACAAACCCCTGAAGCAACAGACGTCTGCCCCGGTGTCAGAGAGTTGACGGGTCTGTCTTATCTTATGCTCTTATGAATTTTGTTACTGTTTTTGCCCTCACCTCAACCACTGGGAGTCTGTTCTGTGCATTCACTATCCTTTCTCTGGTCTCTTCATCAGAACTTCTCACTCAAAAAGTTTACAGCTTGTGCATTATTTATACCAGTGAGATACTTGAATATTTTTATCATCTCCTCTCTCCCACAGTATGTATTGTTTTTTTTTTGTGCATTAGAGGCTGCTATTCTGCTTGGGTGTTGTCTTTTAGAAGAGATGTTAAATATGCACCACTTCTGTTGACATAAAAGATCCCCATGCATGTGTTACAGATAAAACTAGTTTCTGTCATTTGACACTTCGAGAATCTTTTTGTAAAAATTACCCAATTAGATTCAGAAATATTTGTCACTTTGTTTGTTAAAACTTGTTATACTGCCCTTTCTGGGCAAGCAGGTCAGGGCAGTTTACAAGCAAGGCTAAAATAACATATATAAAAACAAAGAAAATAATATAAAAACAAAGAAAATAATTCCATTGTGATAGGAAAGACACAGGCAGACCAGGAACACTTAAAATAATAAATTAAATATTCAGTTGAACTCCGGACACAAGAAAAATCACCGTTACAATATTCTAAAAGCTAAGGAAAACTAGTGGGACTTGAGTAAGGGTTTCAATTTCTTAAGCGAGGGCTCAGACTGAATAAAAGGGGTAAACTGTTCCAAGGTTTTGGGACAAGAAACTAAAAGGCAGTGTGATGCTTGGATTCAAGGTGAGCCATTTTTGGTGCAGGGAGAACTAGATGGTGAGAATCCAGGGAACGCAAGTGTCTGGAAGGAGTGTATGGGATATTCAAGGAAGACAGAAAAGCAGGAAGTGGTAAGTTTTGTGGACCAGACACAGAATCTTAAAGAAAGACCTATATGGAAAAGTCAACCAGTGAAGGCATAGAAACAGTGGGGTGACATGGTCAAAATGCTTGGCTGAACAAAGAAAACAGGCAGTAGAGTTATGAAGTGTTCTAAGTCTTTTCAGTTGAGAATTAGGAAGGCCGGTGAAGATAGAGTTGCAATAATCTAACGTAGAAATAATGAAAGTGTGTTGCTTGTATCCCTTGTTCATAACCTGTTCATTAATTGAATTAAAAGCACTACAAATTAGATCCTTTTGCATTCCACATCTTAATTTCTTTTCTTTGTTCTTCCTTAAGCAGAAAATATTTCTTAGACATATTCAGCCTCTTAAAAGAAAAAAAAAAGTCCCCTTCACAGTGATTTTTATTGTAAGTGTTCTACGTGTGACAGGCAGTATAAGCTCCTGGTTTGTGTGTAGCTAGGCAAATCCCTGGTGAAAGCCCAGTGGAGTAGGGGCAGAGGTACAAAATGACACTTCTTGGTTGTGGAACCAAGGACTAGTTTACACCGGGAGGCTGAATAAGCAGGATCAGACCTTTAGCAAATAAACTCCACACAATAACTTAGCCAACTCCAAAGTCTTTTACTGAACCAGAACCTTTGCTGAAAATGTGCTTGAAGGTCATAGCACATGAAAAGCAACTTAAATCACAACAGGATATTTCAACTGGGGTTTTAACTTTATATAATACACTTCTTCCTCCCAAATAGTATTATGGGGGGGGGGGGGGAGCATGTCGGAGCATTGCGGAGGTGAGATTAGAGTGGGCTTTAGAGCATGCCTAACATTTGGACATTTACTGCACTAATAGACCTGGCCATAACATCTGAAGCTGTCATAGAGGCTGGTGAATACTATTTTTATTCACATTTTTTTTTTGGGGGGGGGGGGTGAGGGTCATTTACCACTGGGAGAGTAAGGGGGGATCAAAGAGGGGTCATTCCTAGATCCATCCAGTTTTCATCTAGTCATCTAGACCAAAATGTAGACCAAAATGTTGACGTTTTCGACCTAGATGTTTTGGTTTTGTTCCATTATATTATTATTTATTTATTTAATTATTTAGATTTTGCTCACACCTTTTTCAGTAGTAGCTCAAGGTGAGTTACATTCAGGTACTCTGGATATTTTTCTGTCCCAGGAGGGCTCACAATCTAAGTTTGTACCTGCGGCAATAGAGGGTTAAGTGACTTGCCCAAGATCACAAGGAGCAGCAGTGGGATTTAAACAGGCCACCTCTGGATTGCAAGACCAGTGCTCTAACCACTAGGCCACTCCTCCACTCATTATACAGTGGTGGAAATAAGTATTTGATCCCTTGCTGATTTTGTAAGTTTGCCCACTGACAAAGACATGAGCAGCCCATAATTGAAGGGTAGGTTATTGGTAACAGTGAGAGATAGCACATCACAAATTAAATCCGGAAAATCACATTGTGGAAAGTATATGAATTTATTTGCATTCTGCAGAGGGAAATAAGTATTTGATCCCCCACCAACCAGTAAGAGATCTGGCCCCTACAGACCAGGTAGATGCTCCAAATCAACTCGTTACCTGCATGACAGACAGCTGTCGGCAATGGTCACCTGTATGAAAGACACCTGTCCACAGACTCAGTGAATCAGTCAGACTCTAACCTCTACAAAATGGCCAAGAGCAAGGAGCTGTCTAAGGATGTCAGGGACAAGATCATACACCTGCACAAGGCTGGAATGGGCTACAAAACCATCAGTAAGACGCTGGGCGAGAAGGAGACAACTGTTGGTGCCATAGTAAGAAAATGGAAGAAGTACAAAATGACTGTCAATCGACAAAGATCTGGGGCTCCACGCAAAATCTCACCTCGTGGGGTATCCTTGATCATGAGGAAGGTTAGAAATCAGCCTACAACTACAAGGGGGGAACTTGTCAATGATCTCAAGGCAGCTGGGACCACTGTCACCACGAAAACCATTGGTAACACATTACGACATAACGAATTGCAATCCTGCAGTGCCCGCAAGGTCCCCCTGCTCCGGAAGGCACATGTGACGGCCCGTCTGAAGTTTGCCAGTGAACACCTGGATGATGCCGAGAGTGATTGGGAGAAGGTGCTGTGGTCAGATGAGACAAAAATTGAGCTCTTTGGCATGAACCCAACTCGCCGTGTTTGGAGGAAGAGAAATGCTGCCTATGACCCAAAGAACACCGTCCCCACTGTCAAGCATGGAGGTGGAAATGTTATGTTTTGGGGGTGTTTCTCTGCTAAGGGCACAGGACTACTTCACCGCATCAATGGGAGAATGGATGGGGCCATGTACCGTACAATTCTGAGTGACAACCTCCTTCCCTCCGCCAGGGCCTTAAAAATGGGTCGTGGCTGGGTCTTCCAGCACGACAATGACCCAAAACATACAGCCAAGGCAACAAAGGAGTGGCTCAGGAAGAAGCACATTAGGGTCATGGAGTGGCCTAGCCAGTCACCAGACCTTAATCCCATTGAAAACTTATGGAGGGAGCTGAAGCTGCGAGTTGCCAAGCGACAGCCCAGAACTCTTAATGATTTAGAGATGATCTGCAAAGAGGAGTGGACCAAAATTCCTCCTGACATGTGTGCAAACCTCATCATCAACTACAGAAGACGTCTGACCGCTGTGCTTGCCAACAAGGGTTTTGCCACCAAGTATTAGGTCTTGTTTGCCAGAGGGATTAAATACTTATTTCCCTCTGCAGAATGCAAATAAATTCATATACTTTCCACAATGTGATTTTCCGGATTTAATTTGTGATGTGCTATCTCTCACTGTTACCAATAACCTACCCTTCAATTATGGGCTGCTCATGTCTTTGTCAGTGGGCAAACTTACAAAATCAGCAAGGGATCAAATACTTATTTCCACCACTGTAGCTGTAAAACATTCAAGTGTTAGGCATGCCCTAATCCTGCCTTCAAAACACCCCTGACACAGATAGATGTCTGCAAAACAGGTTTCAAAAAAAATCGATTTGGATGTTTTGAGAAGAAATCCGTCCAAATGGTGCTTTGACACTTTTTGAATATTTTTTTCTTTAGAAAATGAGCCCCTTGGTGAAAACATCCAAAGTTCGACTTGAACGTCATATTGAAAATGTCCCTATTTGTATTGTAAATTGAATATTTTTATTGCTGTAATTGTCTATTGCTTATGTTTGACTTATTCTTGCTGTACATCGTCTTGAGTGAATTCCTTCAAAAAGGCAGTAAACAAATTGTAATATCTATCTATATATATATATATATATATATATATATATATATATGTGTGTGTGTACTTGGGAGCATTTATATGACGTTCCCAGCAGTGTGTGTGTGTTGAGCGAAGAGGTTTCAAAAGCGAGGTTGCAAATAATAGAGATAAATGCTATAAAAGTCTGGAAGGGTAAATTTGGGCAATTTTTTATTTTTGAAAGTTTTATGTATTATACGTTCAGTATAATGGGAGTATACCATTTTTTTTCACAACTTTGTTTTTATGTTGTACAGCCTAAAAACTACAAAGGTATGTGATTTATGGGGCCAATTATTTTTGCATTGATAAACATTTTGGGCCCTGTTTACTAAGGCGCGCTAGCGTTTTCAGCGCATGCTAAAAATTAGCGCGCGCTAATGCTAGAGACACCCATATATTCCTATGGGTGTCTCTAGTGTTAGTACGTGCTAAAAACATTAGCACGTCTACAGCATGGCTTAGTAAACAGGGCCCTTCATTTTTTAAAGATGTAATTAGTCCATATCTGAGACTGACATTTTGCAGGATTGTGTAGTTGATATCCCTCTATCTGACACACACACACACACACACATTTTTATTTATTTTCTTTCTGCTTGCTTGATTATATAATAGGGTAATAGTTGCCATCGTTAGGAAAATGAATTGTATTCTTTACCACATTCTTATTTATTAAATCTTAGTTGTGAAAAGTGGAAATAATAGAAAACATACTGTAAACATTTGATTGTGTTGTATTGTGTGTCCAGAGCAAATGCACAAGACAAAAGCCAACTATAGTCTAAAGTAAAATGAAGATAACCAAAGGCCTCTTATGAACCATTATCTCTGCTGCTTTACTCCTGAAGACTGTTTGACATTTGCAATAGATGGGGAAAAAAGGACCATGTCTGAAAAGGTGAAGTATTTCTGAATGTGGGTTTAATAAAAAAGAAGAAAATCGTTTTAACAAAAACATTTAAGAGGAAGCTGTCTGTAAGGTACTGATAAAAAGGGTCACTGTTTGTTATAAAACCAGAAATGTCTAAAAAGTAGCAGTCTTGTTAAAATACCAGATGCTAAGATAGAAATCATGCACTGTTCATGATGTGCATCATATGATAATCTGCACTACTTTCTCACACCGTGTAATCTGCCATGGTGAGCAAAGCTGAAGACATAAAGGAAAACAAAATAAAAGAATGTTTAGAGTTGTGTCAGAAAGCATGGGCAATGATCGTCTGAGAAACACACTGCCCATCTGGTCTACATTAAGCAGTTTAATCAACTGCTACAGTAAATCCGGTCTTTTCAATTGGATTATGTGATTCAGCTTAATGTTGCTTCCTGTTGTCATATTCCCTCTAAAATACTATGTGAATGCAAATATCTGCAGGGCTGATATTCAGTCCACAGAGGTCAGTGTTTTTTAACTCGGCAGCTGCCGTGCATAAAAAAAAAAATCAACCGATATTCTGTGCCATTCTCTGGATACCAAAATGAAAAGGATTTAATCTATAATGCAAAATAAGAATTGAAATTTTTAGACATGTTCAAAAAGTGCCAAAGAGATCAACTCTGGTTCACTGACACTAGATTTAAAGGCTCTTGACTTCTTGATCATTGCACATTTTGTTGCCAAGTCAAAAAAAAAAACCAAGAAAACACTTGAATACTGTTGTCATGTGTGCCTTTTCAAATGGCTTGCCAAATACAGATGTCCTCAAGTTAGTGACCAAAATGGTAAACAGTTCATCAAAAAATAAATTTCATATCCTATATCAAACAAACTGCTTGACATCACATGTATATAAGCACTTATCTTTCAAAAATATTCAAGAGTTGTTTGAAAAGCACATATCACAACAGTATTTGAGTGTTTTTTTTTAAAAAGCATTTTGGCAACAATGTGCAATGATCGAGAAGTAAAGAGCCTTCAAATCTAGGGTCAGTGAATTTGAGTTGGTCTTTGGTCTTTTTTGCACTTTCTGATACAAGCCAGCACTAAGTATCTAGAAATCAGAGCAGACTGATGATAGCAATACTTATGTACTTATTATGTATTCAATCGGCGGAGATATTCAGACCACTAACAGACAGCAAATCGGGTACATAAGAATTGCCATACTGGGAAAGACCAACGATCCATCAAGCCCAGCATCCTGTTTCCAAAAGTGGCCAATCCAGATCACAAATACCTGGCAAGATCCCCAAAAAGTACAAAACATTTTATACTGCTTATCCCAGAAATAGTGGATTTTCCCCAAGTTCATTTAATAATAGTCTATGGACTTTTCCTTTAGGAAGCCATCCAAACCTTTTTTTTCAATTCTGCTAAGCTAACCGCCTTTACCACATTCTCTGGCAACGAATTCCAGAGTTTAATTACACGTTGAGTGAAGAAACGTATTTTCTCAGATTCGTTTTAAATTTGCTACATTGTAGCTTCATCGCATGCCCCCTAGTCCTAGTATTTTTGGAAAGCGTGAACAGACGCTTCACATCTACCCGTTCAACTGCACTCATTAATTTATAGACCTCTATCATATCTCCCCTCAGCCGCCTTTTCTCCAAGCTGAAGAGCCCTAGCCCCTTTACCCTTTCCTCATAGGGAAGTCATCCCATCCTCTTTAACATTTTCATTGCCCTTCTCTGTACCTTTTCTAATTCCACTATATCTTTTTTGAGATGCAGCGACCAGAGCTGAACACAATATTTGAGGTGCGGTCGCACTATGGAGCGATACAAAGATATTATAACATCCTCATTTTTGTTTTCCATTCCTTTCCTAATAATACCTAACATTCTATTTGCTTTCTTAGCCACAGCAGCACACTGAGCAGAAGATTTCAACGTATCATCTACGATGACACCTAGATCCCTTTCTTGGTCTTGTAGGTAGACTAAATCATAAATAATTCTTATAGGAAAAACAACTCCCACCGGATTATTTATGCCAAGGCCCTATGATGCAGATCTCTGCCCAAGCATATATTCTGGACTCTTGTCTAGGGGAACTTAGGACCTTGCTTTTGGCACCTAGCCAAACATGCCATTATAGAGAAGTGAAACCAAAGCAAAAGCTGATATATATATTAGATTTATTATAGATAAAGAAGATATACAAATATAGAATAACTCTGCAGCAAGGCTTAGCAAAATACAAAAATATATATAGAACTTGCTGATAATAAAAACAGAACTAGATTGCTAATGAATAAAGACTATACAAAATGATTCTTCCTGGACTACAAGACAATTACACAATCCTGATTTGTAACCTAAACTACGGTTCTTGTGCCAAATACAAAGGTTAGCAGCAATCTCCTGACCAGGAGCTATGACGTAACCAGTCTTTCTTAGATAAACACCAATCACTACTCCCAGGCATTAGAAAGTAAATCACTGTATCTCACCACGCTGTCTGGCAGCCTCACAATGAGGTAGGTGCGGATTCCTTCTTAGACTCTATCTGTCTCCCCAGCGAGTCAGGCTTAGATGTAGTGCAGGGTTTCTCTGCAGATAGCAGGTGTCAGTCACTCCGTGCCGTATTTCAGAGCTGGTATAGCTGAACCCAAAGGTATTTTCACCAGATATGCAGTTCACAGGCGTTTCAGGTCTTCTCCCTTTTCTTGTCTGTCGAAACTCTCTGATGGTCTCCGACTAATTGACTTTCCTCTGTTCCCGCTTTCTTAGTACCTCTCCGTCAGGTGACATCAGGGACCCAATCCCTGATCATGTCCAGCTCACTGCATGGGCAAGAAGAGTCCTTTGTTTTATGACCTTGAAATGGTAACTTTCTGGTCTGCATCTCTGTTTCTAACCAGGCTTTCTGGTGCCATGGTCTCACTCCCCTTTCAGCTTCTCAGGGTTGATAGTAGGGGGTGGTTGTAACACAGAATGTCCTTGGATGGAACATGCCTGTCAGTAATTTTCCACAAGCTGAAAAGCTGGATCTTGCTGACACAGAGATGTTCAGGTCAGAGATTGTAGCAGCCATCTTGTTTGTAACAGGATGCATTTGGCTTGTATATGAACCAAGACCAGCTCAGGTGAGATCACAGGGAAATACCCCTACAGTCTGTGACTCCTAACGTGGAACCTTGCATGACATAGCTATAATTCGGGTTCCTCTTTCCCACATGCATCACGTTGCACTTGCTCACATTAAACGTCATCTGCCATTTAGACGCCCAGTCTCCCAGTCTCATAAGGTCCTCTTGTAATTTTTCACAATCCTCTCGCGATTTAACAACTTTGAATAACTTTGTATTGTCAGCAAATTTAATTACCTCACTAGTTACTCCCATCTCTAGGTCATTAATAAATATGTTAAAAAGCAGCGGGCCTAGCACAGACCCCTGGGGAACCCCACTAACTAACCTTCTCCATTGAGAATACTGACCATTTAACCCTATTCTCTGTTTTCTATCTTTTAACCAGTTTTTAATCCACAATAGGACACTGCCTCCTATTCCATGACTCTCCAGTTTCCTCAAGAGTCTTTTATGAGGTACTTTGTCAAATGCCTTTTGAAAATCCAGATAAACAATATCAACGGCTCACCTTTATCCACATGTTTGTTCACCCCTTCAAAGAAATGTAATAGATTGGTGATGTACGATTTCCCTTCACTACATCCATGTTGTCTTTGTCCCATTAATCCATGCTTTTGAATATGCTCTGTAATTTTGTTCTTTATAATAGTCTCTACCATTTTGCTCGGCATCGACGTCAGGCTCACTGGTCTATAATTTCCCGGATCTCTTCTGGAACCTTTTTTAAAAATCAGTGTTACATTGGCCACCCTCCAATCTTCCGGTACCACGCTCAATTTTAAAAATACATTTCATATTACTAACAATAGTTCTGCAAGTTCATTTTTCAATTCTATCAGTACTCTGGGATGGATACCATCCGGTCCAGGAGATTTGCTGCTCTTCAATTTGTCTAATTGCCCCATTACATCCTGCAGGTTTATAGAGATTTCATTCAGTTTCTCCAACTCGTCAGCTTTGAATACCATTTCTGGCACTGGTATCTCTCCCAAATCATCTCTGGTGAAGACCGAAGCAAATAATTCATTTAATCTCTCTGCTATGTCTTTGTCTTCCCTGATTGCCTCTTTTTCTTCTTGGTCATCTAGCGGTCCAACCGATTCTTTTGCTGGTTTCCTGCTTTTAATATACCTAGTATGATCTCTTAGATTCTTCATTGATCACTGGCTGGAATCTACTAAAAATATTGCTTTTTTCTTTGCAGCACCCTATGGAATGATGTTCCTTTTCTCTTCTGTGCTGAAGTGTCATACATGAAATTCAAATTGACCTTGAAAGATGCTTTTTTTTTTGTTTGTTTTTTTTAGCCTTTGAGGAGCTAACCTGAGGACTGGACTTGAAAGGCCTCTTCCTACATTTTGTGTGAATAATCTGCAATCCCTTTTTTTATGGTTGTATATCTTATTGTTGTCTCTTGTTTTATTCCTTGTATGGATGGTTGGATTTCTTTTCTATCATTGATATGGATTTCCTTTCTTGACCTGACCTAGAATGTGAACCACTTTGATCTGAATGCTAGATAAGGCAGTGTAGTATATCTAATAAACTGTAAATGATAAGCGCTGGTAAAAAGTAAAGTGTAAAAAAATGTAGTAAACAGTTTAGAACACTGCAATCACCCTTGTAAGAGCTTAAATAGGTTCAGCAGGCTCTGATTGTCTAATGTGATATTTATGACATTTCTACAATTTTTTTTCTTTTGTTATGTATGCTGTACACTGTGTTTTGGCTGTGGTTTGATTGATTTCTAAAGAAATGCCTTGGTTAACCCTTAGTGATTCAATCAGAGCTTTGTAAATTAGTATAATTGGATGTTTATGACCATAGTCTTCAGAAATAAACATGGAAGAATTTTTTTCAGATCTGTAAAATATCATTTGTACCTAGTTTTCACAAACCCAGTTCCATATAGACCCAGTCTTCATGATGACAGTAAAATTGAGTGAGTTGTTAAAAATATAGAGCACGTAGAGGCTCATTTTCAAAGCACTTAGCCTCCCAAAGTTCCATAGAAACCTATGGAACTTAGCCTCCCAAAGTGCTTTGAAAATATGCCTCGTAGTGATCTCTGAGACTGAAGTATTTCTTCATTGTCTTTTCAATGGCACCTCTTCTCTTTGATTTGTGTGTTTAAAATTGATGAACTACTATTCAAACATTCAAAGTGATACTGTGTGTTTTATGCTTAATATATTTCACAGCTTTTAGGAATTGGGATGTAGTTCATAGCTGTAATAATATGGAAAGTGCAGGTTCCTGCCAGTTTCTTAATTGTCTGCAAATTGCTGTGAATATATATGGCTTTTTTTTGGTCTTCACTATTTTTGGCCTTGCCTTTGTGCCTCATAAATATTGTTCCTTATAACATTTGCAGGGAGAATAAAAACGGGTTAGCCTGATATGAATATCAGTAATGGAACCATTTTGCACTGCATGAGCTCCAAAGACCACAGAGATCCCTTCTTCAAAATTTAAGAAACAAAACAAGCACAGTTTAGCATAGGGGGGAGTCCTCAGTAACATTGTATGTGTGTCTCTTCTCCAGATCTGCCCTTCTGGCTGTGGTGCAGACAACTGGTACTTGGTGGTGGAGGACTTTAGGAAGTGTCCAATGAGATAAATTAGGCAAATCATCACTTCTTGTCATCTCTTAGAAGCCCATTTTCTTCCCTTATTCTGCTTTGCTGTTTTCTGGAGAATAGATATATAGAAACATGACGGCAGAAAAAGGCCAAATGGCCCATCCAGCCTGCCCATTCTCTATAACCCCTAACTCTTCCTTTTCCTAAGCGATTCCATGTGCTTATCGCATGCCTTTTTAAATTCTGACAGTCCTCAACTCCACAACCTCTACCGGGAGGCCATTCCACGCTTCCACCACCCTTTCCGTGAAATAATACTTTCTTAGATGACTCCTAAGCCTATTACCTCTTAACTTCAATGTATGCCCCCTCGTTCCAGAGTTTTCCTTCAGTTGAAAAAGGCTCACCTCCTGTAAAGCATTCCAACAGAAATGTATTTGCTTGCCCAATTCTAAAACATCAATGGAGTAACAAGGATAAATAAATGAAAAATGGCAGACGTTTATATATTATACAACTTCTGCCTTTCTCACCCCCCCCCCCCCTCCACATGCTTTTGAAGAAAGTAAAAAATGCAGTGTAAGAGTCGTATGTATTGGAATCAGAAAGAAAGAAAGGCTCTAATGCATATTGTACACTTTGGCTAAAGACATGGTAGAACACCTGCCAGTACTGCAGTTAGATCTTCTAGGTATATAAGTATTATAGTACTTTTCTAAACCAGCACTAAGGTATAAGAATAGGCTTTACTGCCATAGCAAAAATGGAAACCCATTGCAAGCATACAGCAACAAAGACAAAACATTACTCACAATATTAACTTTGTTTCCTGCGTAACTCTGCGTAAAATAATTCATTCTCTTTCAGGGCTACAAAATTTTTTTAGCAGATGTGCTTGTGTGCAGAGTAATTTTATAACTGTCTGGAAGTATAAAATAAGCACACTTAATTTCGATCTCGCAACTTTGGTGAATTTTCAAAATAAAAGTATATATGTTCTTCCTTTTTTAAAATTTTTTAATTTTATTTTTTAAAGATTTTACAAAGTTTCCAAGATATCTTGGTGCAGAAAAAATGAACAATAAAGCAAACTTTTACATTTATAAATTATATCAATGAAGAAAAAAAAATATATATATATATTATCCATTTTTAGTCCACTATTAAAGAGGGGAACAAGTCACAATTCTCAGGAAAAATATCAAACGCTTATCAGGAATTAAGGACAAGAAGGGAGAATGACAGGATTAAATCTAAACAGATTAAGGTGTAGATGACAATACTACTCCTGGTTGCTGAGGTGGTGTTACAACTATTTTAGAATCCAGAAAGGAACTCAAATGCAAAGGATCAAAAAATACTTACTTTTCTGAATTCAATTTCACAACACACTTGCATGGAAAATTCAACCAATATAAACCACCCAATTGAAGAACACGAGGGCGTAATTTAAGGAAACTTTGGTGCCTCTTTTGGGTCACTCTAGATACATCAGGAAATATTCTAATCCTGGGATTTAAAAAGGTCTCATTTCTTTGGCGAAAAAATTGTTTTAATATCCAGTCTCCATCAGGTTGAAACACAAAAGTCACAATTAAAGTTGCTGATCTTAAACCCAGATTATCATCTTCCCATGTTTGCGTGAGATTTAAAGTCTCAAATACAGTTTCACCTCCTTAAACTAGTGACTGATCGGTCACTTTTTTCTTATAAGGCTGTAGGTAATACATTTTTGAAATCGGAGGATATACTTGTTCTGGTATTTTCAATATTTCAGATATATATCTTTTGAAAGTTATTAAAGGTGCCACTAAAGGCTGTCTGGGAAAATTTAGTAGTCGTAGTGTTTTAGACCTCTGTTGGTTCTCTAAATTTTGAACTTTATTTTGCAGTCACAAATTTTCTTTAATGATATTTGTTTCAATTTCTTGACAGGATTTTATATCTTTAATATTAGTCTCAATTTTTTCCTGTACTGTTGTAATTTTCTTTTCCAATGTGAAGACCTTTTCAAAAGAAGTTTGAACTTGTTGAGATACAAACTCCAATTTTTGGGAAAAAGATGTCTCTAGACTCAAAAGGGCCTCCCATAAGTTATCCAACGTTATTATTGAGGGTTTCTTTGTCAAAAAAGGACTTACTTAGAGAAATTGATTGTCAAGGATTTTCCAGGTAGTTGCTTCTCCATCTCCGTAGTTGTCACGCCAGAAGCACCGACGCCATTCTGCAGCATGCCCATCCATGCAGAAGTGCTCGGCAATCCACCGCTCGAGTCTGGCCCCGCTGTAGGAAACCCTTCGGACTGCAGGGGTTCCTGCCCAGACGAACCTTGCTCGACTGCTGGCATTGGCGGCGGATTCCTATCCTCAGGGCTGAAAGATGTATCGACTTCAAGATGGGGGAGCAACTCACCTCCTGTCGTTCCCCCATGCAGCGAAGGATCAGAACACCCTTGAGTTCTTGGAACAGCAAAATGATCCATTGGCCCCACTATCGGGGACACAGGTATAGTCGGGTTAATACGCTGTCTACCTCTCCGTTTAGGCATAGCGTAAGCTAAGTAAAATGCGTAGAATATAGAAGAGTCAGCATGGGGCCAGGAGCGACTTCACTGAGATCACTTCATGCCGCCATCTTGTCCCTCGTATATATGTTCTGCCACTTTAAAAATTACCGCTGCTCTTTTGCACACACAGTATCACAAATCAGGGTGAGCCCTTGGGCCACAGCCAATTTGATGCTACCTAGCCAACCCGAGGGCTGACAGTGGATGAAACACCCGGGCAAAGTTGGATCTGGAAGATGGGTCTGGAGCTGGAAGATGGGACAGGAACAAGGCTGCAACACACACTAGACAACTCTAGGAGACCTGTTGCAAAGGCACTGCTTGGGAGTCAGAAACACCCTTAAATACTACCAGGCTGGAAGTGATGACATCAGCCAGCTCCCTTTTGCAGGGCTATAAAGGAAGTGCTGGGTTTCCAGGATGTAAACAGATCCTTCTTGGCACGGAATGCTGCTGGAGACCACAGAGAGCAGGTAAGGGGCATGATAGTACCCTCTGCCTGAAGGACCAAGGAAATGCAAAGGAGTTCTCCAAGTGGATTCAGAGAGATGTCATACTGGCATATCAGCCATTGGTCCACAAAGTTCCTGGCTGTGCTGGAATCAAAGAGAGCTTGGACTACACTCTGTCTATTGTCCCATAGAAAGGTGGCAGGGAAAGTACAGAGGAAGGTTGGATCAACTCGGGAAGTATCTAGGGACACTTCCCCCCCTATAACTCTTGGTCTGTAAATGTTCCCGATTTCTTGAGACATGCTTAGCATAATGTCCCGGGTCTGCATAGTATAGACAGAGGTTTTGTGCTCTCCAATGTCTTTTCTCTTCCTCCAGGGTTCTTCTTCCTCTTTTTCCATTTGCATGGGGACCTCTTCTTCCAGGGTTGCGAAAGAAACTAGCATCTGTGAGTCAGTGGGATCTTGAAAATGGGGTGTCAACTGCAAAGAGCGGCATTTACCTTAATGCTCCTTAGCCCTTTCTTGAAAGTGGAAACCAGGTCATCCAAACTGGAGTGGAGATTCTGTCCCATTAGTTCGTGCTCATTGTGGCCCACCAGGCCCTGCCAAAAGATGGCCATGAGAGACTCCTGGGACACCAAGGTCTGGAATTAATTGTCATACTGGCCCATGGTTAGGGCTCCTTGTCATAGGCACAGGAACTCGGAAGCTACAGAGGAAAGATGCCCAGCTCATCAAATACCTGCTGGAAGCGTGTGAAGAAAAGCAGCCAAGTTGGATATCAACAGGTTATTCTGCTCCCACAGACCTAGGGATGGGAGTAACTAGTGAGGTAATTAAATTTGCTGATGACACAAAGTTATTCAAAGTCGTTAAATCACGGGAGGATTGTGAAAAATTACAAATGGACCTTACGAGACTGGGAGACTGGGTGTCTAAATGGCAGATGACGTTTAATGTGAGCAATTGCAAAGTGATGCATGTGGGAAAGAGGAAACTGAATTATAGCTATGTCATGCAAGATTCCACGTTAGGAGTCACGGACCAAGAAAGAGATCTAGGTGTCGTCGTTGATGATACGTTGAAATCTTCTGCTCAGTGTGCTGCTGCGGCTAAGAAAGCAAACAGAATGTTAGGTATTATTAGGAAAGGAATGGAAAACAAAAATGAGGATGTTATAATGCCTTTGTATTGCTCCATGGTACGACCGCACCTCGAATATTGTGTTCAATTCTGGTCGCCGCATCTCAAAAAAGATATAGTGGAATTAGAAAAGGTGCAGAGAAGGGCGACGAAAATGATAAAGGGGATGGGACGACTTCCCTTTGAGGAAAGGCTAAAGCGGCTAGGGCTCTTCAGCTTGGAGAAAAGGCGGCTGAGGGGAGATATGATATAAGTCTATAAAATAATGAGTGGAGTTGAACGGGTAGATGTGAAGCGTCTGTTCGCGCTTTCCAAAAATACTAGGACTAGGGGGCATGCGATGAAGCTACAATGTAGTAAATTTAAAATGAATCGGAGAAAACTTTTCTTCACTCAATGTTTAATTAAACTCTGGAATTCATTGCCAGAGAATGTGGTAAAGGCGGTTAGTTTAGCGGAGTTTAAAAAAGGTTTGGATGGCTTCCTAAAGGAAAAGTTCATAGACCGTTATTAAATGGACTTGGGGAAAATCCACTATTTCTGGGATAAGCAGTATAAAATGTTTTGTACATTTTTGGGTTCTTGCCAGGTATTTGTGACCTGGATTGGCCACTGTTGGAAACAGGATGCTGGGCTTGATGGACCTTTGGTCTTTCCCAGTATAGCAATACTTATGTACTTATGCACAGGAGAGAGGCCCAAGCCAGCACTTGCCTAGAAAGGAGAGAGACAATAACGGTAATCCTTACCCAATCCAAAGGAAAGCTAGAGAGCTGTAATCCAAAGTTCATAAAACACTGGGTAATAAATCCTTGGCATGTCTTGGGGTTCCTATCAAAACGAGGTGGTGCTGAGAGTTGAGGCTGAAGCACCGGGTAATCCGGAGGTGGTACCGCTGGAGTGGATCCTGGAGGTGGGTTCAGACCAGGAGGGGTTGCAGTTGCATCGCCGCAAGCTGAGCACAGACCTCCCCTCCCCTCCCCCCCAAAGGGTTTCCTTAATCTGAACTTGAGTTGGTGCTGGACCTCATGGGCAAGGTCCTGGAGAAGCTGGAGCTACTCCATGCAGCTGGTCAGATCCTGAACAGAATCAGAAAGGTGCTGGAACTGGAGGGCCAATTGCTGGAGCAACTGCAAGGTGGGTGACTCTTCCATGCTCATGGCCTCTGCAATCTGTCACAACTCATGGTGAGTCAGTGGGCCACAGCCAAGTTGATGCTACCTAGCCAACCCCTAGGGCTGGCTAGGCCCCGACTGGCAGCAGGTGAAACACCCAGACAAGGCTGGGCCGAAGGCGGGGCTGGAGCTGGAATACAGGACAGGAACAAGACTTCAACTCACACTAAACAACTCTAGGAAACCTTTTGCAAAGGCACTGGTTGGGAGTCAGGAGCTTCCTTAAAGACTACCCAGCAGGAAGTGATGACATCAGGTAGCACCCTCTTGCAGGGCTATAAAGGAAGTTCTTATTTTTCAGGAAGTATACATATCCTTTTTGGTACGGAATGATGTTGGAAACCACAGAGAGCAGGTGAGGGGCATGACACACATACTTTCTGGGCTAATTTACATGCCTATGCATGGATTTTCAAACTATATGCATATATGCAAATATCTCCAATTCTATCCCTTGGAATGTCTCAGCTGAATCTAGGTTCATTTATGTATACACAGGTTAGACTTTGTGCACATTTCAAGTGTGAAGTTTTATAAATTGCTGTGTGTATAAACACTCATTGTGGGCTTTGCCGTAAAAAATTAGGATCATGATACAGCCCAAGTAACTTGGCCAACACATATTTGGCACCTGGCATTCTGTGTTTTATGAAGAAAGAAGTGAATTATATATTCATTAACTTATGTGATTGAGAAATGACTGTATGCAGTAGTGCTAACAAGTACTGAGTTAGATATAAATTTTCCATGGTAGTGTTAGCAGTCTTGGGAGTTATTGCCCCATAGATGTGTGCTATTTAACTAAGAGGTAGATGGTGAATAAAATACATGTGAAAAACACCTGAAGTATCAGCATGAGTAGGGTTATCATACATCCGGGTTTCCCCGAATATGTCCTTTCCAGCCTCCCCTGCCCTCCCCAAGCCTCAGGGTGCCCTCCCCAAGCCTACTTTAACATGCCTTGGTGATCTAGTGGTCTCTTTGGGATAGGAAAGAACCCTACTCTTTCTGCTGTTGCTGATCTTCTTGCTACCGCCTCTTTTTCAAAATGGCAGCCGAGACTTCAAGCGGCGGGAAGTCTCGGCAGCCATTTTGAAGAAGCAGTGACAGCAGGCAAGAAAGAGTGGGGTTCTTTCCTGTCCCAAAGAGGGTACTAGACCATCAGGATGCATTATAGTAGGTTCAGGGAGGGCACCTTGACTCAGGGCTGAAGAAGAGGAAAGATGGATAGATGGAGTTGTGTGGGTGCCGGGAAGGGGGCTGGAAAAAAAAGTTAGTAAGGGGGACATATATGGAAGCGGGAAGGGCAAAGGGGGAAATGGCAGCACATGGATAGAAGGGGATAGAGAAGAGGGAGACATGCTGCTGCTTATGGATGAGAGGGAAAGGAAAGGGAGACATGCTGCTCATGAACGTTTGCTTTTTTTAGACAAGTACATTTGTTACTTTTACCAGTATTTCACTGCTTATAGAATCTGACTGTCTTGGGGTGGGGGTCAAGGTGACTGCAGGGGGCAGGGCAGCATTTTATTTTTGGTGCCCTTTTTGTCTCCACAAATATGTTAACCATAAGTATGGGTGTGTGGGATGTGACTGAATGAGTGTGACTGAATGTAAAGCTATAAGCAAATATAAATCTCTAGAATAAGTGATTTCTCTTTGAAAGATAGCTACAGAATGCAAGGGTAAAATTACACACGTGTTTATATGTGCATGAGGGCCATTTAAGATCAGCCAGCACCATCTGAATTGGGACCTTTTTATTTTCTCCTTCGTTCCCAATAAATAACAATTCTCCAGAGGTGTAAATACAAGTATTAAAAAAAAAAAAATCTGAGTAGCTAAATTTGTCATGTATTTTGAGGCAAACTTAGACGCCTAACTGGTCAATATTCAAAACGATTTAACCAGATAGAAATGGCCACTGACCAGTTACATTGCTTAGGGGTATCTACTCATTTTCAGCAGTACTTAACTGGTCATCTCCACTGAAAATTAGCAGTTAGCATCTAAGTGAAAACTGGCTATTTTGGGGGGTTCTGGGGGGCAGAGCCAGCACTTTGCTGGTTAAATGGGAACCTGCAGCAATATGAGCAAGGCATCATCTTTGGTGAGGAGAGATGGGGATTGTCAGTCAGGGGGCTGCTAGGCTGGTAAGGAGTCCATCACCATGTTTCCCCGTCCCCCCGTTTCCCTTGGATTCTGCTCTTTCGCTCGCTGATTCTCTAGTGCTTGATGGAGATCTGGGACAAAATCAAAGCCTCTAAAGAGGAAATGTTGGAGCATTAGTGCAGACTTCAGCGTGCTGGGAGGCTGCGTGAATGATCTTGAGGCTCGAGTCAAGGAGCATATGGAATTGCTCACTACATCTGATTCCTGGTTACAACATCTTTCCACAGGATGTGATGACTTGCTATATAATTGGATGATTTAGAAAAACGAAAGAGATGTAAAAATCTCTGTTTCTGCAGTATCCCGGGGCAGGGCCATGGGGTATGTCCCTGCTATTGTTCACTCACTTTACTCACAACTACTGGACTCGGACGGTAATGTAGCTTCTGTGGAACTGGACCAGGCCCATCGTTCCTTGGGCCAACCCACCGACAATTGGCCCTGGGACATCATAGCGTGCTTTATAAAATTTGCTGGCCAGGAGCGATTATTGCAGCGGGCGTGTGAGACCCAGCACGTGGAGTACAACGATGCATGGATCTTTGTTTATCAGGATTTATCGCAATATACATTGACCCAATGGAGGAACATGAAACCCGCACTGGATATGTTAATCAAGGAGAAGATCAGCTATCGTTGGGCATTCCCTTTCTCATTGTGCTTGCAGTTGGGGGCAAACTACACCAGGTTTGCTCCTTGGCTGCTGCTTGGAAACTTCTGCACGAGGCAGGCTTGACAGTGAACACTCTTCTGCCCAACTTAGTAGCTCCTGCATCTAGGCCAAGCTTCAGAAGTGGCAACTGGTTCCAGGCAAAGCAAAGAAAATGCAGAAGCCTATTCTGGCTGAAGCTCCTGTTTGATACTGTAGCTTGGGAGACTCTTTGATTTCATCTCCATTTTGGTTCCTTATGGCTTGTGCTGTGTTTTTTCTCTTCCTTGATTTGGTTGTATTGCATCAGTGGATGTATGCACTGTTGCAGGTTTGGATGTTTCAGAAACATTAGCTTTGGTATGGTTAGTTTTTTTGTGAATGTAGGGGAAGGGGCAGGGAGGTCTGTTTGGGCATCTGTGTGATATGTGTATGTGAGGGTGGCAAGGGAGAGGGTTTGGGAGGTGGGGGGGGGGGGGAGAGTGATGGGTGTAGGGAGGAGGGAAGGGATTTTTTTTAACATTTGGCAAATCTGGGTTTTTGTCTTCTACTGTTTTCACAGCTTGTGTTCTATTTTTTTTGTAATATGGGTGTTGATGTGAAGGTTTAAACTTAAAACGTTAAAGGCTTAAACTCCTCACAAAAGTGTCAAAGGCTCTTTAAGGAACTGCTTCATTTTAATACCACGTGTAGTCTTTTTGCAGAAAACGCATTTCAAGCGTGACTATGAAAAATTTCTGTGTCATCCTCAGTACCCTCATGTTTTCTGTGCCTCAGCGGTAGGTGCCTAAAAATAACAAAACAAAAAACAAACAAACCGAGGGTGACAATTTTGATTCTTTCATGGATCAGTCCAGGTACAGGTAAAGAAGAGAGACCAAGAGGGGGCAATACCTTTTCTTACATCTTTTGATAGATCACTCTGAAGTCACTTTGGCATCACTATATGCTCCAAATGAACACCAAGATACCTTTTTTGCTCATCTTGCGTCCAGGTTACAAGCATTTTACAGCGCAAACTGATTGTGGCAGGAGATTTCAACGCTACATTGAATCTGACACTAGACCGTTCTGGGGGTGCTGGCAGGGTATGGTGTTAAACTTTCACTGGCATTTGCTTCCTTAATTACTGACCTGGGTCTGTATGACTCTTGGCATTTGACACATCCCACTGGTCGCAATTACACTTTCTTTTCTCACTCTCACAGGACACATTCTTGTTTAGATTACATATTCTTGGACAAGACGTTGCTGGATAGGGGGGCGGTGTTTGACAAAAATTGGGAGAATTACCATTTCTGACCATGCTTCAGTATGGACAAGGGAAGGAATAAACGGTGGACCCTGAACACCCTCTTATTACAGGATGCAAAACTACAGAAAATAATTAAAAGAAATTGTAAATTATACAAGTGCTATTGAGGAAGGCTGTAATATGTAACAAATAGCCAATTCTGTATATGTAGGAATGAACAATAAGAGAGACAGAGAAAGAGAAAAAGTAAGAACAAGGAGGAGAAGCATATTTGAAGTAAGAAAACTAGGTGATGAGGAAGAAACGTATAAAACACAAACACTACGTGTATAAAAAATAGCACATGATGTGCAGCAAAAGGAAAACAAAAAGCTTTATGGAAGTCATAACAGATAAATCCATTAATGGGCTAAGTTAAGGGGGTGGAGAAGGCCATAAAAGAGGGGCCCAAAAACGTTTTTCTCCAAGGTTTGCGTTTCTGTAGCCAGACTAATTTGTCCATTCCAGCTATTCTCCAAACTTTATGTGTTTCACCATTAATAGTAATACCCTGGATAGTCCAGGACCAAAAATGTGGGCTGAAACTGAAACTTGACACTCTGAAAAACGCAAAATAAATAAGTCCATTCTCCGATATCGAATGCCTTTTCTGCATTTAAAGAAGAGATCACCAGGTCTCCAGAGGTCTTAGAGGTGTGATAAATCACATTGATAAGGCGCCTAATATTGTCTGAGCCATATCGATTCTGTATAAAACTGGTTTGATCTAGGTGAATATACTCGGTAATGGAATATTCCAATCTTTGGCTGATAATTTTTGTAAATATTTTGTAATCAATATTTAATATGGAAATGGGCTTATAATTAGATTAGAGAGTGGGGTCCTTCAGATCTTTAGCACATGCTAAACACAATAGCGCGCCTTAGTAAGCAGGTTCCTAAATTAGAATAGGTATGTTAGCAACTGGACAATATTCAGTCCTAGTTTGTTTAAATCTCAGTTTGAAAGCATATTGGCATGTCTATTCCTTGGAGTTCAGAAGATTAACTGGTTACTACTTCTTATATGCCTTTGAGTTTTGTCTCTCTCTCTTCAGAACTTTTTCCTCCCTCTCCCACTCCCTTACCCCCGTCAGCTTAGTTTTCCTGTCTTGCAGCACTTATAGTTTTGTTAATAGTTAATCAACTGTGATGGTAGTTTAGACTTGTTTCTTATGATTCATTATAACTTAAAAGATGAAACCCTGTTACCTGTCCTACTATTTCTTACCAGTTTTAAAAGAACAGCTGAGTTTATATAGTATTGCCAATCACTATCATTTTTTTTGTAGATTTTTATCTTATTCTAAAGCCATAATGAACTTTTTATCTATAAATTCTTAGTATTCTTACCATGTAATTGTATTTATTATAGCTATTCTCCGAGCATGTGCTGATGGAGGTGCTAACCGCTTATATCATATTACGGAAGGAATGCAAGAAAGGTATGTTCATTTTCAGTTCAAATTTGCAGTTATCTCTGTCTTTTCATAGTCATTTAGGATGGTCAGGAAGAACAGTTGATAGATCTTCAGTTTCTTCAAGGGGCTTCTGAATGGCAGCTAAGAATCTGAACAATTTTTTTATGTGTATTAGCCTATTTATGGTATATTAATTTGATATATAACTCTTCATTGGAGCATAACAAAGCAGAGACATCAGAACCCAACCCTACACCAAAGGCTTCTCTAAATAAGTGTGTCATTAGAGCTGCTTTAAACTTGATAAGGAATGGTTCTAGACAGTGATTTAAGGGGAAAAATTTCAATAAGCAGCATTATGACAGATTCTGTGGTAGTTCTCTTTTACCACACGGTAGGCTTGTGGTAGGCCTACCGCGTCTTAGTAAAAAGATCCCTAAATTTGCATTGATATAAAAGCACCCATAGACTTTCCCTTTGCTATTTGTTTGGCTGAAGGCCTCGGGCAGAACCTGTGGGAGCATATAAATAGAAAATTTGATTACATGTGTGGGTTTTCTCACTTGATCCATAGTGGCTTCTGGGAACTCCTACAACACCTGAATATGGATGTATTGTGAACAGAAGAATCTCCCAGCTATATTAGTTATACCTACTGTACCTGACTGTAACTTGCTTTGAGCTACTACTGAAAAGGAATTGCTTCTCCCCTTCCCTCTGTTCAGTTCGGATTTCAAAGCCAGGAATCAAGGCCCCTATCCCTATCCATGTGCACAGTTGCCTTGATTTTTTTGAATAAAGTCTTAAAGTAGAAACAGTACACTGAACTGGTGTCTATCTCCAGTCTCTTGGGGGGGGGGGGGGGGTGCTCAGAGCACTGGGGAGCTCCAGATACCTTGATATGCCTATCCAAGGCCTGACCATGGTATCAGTTATTTGAGGAAACTCTGATGTTTCCAGGGATGACTTTTATGAGTCTGATTCTGACTGCTCCTGGGTGTCTGAGGAAACACCAGAGATTCTTTTGATAGAGAGGCCCCTTGATCTTCCTTCAGACCCCTCCCCACCAAATGAAAGGAGAAATTCACAGTCAAAGGAGCTGTACTTCCTTGACTTTGTATAGCAGATGGCTAAGTCTGTCCCATTTGATTTATGCTACAAAAAATAAATAGGAAAACCTTAACTATAAACCTATACCTCTTATTTCAAACAAATTAAGGTATAAAACAGCAACAAAAAGTTATATACTTTTATACTTTTGAATAATAAATTGAAATTAAATTGAAAAGTGCTCAGTTCACACATCAGTCGTTATAAAAGTGACTGGCTGAGTGACTGACCATCATCACACTTTTGGCGTTCTCAAAGCTAGGGGTCCTAGTGCAAAGGTGCCCCTTATTATCAATAAACGGAAGGCTTTAAATCTGTGAACCCAAGCGATGCCCTAATGATTAAGTGAATAATTACATCCAGTGATAATTATGTTCAGTGATGCTGCCTTATACAATATTTTCTACAGCATTGTATTGTTTATAATATGGTGACATTTCTATGCAGGACCCCTAGCTTTGAGAACACCGAAAGTGCGATGATTGTTCTCTACTCAGCCAGTCACTTTTATAATGACTGATGTGTGAACTGAGTACTTTTCAATCTAATTTACATTTATTATTCAAAAGTATAAAAGTGTATAACTTTTTGTTGCTGTTGATTTATGAACATAAGAATAGCCATACTGGGTCAGACCAATGGTTTATCTAGCCCAATATCCTCCTTCCAACAGTAGCCAATCCAGGTCACAAGTACCTGGCAGAAACCCAATTGGTAACAACATTCCATTCTACCAGTCCATCTCATTAACAGACTGTGAATGTGTCCTCCAGGAACTTGTCCAAACCTTTTTTTTTTAAACCCAGCTTATTTATCACAGAAACCTGGTTCCATAGTCCTACGGACCCCGCCATCCTACAAACGTGCCCACCAGAATACAAAATCACGCACTGGACAAGAAATGGAAAAAAAAGAGGAGGCGGAATAGCTTTAATACACAAACCTGAATTCACCATCACAATCACAGGCGAATCTACCTCACCACAACTTGAAATTGCTTCGACAAGAATCAACCATCCAAGCCTAATAGGACACCTTAACACAATCCTATTCTACAGGCCACCAGGAAAATGGCAAGACGCCCAAACACAACTCATGGATTTCATCTCGAATACCTGCGTATCAACCTCAAACATCCTCATACTAGGCGACATCAACTTACACCTAGAAGATGACACCATACCAAGTACACGAGAATTCAAAGAACTCCTACAACTCTGGGATCTGCAAATACCCAACTTACAACCAACACATGAAAAAGGACACACACTAGATATCATAACAAATAGACTCGAACCGAACTCAACTATCACACTCACCAACACAAAATGGACACCCACATTATGGTCAGACCACCATAAAGCAAATGTCACCCTTTACTGGCAAAAAATACAACCAAACACAATCAACAAACATGAGCGAACAACCTACACAACGAGAGGAAAAATAAACCCCACAACATTCTGACAACAGATCTACCAGAGCGAATGGACTACAAACGCTAGCACCATCCAATTCCTCCAAGAATGGGACGATATAAGCATAACAACATTAGACAAAATCGCCCCAGCCCAAACCAGAACATCACACAGGAAAAATGCAAATCCATGGTTCAATGAAGAGCTGAAAAAACTGAAAACACAAGTCAGGAGACTTGAACGAGCCTGGAACAAAAAGAGAGATGAACAAACACTAAATGACTGGAAACAACTTCGAAGAAAATACAAATACACCATCAAACAGACAAAAAGACTACACTACAAAACATTAATAGGACCAAACTACAAAGACACACATAAACTCTTCAACCTCGTAAACAAACTGTTAGACACCACACCTGTCACAACCAACAGCAAAGATATACCAAGTGTCGACAACCTTGCAAAATACTTCAAGGAGAAAATTGTACAATTACGACACAAAATACCCGCAAGCCCTATAGAATACACCGTTCTCCTAGACTGTCTAGATCCAGTAGAAGGAACACACCCAGCAGACAGAACCTGGACCGAATTTGAACTATTACCAGAAGAACTCATCTCTAAAACTCTCAAAAAATATGCCAAATCTAACTGCAAACTAGACAAATGTCCAAACAGCCTCATGCAAACTGCTCCTCAACAATTCATAATAAACCTAACAAACCACATAAACTACATGCTACAAAATGGACTCTTCCCAAAAGAAAAAGGAAAAATCTTACTCACACCAATTCCTAAAGACACAAAGAAAAACACGAGCGAAATAACCAACTACAGGCCAATTGCATCCATACCACTAATAACCAAGATAACCGAAGGTATGGTTACCAAACAACTCACAAACTATCTAGACAAACATTCAATATTGCACGATGCCCAATCAGGATTCCGTTCGAATCACAGCACAGAAACAGTATTAGTCACCCTTATGACCAAATTCAAACAAATAATTGCAACCGGCAACAATATACTCCTACTACAATTTGACATGTCTAGCGCCTTCGACATGGTTGACCATGAAATCCTACTACACATACTTGAATACTTTGGCATCGGAGGAAATGTCTTGAATTGGTTCAAGGGGTTCCTAACCCTGCGCTCGTACCAAGTCACATCAAATTCAACCACGTCCAAGGCATGGATACCTGAATGTGGAGTCCCACAAGGATCACCTCTCTCTCCAACTATATTCAACCTAATGATGATCCCTTTAGCAAAACTCCTATCAAACCACAACCTCAACCCGTATATATATGCCGATGATGTAACCATATACATCCCATTCAAACAAGACATCAAAGAAATCTCCAGCGAAATCAATCAAAGTCTACACATCATGAACACATGGGCAGATGCATTCCGCCTGAAACTAAACGCAGAAAAAACCCAAAGCCTGATACTCACCTCCCAATACAACACAACTGAGTTCAACGTGATAAACACACCAAACCTAAAACTTCCAATCTCAGAAACGCTAAAAATCCTTGGAGTGACTATCGACCGCCACCTAACACTCGAAACTCACGCAAATAACATAACCAAGAAGATGTTCTTCAGCATGTGGAAATTGAAAAGGATTAGACCATTCTTCCCAAGATCCGTCTTCCGTAGCCTAGTGCAATCCCTCGTCCTTAGCCACTTGGACTACTGCAACTCATTATACGCAGGCTGCAAAGAGCAAATACTGAGGAAACTTCAAACAGCCCAGAACACAGCAGCCAGGCTCATCTTCGGAAAACCTAAATATGAAAGGGCAAAACCACTACGAGAGAAACTACATTGGCTTCCACTCAAGGACCGCGTTACTTTTAAAACTTGCACACTAGTCCATAAGATCATTTACGGTGAAGCCCCAGCGTACATGTCTGATTTAATAGACCTACCACCTAGAAACGCCAAAAGATCATCCCGAACTCACCTCAACCTCCACTACCCAACCTGCAAGGGCTTGAAGTACAAGACGATACACGCGTCAACCTTTTCCTACAAGAGCACGAAGTCCTGGAATACATTACCATGCAACCTAAGAATGATTAACGAACAAACCTCCTTCCGTAAACTACTGAAGACACACCTGTTTGAACAAACCTACGGAAAAAGCCAAAACACATAGAAACTACTGACTGTTCACAATGCAATACACATCCACATCTGATCCATCATCCCTTTATCCAGTCAATCACAGATTCAACCATGGAACTACAGTATGTACACTATATGTCTAGGTGCCTATTAATGCCCTTTTTTCTCTCATTGTCTCCTTCTAATGTCCCTATGTTGTTGTCCCACTGCTATACTACTAAGGATATTCGAATGTCTTGCACAACTCTGTTCAATGTATTCTATAACCTAGTCGTAACAAATGTATTTCTATTATTCAAGTCTTATTGTAAGCCACACTGAGCCCGCAAATAGGTGGGAAAATGTGGGATACAAATGCAACAAATAAATAAATAAATAAATAAATAAATAAATAAATAAATAAATAACCACTATTACCACTTCCTCTGGCAACGAGTTCCAGAGCTTAACCATTCTTTGAGTAAAATAAAAAAACCTTCCTCCTGTTTGTTTTAAAAGTATTTCCATGTAATTTCACTTTGTCCCCGCTGCTCTTGGTACTTTTTTGAAAGAGTGAAAAATTGATTCACTTTTACCCGTTCTATGTAACTCAGGATTTAGTAGACCTCAATCATTTCCCCTTTTAGTCATCTCTTTTTGAATCTGAAGAGCCCTAACCACTTCAGCCTTTCCTCATATGGGAAGAGTTACATCCCTTTTATCATATTGTTAGCTCTTCTTTGAACCTTTTCTAATTCCACGATATCTTTTTTGAGATAAGGCGACCAGAATTGAACGCACTACTCAAGGTGAGGTCGCATGATGGAGCAATACACAGGCATTGTAATGTTCTTGGTCTTATTTTGCATCCCTTTTCTAATAATTCCTAGCATCTTGCTTGCTTTTTTGGCCACCGCACACTAGGCAGAAAATTTCAGTATATTGTCTACAATGACACTTAGATCTTTTTCTTGAGTGTTGAATCCTATGGTGGACCTAGCATCAAGTAACTATGGTTCGGATTATTCTTCCCAATGTGCATCACTTTGTATTTGTCCACATTAAAATTCATCTTCCTTTGAGGGAGTGTGTGACATAGGAGCAGGCATTACTCCATTATTGGTGTGGTTCAGGCCCCTTTGGCAGATGGCGCTGGTCTGCGGAGGTGGAGTCTGACTCTGTACAGCCACCTGGCAGCATGTGGCGCTAGGCTGCAGAGCCTGAGCCAGAGGGGCGTGGCTGAGGCTGAACAGATCAGAGAGGTCCCAATACAGAACAGATCAGAGAGGTCTCAATGCAAAGGCTCACAGAAAAGAAGTTGAAGCCCCAGGATATGATTAAGAATTGTGGCTACCACTTGTATCTTATTTTGATTCGGTACAGCGATAAGCACTAAGTTTGATGTATTTTGTGGCCTATGCAAGCTTTATACCTTGATTTGTATCCTCCAGCCCTCCCCCTTTTCCTCTCCTTTTCCTCTTTCTTCCCTTTTTTCTTAATGTGATTCTAGATGTGGATAGTTACTTCTTCAATGTGAGCTCCAGTATTGGTTGAAGGTGTGTATGACGTGTGAAAGTAAGCTGTATGGAAGCTTGTTGTTGGAGTAATTAATTAATGGGCAACAATAAAAGTACACATGTAATTTAATTTTATAGTGGAGTACTGTTTGTATTGCAGAGTTAAAATTTAATGCCAAGAAGTGTAGAGTGATGCACTTGGGGTGCAGAAACCCAAAAGAGGGATACCGAATAGGAGGGGAGAGATTAGTAAGCTCGACTCAGGAGAGAGATCTTGGGGTGTTAGTGTCTGAGGATCTTAAGGTGAAGAAACAATGAGACAAGGCAACGGCCATGGGCAGAAGGATGCTAGGCTACATAGAGAGGGGCATAACCAGCAGAAGAAAGGAGGTGTTGATGCCCCTCTACAAGTTGTTGGTGAGGCCCCACTTAGTATTGTGTTCAGTTTTGGAGGCCGTATCTTGGTAAAGATGTAAAAAGACTGGAAGTGGTGCAAAGAAAAGCTACAAAAATGGTATGGGATTTGTGTTGCAAACCGTACGAGGAGGGACTTGCTGACCTGAACATGTATACCTTAGAGGAAAGGAGAAACGGGTGACATGATACAGACGTTCAAATATTTGAAAGGTATTAATCCACATATGAACCTTTTTCGGAGACGGGAAGGCGGTAGAACTAGAGGACATGAATTGAGGTTGACGGGGGCAGACTCAGGACAAATGTCAGGAAGTATTTTTTTACGGAGAGGGTGGTGGATATGTGGAATACCCTCCCGCGGGAGGTGGTGGAGATGAAAACAGTAATGGAATTCAAACATGCGTGGGATAAACACAAAGGAATCTCTGTACCCTGAGAAAGGCAAGGACAAATCAAACTCAGGTGTACAAATAAAGTATCACGTACCATGTAAATGAGTTTATCTTGTTGGACAGACTGGATGGACCATACAGGTCTTTATCTGCTGTCATTTACTCTGTTACACGCGTCTACACGTAGCCACTACTCATTTGCCTCCCCCATTTGTTCCTTCTCACCCAGTACTGCCCTCGCCCTTAATTGTCTTGTCTGTCTGTGTTATTTTAGATTGTAAGCTCTATTGAACAGGGACTGTCTCTCTGTGTCAAGTGTTCAGCGCTGTGTGCATCTGGTAGTGCTATACAAATGCTAATAATAATAATCTCAGGATTGTGCCCAAATTTTGGCAGGTAAATTTGGGGTGATCTTTATAGAATCTGGGGGTACTGCAAAGCTACATGAATAAAGTAAGGACAGCAAAAATGCAGTCCTAATTTAAACTGTGTAACTATTGGGATAGTAGATGAAACTGCTGTCTGTACAGCTAGTGCCAGTCACCCCTGAATGCTTAAGCTGAGCGCTGCCATGGGCAGTGAGGACACGTTGGGTAGATCATCGGAGCTGAATAATCACTCAAGACTGAGCTCTCCAATGGTGTCTCGTGTCAGTGCAAACTATATTTTCTTTGAGTTGAGATGGGTTATTTTTTTAACAAATTAGGGCAAATATAGATCGCAAATCTTGTCTATAGTTAAGAGAGCAATTTTGGATTTTTGAGCTTCAGACAGTTCAATCCAAAGGAATAAATGAACTTGTTGAGTGGAACACTGTACTATGAGTTTTGTCTGGTTCTATAAAGCTTGTTGAAGCTTTCTGGGTATATCTGGTCTTCTAGTTTACAGGGTCAGCATTCCCTCTCAGCGCCGACATTGTAGCAGGCATGTTGGCTTGTATTGATCTTCTGTTGTTCTGATTGAGTGTCACATTTTCAAAGCTGGAACTTGGTTTGTGAGCCCTTGGGCCACTGCCGAGCAGTGGCAGGCAAAACCACCCCACACCGGAGACTAGGCAGAACAGGACTGGAACTCCGGACTGGAGTTGCAGCAGAGGCAAACAGGCAGGACTTAAGCAGAGCAGGTACCCTTAAACTTCACCTGCACTTGGCCACTTTTCACCAGGAGTTGAGCTCCTGGCTGCAGGTGGCCGGCAAGACTTACTGGGCAAGGCAGGACTGGATACCCACTAGGCTGAACCAGGACTGAGGGTCAGAGAGGAAAGGAACATACAGGGACAGCAGGGCAAGGAAGGGAAAGCTCACGGGCAGGACTGAAAGCTGCAAGCAGCCACTAAAACAGGGAACAAAACACTGATAACAAGACACAGAACTGAAAGCTACAGAGCAGCCACAAAGACACAAACAGACAACCAAGAACTGGACACAGAACAGTAGATTAACCCAAGGTACAAGCCGGGTCTGGGCAGGCAGCAGACAGAAGAGAAAACCAGGATACTAGCCGGGTCAGGGCAGGCAGAAGAGGAAACCAGGAAACAAGCCGAGTCAGGGCAGGCAGCAGAATCAGGCAAGAAATTAAAACAAGAAACCAGACTAGGCAGAAGTGCACAGAGCACCAACATACCAGAGACCTTAGACGATGCAAAGGCAAAGCAGAAAGGTTTCAGAATGGCTAATAAGCCCAGCACCAGCTGAGGCTCAGCTGCAGCAATCACCAGGCAACTACGGGAGCTGTGCAGGTTCAAACAAAAGGAGCAAGCCTGGCAGTCAGGAAGATCCAGACCGGACTGGGCTGAAATCTGGAACGGTTGATAACCAGCCAGTTTAATGCAGCCACCTGGTCTGGCCACCAGGTGGCGAGATGACTGAGAGCCTGAAACATGGGTAGAATCGTAACATTGAGTGATAGTTTGAGAGTTTCTGAGGATAGGAGGTTATCTGAAAGAGAACTCTGTAGAACCACGCAGCTTAGAGACTGTACTTGGAAAAACATTCTAAATTTATTAAGATAAGTGGACATAGTTAGACATTTATTATTTATGGGAACTGTCACTTAGATTTCTTGATTTACTATCACAGACGCCATATTTATTGTGTTATTTTCACTTAAATTTATGGTGGTAAGTTCGAGAACGTGTCATGGGAGTAGAATGAGAGCAACATAATAGCTCTATCATTCAATACAATACCCCTGTTCAGGGAGGGCAGGATAGCCCCTTGATAACTGAGAGCTACCATGTTATTCAGTAAATAACAAACCATTTTGAATGTTTTGATATCCAATCGAGACATGTTTTGGCATCCTATTGGTATAATCAGAAAACTTTTTTGACAATATTATAATGTTGTTTTCCGTTTTTGTAGATAGCAGCACTGAATGTGCATGGGTTATTTAAACACGGCAGTTGCGATTTATGACAAACACAGACTATGTTGTTTGAATATTAACCCAAACCTTACTATAAAAATAGCTTTTACAGTTTGGTTCTTATAATTTACTCTGTTCTTTTACAATAATTTCATAGATGACAGTACAACTTTAAACCGTGGGAGGGGGAATAAGTATTACGGATAAGTTGCTTTCTTAACTTTGAGCTGTAGCAACTGAAATTAAATATACAGGACCTGGTTTTTAGTTCCACTTATATGGGTAGGAGCAGCTCTTACCCGGGTAAGTGTCATTCGCTGGGGCCATACTAGGATTCTCAGCAGAATTATCTAGATCAGGCTTTTCCAACCTACTAATCCGGCCCAACTGCTTTTTTTATGGCCCTCAGACGTTTGGTTTGGCAAGATTCCTGCATCCCCACCACAATTCAGCTCTCTGTAAGCTGGAACAATGCTGTGCCAGAAGTTTAGAGTGGTAATATGGTTTTAAAGTTTCAGGAGACTTGAAACCATGAGACCAACCCAAACCTCTGGCACCATACAGCTCAAGCTTGCAGAGAGCCCTGTCATGGTGGGGAAGCAGGAATCCCACTGTTTCTTCTGCAGCAGAAGCTAGGTGAGGGGAAAGAGACTGAGTAAAGACCGGGGTGGCACGAGAGAGGGAGAGAGAGAAACGGGGTAAAGGCTAGAGGAGTGAGAAAGTGAGAGAAACTGATTGGTGGCTGGAGAGAGGACAATGAGGCATATTTTCAAAGCACTTAGCCTTCCAAAGTTCCATAGGTTTCTATGGAACTTTGGAAGGCTAAGTGCTTTGAAAATATGCCTCAATGTCACTATTTGACTAAACATGCGGTAAAATATGATAGTGCATGTTTTGGCCCTCCAAATGTTACAAAATATAATGTGTGACCCCTGATAGAAAAAGGTTGGAGAAGCCCAATCTTGATAATGCCACTGAAAATTTCACTGACTACTCCAACACTGTCCAGATAATGTTAGAGCCAGGTGTAGCTGGAAGTTATCCAGGACCTGGATGTTCAGTTCTGGCATCTAGATCCTTGCTAGTGTTGAATATCCTAGAATAATGTTAAAACACTGTGGTGGGTGTTTTAAAGTAGCATTTATGACAATGTTCAAATAATGGAAGGATATTATATAGTGTTTGAAATATATTTCACTGCTAATTATGGGCAAAAGAGTGAGAGGATTGCCCTGTTTATGCAATATCAGTAATTTATTTTGAAATGTTTAAAGGTATAAATTCATAGAGCTAAGGACAATATGCCATCCCAGTAAGCTTATAAAAGTAAAGTTCAAGATTTGTTTGGAAAAGTCAAAAAGTCTGAAAAATCTTGATTGCTCTGAACTTGAACTCCTGCTATGATTAGGCAATAAAACATTGAAGCTTAGTAAGCATATCCAGCTGATTAGAGCTCTGAATCAAACACTCAGGAAAATGAAAGATGAATGTGATTGGTACACTTGTTAAGGATTTACTGCTGGCTTCTTATATTGAAGAACAGAACTAAGCCAAACCCTTGTGATGCATTTCTCTTGAATTATTGACCAAGTCAGCCTTGTGATATATTACTAATCAACTAGTTATCAATGCTATACATTGGTGATCTAGGGGTTCAGCACATATATTGTTTTTGAGGAGTTGATGTAGTGATCCTTTCATTGCTGTTGAGGGCAATTTTCAAAACGATGTAGGTAGTTTCAAAGTCATGGATACTGTTATCCATGGACTTTGCATCAGGGTAAAAGTGTTCACATAGATTGTCACTTGCTTTTTTGTGCACACCTTTTCCCGAAAACAACAACAAAAAAAAGCTTTGATTTGAAAATGCAGAACTATAAGCATTTTTGCCTGCTTGATTTAATCTCATTTGTGAGCCTTCCTACTTTTTCTGTGGGTAAAAGTATGTCTGTTGTTGATCCCTTATGCATTCTTTCACCAGGAAAAAGCACAATCAGTTTTCAGACAGTCCATTTTCCCAGTTAGGTAGCTGTTCACCCAGGTAAATGGCTTTTGAAAATTTCTCTCCATACTTAACATAGGCTAACAACATTAAAATTCACAAAGATCCGGGTCTTGAAGCATTAGTGTGCTATTAGTGATTATTATAGGAATCTATGTTATAAAGGCACATAGATACTTATGTTGGCTTTATAAAATAAACAAATGTAATTATCCTAAGGAAGGAAGAAAGAAAAATCACAAATGTGTAGAATGAAAAGCACTTCCTCTTTCAAATATTTAAGGAACCATGAGAGCCAAAGAGCATTCACGTCATATATTAAGCTGGATATTTTGCTTAGTGAAATAATTTTATGCTTTTAAAGCCTTGTAATATATGCTATATCATTATGGTCCTGGAACAAGAATATAGTTGCAGAACAGCAGTTGATAAGTATTCAGATTAGTCCCACATTCAGATATAGAAAAACAAATCATCTTATGACACTATTTAAAGCTCAGTCCTGGTAATGATATATTCAGCACGCAGCCTGACTAGGTTCCAAATTTTGACACGCTGTGGTGGCTGTTGTATTGTGACAGTCAAGAATGCTTTACCCCCCCCCCCCCCTTCCCAGTGCCCTCCAAACCCTACCCCCCCCCCCCCTGCCATCACAAGCAGCCTAGCAAATATCTAGGACAGTAGAGAGAAGCCCATTGTATATACTGTGCAGCAGCTGATGGCAGAGTTCCATCACAGGCTCCTTTTTTCGTTGCTTCTGATGGAGGGCAGGAACATTCACAGGGGCAGAAATGGAGCAAGGTCTGATCCTGATGAAGGGGAACTTGGAAATGACTGCTGGAGTTGCTACGAGTCACGAGATCTCCAGCTGTGCCCCTGATACGAAGGCCCACCTGCATTGCCACTTCTGGCACTCAGTGGCCCGCCATAGCTCCAGTATCTTCCATCCTTGCTGGCCATCACCGGCACTCCTAGGTGCGCATGCATGGGGACTTGCTTTAAAGGGGCAGGAGCAGCACTATCTGGGAACACCCTTTGATGAGTTTGGCAACCAGAGCCTTTATAGAGAGCTGATGAACACCTTCTCTTCACCTTTGCAACTGGTCATCTAGAGCTTCTAGCAGCTAGTTTCTGTGCTGTTCCTTGGCCAGCTTCAGCTTCCAACTTCAGTACATGTCCAGCTTCTGCTTCGTCTGGGGTTTAAAAAAGATGGACTTGGGGAAATCCACTGCTTATTTCTAGGATAAACAGTATAAAATGTATTGTACTGTTTTGGGATCTTGCCATGTACTTGTAACCTGGATTGGCCACTGCTGGAAACAGGATACTGGGCTTGATGGACCTTTGGCCTGTCCCAGTATGGCAATGCTTATATTCTTATGGTTTCCAGTTCTCTGTTTCAGCCCACCCTAGCTGGGGCTGACTCGCCTGCCGCCAGTCGGGGGTCTATCTAACTTCCGGGTTAAATGAGTTGCGCAAATCTGTCTTTGTAACCAGGTTGATATCTGGATCCAGGAGTGAGTCCGAGAACAACAGTCTTCCCACTGGGTGGTCCAGCTGGCGCCCAGTTTCCAGCATCCTTAACAAGGAGACCATACCTCCGGAGTCCAGGGAGCCAATGCAGGTGAATTACTTTTCCATTTTGGAACAAGAGAAGCAAAGGCACAAATCTTTGTGTCTCTATTGTGTTGAGGTGGGACATTATGGCCTGAAATGCCCTAAGAAGTCGAAGCATTTGGTCCTAGCTCTGACTGGGGAAACTGGTTCCAGCATTGTTAGACCTTGACCAAGAATGTAAGATCACCGAAGCCTTCATCAATTCAGGAGCAGGAGGGAATTTCATTGACAAGGTCCTCATCCGACATTTTGAGATTTCCACCCAGGATCTTTCGAAGGCTATTCCGGTCTCCTCAGTGTATGGGACATATTACAGCCAAAACCTGTATTCATACATTTAAGGATTGAGGCTCTCAATTGGAAGCCATCATCTTCTACCTGCTTCAGATGTCAGTGAATCCTATCATTCTGGGGCTACCATGTCTACAGAGACATAACCCTACTGTAGACTGGCAGACAAGTGAGATTACTGCCTGGGCAGTGTCTGTCATCCATGCTGTTTAGGCTCTGTAGTAACCACTGTAGCCCTAGCCTTTGCAGACATAAGCATCCTGGATGGTCTACCTCGGGCGTACGTGGCCTTTGTGGACATGTTCTCCAAAAAGCAAACTGAAACTCTTCCTCCTGTCGATCTGCTGCTGGGTAAGATGCCGCTTTGGGGGAGAGTGTACCCATTTTTTAGGCCAGATTACATTGCAGAAAACCTACAGAGAGTCTAATTTCCCTCTTTTAGCTTTGCCTACCTACAGCTTTTCATCTTTCCCACACCTTGGTTCTCCCCTATGCCCCCTTCCCTTTGTTCTCCAGGCTTTCACTAACTCTACCCTTTGCCTTCTTTCCATCCAGCATCTCCCCTCTTTCTCACCCTCCTTCCTTCCACGCCTCCATCCTTCTACTCAGCATCTCGCTCTCCCCTTTCCCATCCAGTATCTCCCCTTTTTCTCTCCCCCTTCCATCCAGTGTCTCTCCTCTTTCTCTCCCCCTTCCATCCAGTGTCTCCCCTCTTTCTCTCCTCCTTCCATCCAGTCTCTCCCCTCTTTCTCGCTCCCTTCCATCCAGTGTCTCCCCTCTTTCTCGCTCCCTTCCATCCAGTGTCTCCCCTCTTTCTCGCTCCCTTCCATCCAGTGTCTCCCCTCTTTCTCGCTCCCTTCCATCCAGTGTCTCCCCTCTTTCTCGCTCCCTTCCATCCAGTGTCTCCCCTCTTTCTCGCTCCCTTCCATCCAGTGTCTCCCCTCTTTCTCGCTCCCTTCCATCCAGTGTCTCCCCTCTTTCCCGCTCCCTTCCATCGTCTCCCCTCTTTCCCGCTCCCTTCCATCGTCTCCCCTCTTTCCCGCTCCCTTCCATCCAGTGTCTCCCCCCCTCTCTCTCTCTCCACATATCCAGCATGTTCTCTCTCTCTCTCCACATATCCAGCATGCTCTCTCTCTCTCATTATCTTTCCAGCTATCAATCCTCTCTCTCTGCATCCCTGTTCCATCCAGCGGCTCCTCTCTTCTTTCCATCATTTCTCCTCCCCTTTCGGTTCACCATCTCCCACCTCTCTCTCTCTCTCTTCCTTCCTTCTTCCCCCCCTTCGATCTGGTGTCTTTTATCTTCCATCTACAGTATCTTCTGTGTCCTGCTGCCACTGCTGCTTCTCCTGATGGGGTGGTAGTAAGTGCTCATGTGCATGGCCATTAATTGAATTAATGGAAAATTTAACTGCTGTAGTTAAAATGGCCTTAGCACACAGGAAAAACCCATATAAGGGTGCGCTAAGGCTACTTTCCTCCCCATCTTAGTGAAAGGGCCCCTTAGTTTCTGTGCTTAATGTTGGAAGTTTGTTTACTTTGGTTTTGATTCCCCCCATAACCTCTGGAGGGTGCATCTGTTTGAAAAGTTAGTAATAAACAACAATTTGGACTTGTATATAACTGAGTCCTAGTTATTGAATCTGGTTTGTTCTTACATAGCTTTGACAGGGTATTCTGTACTTATGCAGTATTGAAGAATGCAGCATTGGTCAGTTTTAAATCTCAACAGATTTTTACTGACTAGCCTCTGGCGCTGAATGTTTATTATATTTTTTTGAAATGTTCTGTGCCTTTGAGTTTTTTTTTTTTATTGGTCTAAGTCTTTGCCAGCAGTCTCTTATTTGATCGCTCATATTATGTTAAGAACATTCACAGTTGGTTGAGCTGTGGGATTTTAATATTCCTTATAGAGAGATGTGGTAGTCGAGTTAGTCCACTTTTAAAGGTAATCAATTGAAATATAATAAAATAAAACATAGAAAAGAAAATAAGATGATACCTTTTTTATTGGACTAACTTAATACATTTTTTGATTAGCTTTTGAAGGTAGCCCTTCGTCAGATCAGAAATAAGCAAATTTTGATAAGTAACAGCATATATAAGTGAAACATCAAAGTATTTCAGTGACAGTCTAAAGGGATGAGGGGAGGGGTGGGCTAGGTGAGAAACAGAGAGGGCTGAGAGGATGAGGGACAGGGAGATATGCATGGTGATCAGAGGGTGACAAAGCAGTGAAAGTTCATGGTTTATAATGGGCTAGAAAACCCAGATCTTTAAGTCCTGTCTGGTGGGTGTCAAAATATTTAATCATTTTGACTTCAAAGGTCTTGCGTTCCTTTTATTATTCTTACCATAAAATCATTGGTACAGTGTTCTGGCTTTGTAAAGTGCTGCCCCACAGTGGTAACATCCTGGTTGGCACTAACATTTTTAATATGTCTATGTGAATTAAATCTCCTCTTCACCTGCCATGAGTGGGAAAGCGCAGGGTACAAATGTAACAAAAATAATTAAAAAAAAAAAAATAGCACCCTTCGTCACATTTTTTACATTGGATGACATATACTACATTGGAAGATGAGCATGTAAAGGATTCCTTTATGTTGAATATTTTTCCTTTGTGAATGATTGTGTGGTCTTATGAAATGTTTTGGCATAGTTTGCAGCTGGATATATTGCAAGGATGTGTGCCATTCACTTCTTTATGGGTCTCTGTTGAGAGCTTGCTTCTCACTAGCTTGTGCTTTAAATTGGGTGGCTGTCGGAAGGCCATCCCTGGTGGGGATGGGAATATCTCTTTCAATAATTCATCCTCCTGGAGTAGTAGCTGCAGATCTCTTAGATTGTCCTCAATTTTTCCAGCTCTGGGTTGTATGTCACTACAAGAGGGGTTCTGTTTGCACTGTAGCAGATTTTCCCTGGGTGTTTTGAGGGAAGAGGCAATATTCTTGGAGATTATTTTGGGGCTATAGCCTTTCTGTTCAAAGGATGCAGTCAGGATTTTGAGGTGCCTATCTCTGCCCCCTGAGTCAGAGCAGTTACGGTGGTATCTTGTGGCTTGGCTGTGAATAATGGATTTTTTTTCTTTATGAAGGGTGGAAGCTGGAGTTGTGGAGGTTGCTGCATTTGTCTGTGGGTTTCCTGTATATGGATGTTTGTATGTAGCCATTGCTGATTGAAACTGTGGTGTCCAAAAATTTGACTTTTTCTGCGGAGTAGTCAATTTTGAATCTGATTGTAGGCTGGTATGTACTGAAAGAACTGTAAAATTGTTTTAGAGTTTCTTCCCCCTCAGTCCAAATCATAAAAATGTCATCAATATACCGGTAGTATTTTAGGGGTGTGGTCTGATATGTATTCAGAAATGTCTCTTCCAATTCAGCCATAAAGAGGTTGGCATATTGCGGTGATGCTCTGGTGCCCATCGCAGTGCCCATAATTTGTAGGCAGATATCATTGTTAAAGCAGAAATAGTTGTGAGTTAGAATAACTTTGATTAATCTATATATATAAAAGGCAACCCCAACGTTCTGAAGCCTCCACGGAAGTTGAGGCGCCCGAGATATCCGGTGTGCCCTGGAATGTCTGCACCGCCCTCGCGTCAAAACGTCATGACGTCGAGGGCGGAGCTATTGACACTCGAGGGCCGAAACGGCCCACAGCGAACAAGGCAAGTAGCTTCGAGGGACGGAGGGAGGGGGCCCCTTGCTAGCGCCCGTTTCATTCTGCTCAGAAACGGGCATTTTTTCCTAGTTTTGTAATAGTTTCTGGTGAGTATTGATGGTCCAGTGTGGATGTTTTTAGGAGCTTCTCACATGCAGCTATGCCATCCGCATGGGGAATATTGCTGTATAGTGATTCTACATCCATCGTGACCAGAAGGGTACCTGGTGGTAATTGCTTGATATTTTTCAATTTATTCAGAAAGTCTGTGGTGTCTTGTATGAAGCTGTTTGTCTTCTGCACGAGAGGTTTCAGAATCCCCTCTATAAGTCCAGATATTTCCCCCATGAGTATGCCAATACCCAATATGATTGGTCTGCCAGGGTTTCCAGGTTTGTGGATTTTGGGTAGCATGTAGAATGTGCCCACAGAAGACTGGTTTGGTATGAGTTTCTTCAGATGTGGCTGTACTTGTTTAGGAAATGTTCTGATAAGGTCTTTCAGCTGTTTTGCATAATCCCATGTGGGATCCTCAGTTAGTTTCATGTAGTACGTATTGTCTGAGAGCTGTCTGTGCCCTTCTTCGATGTATTTTTGTTTGTCTATAATGACCACTGAGCCTCCTTTGTTTGCGGGTTTGATGATAATGTGTTGGTTGTGTTGTAGGTTGCTTACGGCTGCTCTTTCTGGTGGAGTAAGGTGCCCTGCCTCTTCTGTACTTTTGACAAAGATGGTTAGAGGTTCTGTGGAGTGTGAAACTGATTAACTGGGTGGTAGGAGCTTGCAGTCATAATTTATTATTAATAGTTCTTTTTCGAGGAGGTTTTTTTTTTATTTAATTTTGAGTGAAGTGTTTATTTGACCACTGCTTAAAAAATCATTTTATTATCCAGTGCAAATTTGCCATTTTTTGATTGAATGCATGGCAGCAACCAGAGAAGATTATATATCTGATTCTTCATTAATGATAATAATAAAAATATGTTAATCAGACATAATGCATCCTGAAAACTTAGTAAGAACTAACCAAAGTCATGAGAGCAATACAGTTAAAAAAATATACATTAACTGATAAGGAATTATAATATAAAATGTAACAAAATTATAAAAAAAAAATTAAATGCCAGTAGAACAAACAGGAAAAAAAACATATAGTACATTCTATCAGAAAGAGATAAATATTTAATGAAAGGGTAATTTATAAGAGGGCACATCCTTTTAAGCACCCTGATGCTCTGCGGTAAGTATCTATTCTGTAACAGTATCTGGGCATACAGCTTCCAACATAGAATGCTTGCACAATCTGATATTGTAAATGACACATGTAAGTGGCAACCCCCCCCCCCCCCCCCATGAAAGCCCCCTTTGCATTTTACGTGCTATGTCACTTATACGATCCCTTACAGAATAGCACTTAGCTGCCTTGCTGCCACTTACATGCATTAGGTGTACACTTAACTCACAAAATTGCTGGTATTTTCTATATTTATGCTTGTAAGTGTTGGCACCCAATTACAGAACTGCCCTTCAAATACATTAAAAAAAAAAATATATATATATATAAAACAATGTTAAGTATAGATATAGTTGCCAGTCAAAAAATTATACCAAGATTCATAGGCGGATGATCAAAAGCCCCACACTGTTCCAAACAGCTCTCTAAAGATAGCGCTAGAACAGTGCGAGGCTTTACCAGACCTATGATCAGAGATAATTGCATGCAAATTTAAGCATGCAGTTCTCTCTGATCATGGGGTAGAACCGCAGGAGGATTGTGCCTGAGGCCACCTCCCTCCTCCAACCTAAGGTAGGGGGGTGGGGGATTGACCTAGGTTCACTGGGCCACCACGGACATCTCAGGAATTTGGTGGGGGGGGGGGGGGGGGCTGTAGACCCATGAGATCTCCAGCCCCTCCTGAACCTGTGTTGGAGGGGGTCGGGGGGGGGACCAGAGGTTCACCGGACCTCCAGCCCCCTCACTGTGGGGAGGTTGGTCGGTCGGATCGAGGTCCCTGCAGGGGGCTGCTGCATTGGGGGTGGGGGGGATAGGGGCCTGCTAGTATGCAAGTGCATGCTGGACAGGGCTCACCATTTCTCCCCAATGGTCTGTGAACCCTAATGCCAGCTCTGAGCTGACATAGGGTTTGCCGCAGCCAGCGTGCCAGTCTTTGGCGCGCTGGTCACTGATCATTGGGGATGAATAAATTTAGCCCTGTTTTGCATGCTACTTGCATTCAGAGCCCTTGAACGCATTGTTCACGCACTTGGGGGCTCTGATCATGGGGCGGTAGCAAACGCAAGCGTTAGTATGGCGCTAACGGTCTTTAGCACCTGCATTTGGTTCTGATCATCGGCCCATGAGATTACTGTCAATATCTCCCCTCAAAATAAAACTTCCTAGTGGCCTAGTGGTTAGGGTGGTGGACTTTGGTCCTGGGGAACTGAGGAACTGAGTTCGATTCCCGGCACAGGCAGCTCCTTATGACTCTGGGCAAGTCACTTAACCCTCCATTGCCTGCCGCATTGAGCCTGCCATGAGTGGGAAAGCGCGGGGTACAAATGTAACAAAAATAAAATAAACTCCTTGTCTTACTGACGTAAAACATCTTGTAGGGGCATACTACCACAGAGTAACTTGTCCAAAACTTGTATTAAGAGACGTTAGAAGCATGGTAGGCTTTCAAGGATGGAGAATCTTTTAAGAACAAGAATCTAAAGGACAAGCTAGTCTGTCCTTAAATATTCACACATTTAGCTTAAGATAGTTCCAGAATATTAAGAGATCATCATTCAGCATCTAACTCTGTCTTGGGAATTGCAACCGAGCATCTCCCTGTACCGGTTATAAGTCCAGAGAAAGAAGAAGATAGGTTTGTCAAATGAGTGGCAATGCCCTGGCAGTAAAAAAAAAAAAAAAAAAGTGGTTGATAACTGATCCCAGGATACACACAAACATGATCATCTTGGCTAGGAAGTCACCTAGATAAACACAGTCTGTGATACTGAGTAAGTGATCGGGGTTGACTTGAGTCAGCTACCAAAAGAAAGCTGAAACCCACTAATGAGGTGCTATGTGTATGCACATGGAATATATGAACATTGTGGGCAGCAGGGAAATTACAATTACTTCAAGAGGAGATACCAGAATAACAGAAATGTACTGGAGAATGTCAGGAGAAATGCAAGGTGGCAAAATTATATGGTCAGGAAATTAAACTGGACAGGAAGAGGGCATTGACTTCTTGCTAAACAACAAAGCTCAAGCTGCTCTGATGGGCTACAAACCAGTGAGTGTTTGACTGCTAGTTTCAAGTTCAGTGCTCAGCCATTTAACATAAGTCATTCAAGTGTATGCACCAACAGCTGAGAGCGCAGAGGATGATATTGGCAAGTTCTTTGCAGACCTTAAAGTACCAAAGCAGGATATACTCATTATTGGAGGTGACTGAAATACAAAGGGTACAAACAATAGGGGTAGGTGTCAGTCATGGGTAAATTTGGATTCGGAAACAAAAATGAATGCGTGGGAAAAGCTGAACTCATAGACGAGAATGAACTGGTGATCTGCAAGTATTAACAGGATTGCTGTAAATGGACGTGGTGTGCTTGTGATTGCATATCCAAAAACATGATTGGCTTGATATTGATCAAGATGTGATGGATAACATCTGTGGAATAGTGTTGAACCTTTCAGGGGCAGATATAGATTCTAATCATAGCCTGGTGATTGCAAATATCAAGACAAAACTAAAATGGAAATATAACAGACAAAATAGATACAGCAAGATATATCCAGATTAGCAAAGGAAAGAATAAGGCATGCTTATCAAAGTGCACTAGAATCATACCTCAGAAATTCTGATGATGAACAAGACCTAAACAAAAATGCTGAACAATTAACTACAGCAGTGCTGAAATCAGCAGAAGTGATTCCTGAGCAAGAGAAAATCAAGAAGAAATGGATTACAGCTGAGGCATTGAAGCAAGTGCAAAGGAAAAGAGAACTGAAGACTAAAAGGGACAAATCTGCCACAGCAGAAAAGCATGTAAAATGCAATGACGTAAGAAAAGCAGCAAGAACAGACAAAAATAATTGGATAAAGGAGCAGTGTAGAGATGTTGAGCAATATTATAGAGAAATTCCAGCCAATATTCAATGCTACTTAATCGGCCAACTAACCACTGATATTCAGTGAGAGAGAGCCAGTTCTCTCTACTAAATATTATTGATTACTGCATAGCGGCTATCTAGTTATAAAGTGTGATATAACAAAGGAATATCAGCTCACGATAACCAGGATAAATAATCTGAGCTTTGCTGATGACATGGCTAATTGTGTGTGTGTGTATGTATGTATGTATATATATATATATATATATATATATATATCTGTATATATATGTATATACACATGCATACACGCACATTATATTTACATGTTATTTGTTTTTATTAAGAAACCCCTGAGAAAGACTGTGTTTGTTGAAACTCTGCCCATGTTGGGTTATTGTGTCAGCAATTTTTATTTGAAGAATTCAAAAGTTTTGGTCTCCCTGGACATCGTGGTTTGTGGTTGGCTTTTTCTACTTCTCTTGGTAGTTCTTGTTTCTTGTGGATGTTTTTTGTTGCCTTTACTGTTTGCCTAGTAAGCCTATAAAACATGTATATTCAGCTGCATGCTATATGATTGTGAAGCATGGTCAGTTACAAAGGAGTCTGAAAAACGTGTGCTGGCTTTTGAAAGAAAATGATACAGAAAGATTTTGCAAGTAGGATGGTCACAGAAAATAAGGTATGAAGAATTGTACAAGAGGATACAATCAAAAGAAAATTTAGTACGGAAAATCAGAAAAAGCTGAGATTTTTGGGGCACATCTGCAAAGTGAATAGTGACAAGAAGATTAGTATCTTTATCTACAATATTAGCAAAATTCGCCCCTTCCTTTCTGAATACGCTGCCAGTACCCTTATCCACACCCTTGTCACCTCTTGCTTGGACTATTGCAATTTACTTCTCACTGGTCTTCCGCTCAGCCATCTCTCTCCTCTCCAATCTGTCCAAAATTCTGCGGCACGACTTATTTTCCGCCAGAATCGTTATACCCACACTAGCCCACTCCTCAAGTCACTTCACTGGCTCCCTGTCCGCTTCCGCATTCAATTTAAACTTCTCGTACTGACCTTTAAATGCATCCACTCTGCAGCCCCCCATTACCTCTCCACTGTCATCTCTCCCTACATTCCTCCCCGTGAACTCCGCTCACTGGACAAATCTCTTTTGTCGTCTCCTTTCTCCTCCATTGCTAACTCCAGGCTTCGCTCCTTTTCTCTCGCGGCACCTTATGCCTGGAATAGACTTCCTGGACCTATACGTCTAGCTCCATCTCTACCTGTTTTCAAATCTATGCTGAAAACCCACCTTTTCACTGCTGCTTTTTAGCTCCCATTACTGCCTCACCCGTAACTGTCTTATCTGTCTGTATTATTTAGATTGTAAGCTCTTTTGAGCAGGGACTGTCTCTTTGTATCAGGTGTTCAGCGCTGCGTGCGTCTGGTAGCGCTATACAAATGCTAATAATAATTTGGAATGATGAATTGTCCCAATAGACGTAAGCTACCACACAGAAAATGAGTAGATGATATTGTCGAATGGTGCAGAGCAGTCCTTCAGAATTAAACCACACTGCACTTGTCAGAAATCAATGGAAAAGGTAAAAAGGCATTGGATACCTACAGGCACTGAGACCATGGTGGAGGTGATAGCTGTTGATGTTGATAAGTCAGCATCTAGAATGTTTTTGTAAAGAAAGATATTCAATAGCATATATGAGAGGATGTAATTGCAGGGACAAGCTTGTACCCTCAACCCCTTCTAGTTATGTTGCACAAAGAAAGATTTTTTTGGCCACTACAGATGTGGAAAATGTGCTATATATAAAGTATATTTAGAGAGAAAAGATATTTTGCATACTGTGACAAGCAACAGGGGGGGGAAGTCTAGTTCTCTGTTCAACAGTTAAAGCAGAAATAGAAGTAATGGCAATTCCGCTTTAAGGCCTCGCAGGTATGGGACCTGTCAGGATGAGAGGGTCATTTCCCTTTTAAGAAAGAGGATGAAACTGAAGAGTGCTCTTGCCCAGCTGTAGGATATGGGAGGAGTGTCCTAGAAGGGTGGGGGCATGCTCCCAACAGAAAACACTGCCCATGTTTGCAAAGACTGGGAGGGAAAGGGAATATTAATATACTGCCTTTCTGTGGTTTTGCAACTACATTCAAAGCAGTTTACATAGTATATACAGGTACTTATTTTACTGGGGGCAATGGAGGGTTAAGTGACTTGCCCAGAGTCACAAGGAGCTGCAGTAGGAATCAAACCCAGTTCCTCAGGATCAAAGTCCGCTGCACTAACCACTAGGCTATTCCTCCACTCCTGCCCTTATCCTAATTGGGAGGAAAGGAGACAAATGCACCAATATGTGGAGAATTAAGTAGAAGGCAGTGGTTTAGAAAGTAAAAGACCCATAAAAGTGCTCTCTAGAAGGGCAAGCAAGCGGAAGGAGAATGGGGAGAAAGAAGGAACCATAGCTTGCTGAGGAAGGAGAGCTGTCCCTAAAGTTTGGAAGTTGGTCCAAGGAGATGCTATCAAGGACAAGGTACTTACCTTTTAAGCTTTAACAATAGGCGTTGAATTTGTATTTGAACTGGAACTAACAGCTGGGGGTGTAGCACAGGATTGTAAGTCACATTAAAGTTTGTTCTGTCCATGATGGTGGTAGCTGTTGGGATGAAACTCCAACTGTACTGCCCAGAAGGACCCAGCCTGGTTTTGATATTACGTAAGAACATAAGAATAGCCATACTGGGTCAGAACAACGGTCCATCAGGCCCAGTATCCTTCCAGCAGTGGTCAATCCAGGTCTCAAAATCCTGGCAGAAACCCAGTAAGTAGCACCATTCCATGCTACCAATCCCAGGGCAAGGAGTGGCTTCCCCCATCTCCATCTCAATGAGAGACTATGGACTTCAACTCGGGCATTCGGCACACACTCAGACGTATCAACCCCGGCCCCCTTCAATACCACACTACAAGCCGTATCTTCGATAGAATTGGATTTATTTTGGCCGCAGCCAGGAACATCAAAATTGTTACAACTTAAACAAATTACATTACATCTTCTACTAATCATTATGCCAGCATGCATTTCTACCCGGGTACACAGCTTCTACACGTAGTTGCATATTCTGGGCCACAGGCCAAGCCGTACCAAGCCCCTGTGGCCCCCTGTGCTGTTTTCCAAGCACCCGACGTCACTTGGTGTCTCCCGTTGAAGGAGGCACCTACCACATTTACAAAATGACGTTCTAGGCCTCCCGGCCGCCCAAGCCAGGAGACAAGCTGTATACACGTTGTTTCCCGTTGAAGGAGGCACCTACCACATTTACAAAATGACGTTCTAGGCCGCCCGGCCGCCCAAGCCAGGAGACAAGCTGTATACATGTTGTTTCCTTATAACAAGGCTGCTCACATGCAAGCCTACCATTTGCATCAACTTGATAATTTTCCACACAACTCTTTCTGCAGCAGTAGTTACCCCAAACTTGTAACTGTTATGTGTCAAGCTGCTGTGTACCCATTGCTGGCTGTGCGTAAACATTGTAGTCTAACGCCACAGGCCACGGCAACGACACCTCGTTTGCCGTGGTCCCCCACCCCTCCTAGCTGCGGTCATGCCCTAACTCTATGGCTTGTATCTATTCGCAAGTCATGTGGGATTGTATGACTTTTAATGCACACATGAATGCCTGAAGCATCCCTCCCTTACCTATACCCTGTTATGGCTACTCTATCGCCCTGGCTCCTCTATCACCCTGACAACCCAGGCTCTCACTGTTCGGTCTCACTGCTGCCCTTCTATGCGCCCACCGCCTTTCCCTGTGCCTAATGTACATACAAGTGATGAGTGACCGCATATCCAAATCCGCTGCAGCTCATTCTGGATATGGATACCTGTAATAGAATATAATGGGAAGTGACATGTTAGCACAGTGCAAGCAACCATTATCACTTTGCTGTGGATGCCTTAATGGGTCCAATGTACCGCTTGTATACACTAGATGGGTCTGATGTAGCGCTTGTATACATTAGGTCACCATCGGCCCAGTCTTTTGATGGCCTCTATGGACACTCCTAGCGCTGCCACTGCCGTAGCTGCCCTAATCCTAAATGAGTGGGTACTGTACATATGTACATAGTGTATGAATCAGCAGGCTGGTCTTTGGTCTTTGTTTTAAGTCGGCTTGAAGGTTCAGGACAGGGCATGTCCGTTCCGATCCATTTTGATTTGCGAATAAGTAGGTCAGTTGCCGCGGCTGTAATGGCCGCGTCACGTATTAAGAGGGACATGCCATGGTGGGCATGCTTGTACGTAGCCACCAACTCACTGACTCGCAGAGCACCATGCAAAGCTAATGAGAATGCACATTTGACTTGACGGCCCTCAAACTCAGTGTCACTTATCTCCTCTAATGATGCAAAGAGACTGCCGATTTCCCTGCCGGTACTGGGTTTTCTTTTACCTGGGTAGGGTACTCCCGGCCTGCCCCATCCTTTCATCAGTCTCGTGACAACAAATGACCTAGATGGATTTTGGACAGCCACCGCTTTGGCGAGAAAACTGATGGCTGCGAACATGATTGAGACCTGGTTTCTGCTAATTCCCTTCATACATGCCGGGGACCGGGAATATATCAGTACCACCCTTCTCTTCTAAGTGTTGACTATATGTGCGGTTGTGTATCTTGTCCGCGAGGTATCTGTTAACTATCGCAGCATCGGGTCCCATTTCCGGGTCTGCGCTCTAAAAACGAGAAGGAGCATCCACTATAACCATTCTCCCTGCCTGGTATATGTTTAGCTGTAATCACTGCGGAACTATCTGTCTGCGCACATAACTTGTGGGAAGTGCATGGCGGACAACTATTGCCATATTGTCTGAGGGAATTACAATTGACTTGTGAGATATGCCAGGTCCCCCCCAGGAAACATGATATCCTACGTGGTCCCTGCTGAAACCCGAGCTTGCTGCGCACCACGCTCCCTGGAAGTAAATCTGCCGCATCTGTAAAGAAAATGCAGGGCTTCCGTGAGAGTGGGTGAATCGTGCCAAAATGAAATCCCATGGGCCAAGAACCTGCTAAATCTCGCTTGATGTCCTGTGTACGTCTGAGATGAAAATGCGCTTTGTTTGTTCCCGATGTTGCTAAAGCTATTGGGAATCACCCTTATTGCGAAGCCTACTGGACCCAGGAGTTCCTGTACCTGCTTCAGCCTTGCTTTTTTACAGTGCCACCTCGTATTCACCGCTCTGGCAAGCTTATCAATTTTGTCAGCCGGCAGTCTGGAACATCTAGTTCCAATTCAATACCTATAACGTAAGGATTCGCCGTGGGCCTACTGTTTTTTCAACGGCTAATGGGATGTCCAATTTCTGTGCCAAGTGGATAAAGACCTGTAACACATCCGTCCACTCTTGTGATTCCCGGTCTTTGAACAGGAAGTCCTTCAGATGAGGACCAGAGACCTAGCGGGGGCTAGTTGCTCCACTACCCCATGCACAAACATGCTAAGCTCTTTGAAGTATGCGCACTAGATGTGGCCACACATGGGGACAGATTTATCGCAATAAAACCTCTCCTGGAACCTGACACCTAACAAGGGAAAGGGCTGTGGGTGTAAAGGCAAGGTGCGAAAAGCCGAATCTCCGTCCACCTTAGCCCAATGTGCCTAGTTGCCTTGCCGCCGAATTATTTGAATGGCATTGTCTACAGATGCATATTGTACTGTACAGCTGCTATGGTCAATGTAGTCATTTACTGATGTTCCTATGTGGCGGGACAAATTACGACTGGGCCTACCTTTCCCCAGCTCCTTCCTTGGTATTATGCCTAGCGGAGACACTGTTGTTGCCTTGAAGGGCGGGTCCTCAAACAGCCCCGCTATGCAGCCTAGCAATAGTTCTTTGGTAATCTTGCCTGCATGTGAATCGAGGATGCATTGTTGGGGTAGTGTTGTCACTGTGGTGTTGTCCTCTAATATGGAATCATGCAACCTGATTGGAAACCTGTGGTGATGCACCCGTTCTGTCAGGGTAACGGGCTAACCTTGAAGCTTGATGGCTTCCGGTCCCTGTACTGAGTTAATAGGTTGCTTTCTCCTGTCTCATAAGCTTGCTGGGGGGAGCGCTAGCTCCCTCAGTACCCTGTCCCGTGTTACTAGATTGCTGTTCCCTGTCTCTGGGGAGCCTGCCTTGCCCTGCAGCATGCCTGCCCGCGCGGCATAAGGTGCCGCGAGAGAAAAGGTGCAATGTCCGCTGCCTCCGTCCTGCCTTTGTCCTGACGGCATTGCCTGACAGGACTACCACTGGTGCTGACCCGATATGAATGGATTGTCTGCACTGCTTTCTTGTAAATTTAATATCTTAGTTAAGGCATGCCTGTCCCCTAAATATCTCATGCGCTTTTAAAATTGTATTCCATATCCCACACCAAGTCCGGGCCCCTTTCCGTTTCCTTCACTATAGTGAGTGTCCTGAGTATGTGAACAGCTGAGTGTCCTAAGTATGTGAACAGCCTACGACCAGTCCATGAAGGACCCGAATATCTTGGGGTCTTATCTGTTATGCTATCCCTGCCTACGGTACCCTCCTCATGCAACTCCCACACAAGGAGGGAGAAGATATCAATCCACCTGTATTGTGAGAACGGTACCTAATGCATCGCTCCTGTGATTAAGTACTCCCACATTCTGACTGGTCCCCTGTGCACCGACCGGTGCCACAACCGCATTCTGTCCTGCCATATTGGGCTCCGTTACCCGTTCTTATCGTCCCGTACTGCATATCTAGTTATGTCATGCGTCTGCGCTGGAAGGAGTGTGGTGCTGTCATTAGACTTACCCCTTGCCGGTACTGGCGGTAGCCCCGCAACTATGGAGGTGGAGTCTGCGGTGCTGCTACCTCCCTTGCAGGCCCCCGCACCGTCTGTGCTTGTGGTGTAGGTCCACTGTGACTTCTAAGGTCTGGGGCCGCAGCACTCCGCGTCTTAGCTGGCAGAGTTTTGGTGGGCCGCTTGGCTGGCCTTGCTGGTGCATATGTCTCCTTCGCACACTCCATTACTGCAATGGAGAGACTAAAAGAATAGACAATTTAAAGCAAAATGACCTCATAATAACTGATTGTGTTGACGCCGGCTTCCCCAATCGCTGCGTGCATCCTATGGTGCCTGTGTAAACTGTATCCTCCTTGCTCACAGCTACATATCCGACTGCGTGCTGTCTGCGCAGTGCGCCCTTCCTTAAATGGCCAGCCTAAAGCCCCACAGGCGATGGCTGTTACATTCAAATTTGGCCTGGTAGTCAAAACGGCTGCCGTATGCAAAATGGGCCGCTAAAATTAAAATGGCCGGGCCCCTGTAAATCCGGCAGATAAATCAGTAAGACCGGTGGTCCTTCTATCAAAATGGCCACCGTTTTCAAATTAGCTGCTTTAGTCCACGTGGCCACTCTAGTCAAACTGGCCGCTAAGTGCACATGGCCCTCTAGGACTAACACTGTTGTACCAACTCTTCCCCCCATGGACCTGGTCCTAACGGCAGCTGAGAGTAGCATACTGTAACCGATATGTTTGTCTGATGCCCCTAAGTACTGTGTCCCGCTATGCTGGCACCAAACGGTATGATATCAATTGTTCCAGCTGATGCCGTGTGTCAAAGACACATGCGTGCGGTATCCAAGGTGGCCGCTGCGGTTAAATTTGTATTTGGAATGTCCATTCTAGTGAATTTTAGCGCCATAAAACTGGCTGCCTTTTCCAAATTTTACTGCTAGTCGGAATGGGTGGTGTATTGAAAGTGGCCACCGTTTTTACAATCGGCACTCATGCAAATGGCCACCCTATCGAAATTCACCGCTGCCGTACGTGCCTCTGTAGGTTAATGGCCGACTGTATGGGCGGGCAATTACAACGCGTAGCGAAGCGCATGTCCCGCCAATTTGGGACTCCCCCTAAGTGGCCCGCAAGAGAAGACCCTGACTAGCGAGGATCGCAATGTGGACGTTTCTGCAAAAACCCGAATTTCAAATATCGCATGGCAGGCCAATCATACAGACATGGCGCCGGTAAGTAACGTTTAAGGTCCGTCGCCATAATGGCATGGACGGCTTATACCGCATTAATTTATCGAATTTGATAACACGGAGTGGCCAGCCACAACGGGGCTCAAAGGTCCGTTGCCATATAGCGCGTAACTGTCGGCCAAGTATTATTGTCCGGCCATCACCGCATCTTAACATGCGGTGTGCCGCTGAGGCAGGAGAAGAGCAAAAATGACATACCATAAAAGATGTTTTCGTCTCCCTGGGATCGTTTGCGTTTCGGTTCAGTGCTGTGCACAAGGTCTTCCAAGTCGTGCCTCAGTGCCGTGCTATGCACTAGGTCTGCCGGATCAACCGAAATGGGCCTAGACACGTGTGCCTGTAGAACAATCAACGGCCATAACGGGTTTTAAGGTCCGTCGCCGTATTGGCATGGACAGCTTATAACGCATTAATTTTTCGAATTAGATAACACGGCGTGGCCGGCCACAATGGGGCTCGAAGGTCCGTTGCCGTATAGTGCGTAACTGTCGGCCAAGTATTAGTGGCCGGCCATCACCGCATCTTAACGTGCGGTGTGCCGCTGAGGCAGGAGAAGAGCAAAAATGACGTACCATTAAAGGTGTTTGCGCCTCGGTTCAGTACTGTACACAAGGTCTTCCGAGTCGTGCCTCAGTGCCTTGCTATGCACTGCGGATTGCGAGCACTGCATGGCCGGCCAAAAACGGCAACCACGCTGTGGCAAACCTATCTGCCATGCGCCATGGGCAGCGTATGTAGGACTCTAGCCTAGTGCGCGTAATGCCGTGAGATAGGCAGCTAACCCGAGATGGCCGGCCATCCTGGAAAAGCTAAATGGGGGTCGGCAGGAGAAAGCTAAAATGCCTTGCAGCTGCACAAAGTTTTAAATGTCTACATACCGTAAAATTTGTTCTCAATTTGCTGGAATATCGTACTCTGCTGTAAAAGCTTCTTTGGCTGTACTCTGCACAAAACATGTGCCTGTAAAAATTTCAGGAGCTGCTGCCCAGGGTTGCTCTTCTCCTGCTTCCAAATTCAAAAGGACTTCCTGTGCAGTTCAAATTCCTCTCTCCTCCTCCCTTGCTCCTCCCCTTCTTTCCTGCCCCCTCCCCTTGCTACCCCTTGTTTCCCTCTCACTACTACCTCTGCTCTCTAGCTAGGCCCTCCCTGTACCCTCCCCCACACTTCTGTCTTCGCTGGCCTTCAGCCCGGTTGTGGTCGGCCCCCCTTTAATGGGTGTGCCTGGTTCTTTCCTCCAGGAATGTGTCCAAACCTTTTTTTAAACCCAGATTTGCTAATTGCCATTACCACATCTTCCAGCAATGGGTTCCCGAGCATATTACCGTCACACATTAATTTTGTGATTCAGTAGTTTTTCTAAACAAAATTGGAAGTTTTATTATTCTTGTATCTTATTTTGTTATGATTTTATTAAAGTGAATGTTTTACTTTTTTGACAGTTACTAACATTTATTTATTCATTCATTGTCTTGCATTGCACTGTTTGGGCCATCACACTGTTTTTGCTACACAGTGTGTGTGAGAGGTTTGCCTCTGTGTGTTCTAGTTCCTGTGATTATTTAGGTCCAACAAACATGGGAAAAGATTAAAACCCCACACCTCAGCAAAGTACTGAAAGTCTAGTGGAGATGACCAGTACGAAAGAAAGAGGAAACTGGGATGACAACGGCATCCTTTATTGGATAGAACTGAATTTCAAAACATCAAATGCAGAAGGACTCAACATGGGCTATGTTTCGACTTGATTGACTTTATCAAGAATCCATAAACTCTGATTATACACCAAATATTGTGGACTCTATTGAGCAGAGACTGTCTCTCTATGTCAGGTGTTCAGCGCTGCGTGCATCTGGTAGCGCTATACAAATGTTAATAATAATAATAATTTACTCTTAGATCCTCACTGCTAGGAGCTCAAAAAACAATGTTACAACTATGAACTGCTAGTAATCTCCACCCAATCCAGTTTCCAAGAAGTATGAAGCAAAGGACTCCTTACAGGTGTCTTCCACCTTTAACAAGGGTAGGATAGGTGAATTTAAGGACAGATAGGTCAGGGTGAGTTTGGGACATTCCAGGGCGGCACCGCTTAAACATATAATTTATACCTCTAAACAGTGATAGTCAATACCTTGAACACTGTCTTTCATTAATTAATCAATAGTTGGGTAAAATTAAACTAGGGCAAGAGTGGAATACCATAGGTGGACAGGTATGAAACTCTGTCAGTTGTATGTGGCCATACTCTGACCCCTGTACAATATGTTAAAAAAATATCTTGATTTTCTTTTGATGGTGGCATGAGGAAATTCCCATTAACTTTTGTGATGAAGACTAAACTCAGTTCCTTTTGGATCTTCATATGGCATGGGGTGCCCAAACCCACTAATTTGTGCAGATCTACCCTGCAGAGTAGTTTGCTTATGTCTTCAAAATTATTTGAGCACCAGATTCTAATTAGTCAATTAATTTGAGCACCTGATTTTAATTAGTCAATTGTGTTAAGGACATTAGAGATTCACATACTGTTTTTCACACTGATTATGAATTAGACTTATTATTCTCACTTTGCACATGGTTCTGCCTCAGAAAAGCACAGAATTATGTATACCTGTTTTATTGCATAAGGCATTTTAATTACATATGGGTATCGCAGTAAGAACTTGTAATTCTCATTGTTATAATTGAAATTAGGAATATAACGTAAAATGCTCCATACTGGATCAGACCAAAGGTATGTCAGGCCCAGCGTCCTGACTCCACAGTGGCCTGTCCAGGTAAGAGTTCAAAGAAGGAAACTAAGAAATACAATCATTCCTCACTACCTATATCCAGAGATAAGCAGTGGCTATCCCAAGGCTAGACAGCAAATAATGGCCAATGGACTGTTTCCCCAGGAACTTGTCTAAACTAATTTTAACCCAGGAATACTGTTTGGACCACATCCTCCTCAAAAAAATTTGTATTGTAAATTAAAACTACTTTCTCTGATTTATTTTAATATGCTAACTGTTAGCTTCATGGACTGTTCCCATAAATATCGTCTATCAGAAAGTTGGAGGGTAGATTGAGAAAGAATGAAGATTAGCTCATGAAGCCTAGAGAGGGGCTTCTATTCCACTGTGCCATTCCACCCTCCCCGAGCAGCTGAAATTGCATGGTACCTTGCTATATGTGTGTGCAGAATCAATTGAAATGTTAAAAATGCATGACATTTTCTTCCCAGACGCCACATCACCACTAGTATGCAGTGCATAATGTACTGCACTGTAAATCTGCAATAAGTGACTTCCAAAATGATAACATAATTAGATACAAATAAATACCAATTAAGCAATTTCAGAAGTAAGCATATTTCCCCACACCCTAGGGATGCATAGAGGAAAACATTACATTTTTATTTCTTTGGTTTGGCTGGTATGTAGTGCAGCTTTCATTTTTTTTTCTAGACTATGTTTATGAGAGTGCATGAGTGTATGCTTCTTTTCCAAATGATCTTGTTAGGAAGGCACTTGATACTTCAAGAGGCAGGACAGAATGCATCAATATTATTTGTTATAGCCATTTTATGAAGAGAGCTAAAAGGCATATTACAAGTTGGACTTTGCATCAAGGAATGCTTATAAGATCACAGCATACATAGAGGCAGAAGTAACATAGTAACATAATAGATGACGGCAGAAAAAGACCTGCACGGTCCATCCAGTCTGCCCAACAAGATAACTCATATGTGCTACTTTTTGTGTATACCCTACTTTGATTTGTACCTTTGCTCTTCAGGGTACAGACCTTATAAGTCTGCCCAGCACTATCCCTGCCTCCCAACCACCAGCCCTGCCTCCCAACCAGTAAGGGCATAATTTTACCACAGGGCACCAAAGTTAATAGGGCAGGAAGGCACCTGTTTTATAAAAACACATAAATGCCTTTGTGTATTTATAAAATATTAGCTGAAATCCTGCAGAAATCACATTTAGATTGAAAGTGCAGACTTCTGCTTGAGAAATGCAAATGCCCATTCATATAATATGTGTGATCATGTGTATTTTATAAAGTACGCATGTTAATCGTGCCTCTGCCCATGCTCTGTTCAGTCTGCACCAAGCATGCTTACTGTACAAGTATGCAACAGCATGCACCACACATACTTTTAGGCATGATCTAATTTTATAACAGCCTATTTAGATCTGTAAATCATCGTATGCATAAAATACATAAAATTATCCTCCAAAAGTATGTAGCAGTACATCAGAAAAATACACTTGACAAGGTGTAAATTATCATAAGATGTAGTTTATAGTATCCTCATTATAAATATTCCAAAGTCTACAAGGACTCGCTCGTAAGAATAAGAACATAAGAATAGCCATACTGGGTCAAGACCAATGGTCCATCTAGCCCACTACCCTGATTCTAGCAGTGGCCAGTCCAGGTTACAAGTACCTGGCAGAAACCCAATTAGTAGCAACATTCCATGCTACCAATCCCAGGGCAAACTGTGGCTTCCCCCGTGTCTGTCTTAATAACAGACTATGAACTTTTTCTCCAGGAACTTGTCCAAACCTTTTTAAACCCAGATAGCAATTACCACATCCTCCGGTAACAAGTTCCAGAACTTAATTATTTGTTGCGTGAAAAAATATTTCCTCTTATTTGTTTCAAAAGTATTCCCATGTAATTTTATTGAATTCCTCCTGGTCTTCGTACTTTCTGAAAGCATGAGAAATTAATTCACTTTTATCTGTTCTACTCAACTTGATTTTGTAGACCTTAATCAACCCCCCCCCCCCCCCTCAGCCATCTCTTTTCCAAGCTGAAGAGCCCTAACCTTTTTAGTCTTTTCTCATATAAGAGACGTTCCATCCGCTTTATTATTTTGGTCGTTTTTCTTTGAACCTTTTCTAATTCCTCTTTATCTTTTTTGAGATACGGCAACACAATTGAATGCAGTACTCAAGATGGGGTCACACCATGGATTGATACGGAGGCATTGTAATATTCTTGGTCTTATTTTACATCCCTTTCCTAATTACTTTTTTCAGTGGCGTAGCTAGGTGGGGCGCAGGGGGAGAGGTCGCTCTCCCAGATGGATTTTTTAAAAAAATGGCACCTATGCAATTTTGAACTGGCGGGGCTGGCACATTTTTTTTAATGTGCTGTTTCTCCTCTCCCTTCCCTTCCCACCCCACCGTTCCACAACACGCTTCCCTCTCCAGAGTCTCCAAGCCCAACACCTCTCTCAGTTGCTGCAGCAGCAACAACAAACAGCTTGATTGAGCCTGGGCCCGGCGTCGGATCCTTCCCTCTGCTTGCGTCACGAGTCCCGTTCTCGCGCAAACAGGAAGTGTCTGAGCTGGAGGAGCGAGGCGTGATAGAGGGAAGGAATCTGACGCTGGCTCTGGGAGTGCTGTCGCTACAGGAGCTGTTGAATGAAGCAGGTTTCACGGGGGGGGGGGAGACACAGAAAGCAGCGCTGGACTCGGGAGGGATGGAAGGTGAGAGGGGAAACAGCAGTGCTGGACTCGGGGAGGGGGACAGAGGTGGAATCAGAAAGCAGTGCTGGACTCAGGGAGGGGGGTTGAAGGTAACGTACTTAGATAAAGGAGGAGATGTTACCCATTTACTACTACTACTATTTAGCATTTCTGTAGCGCTACAAGGCATACGCAGCGCTGCTCAAACATAGAAGAAAGACAGTCCCTGCTCAAAGAGCTTACAATCTAAAGTCTCATTATTGCAGTCCATAAAATTGTCAACAAATAACAGATTCCATTAGTATGTCATTCAGTGTACTATTTTGATCCAGACAGGCCAGTTTAAGGCTGCAGTTCATGTTAGGTAAACCATTTTGTTACTGGTATTACAAGACTTTCATCACATTACAAGACTAAATGGGCCTATAAGGTGGGGCAATACACTTTTAAAACTATTAACTCTCTATGAGGGAGCCCTAGCCATGCTTCAGTAACAGTATATACTGACACAGTCAGGGTGCATACAGGGCCTTGTAAACGTCTTTGCACCCTTGTACATTTTCACATCTTGCTATCTAAAATATAAAACATAATACAATATAATATAGTTCAAAATGCATTAGAGAGTTTATTTTTCTGATCTAGACATCATACTCTACACCTTCAATGTGAAATAATTTTAAAAATATTCAAAACATAATTAAGAAGTGAATTTGAAGCATAGAGCTAAACGTGTCAAATATGGAGCTATTTAAAGTAGAACGAGTAAGTCTACTTTACGATCAGTGTGGGTGTGAAATAGTAAGCGATTCCCTTGTTTTCTTAGATGAAGCAATTGGCTAATTAGAATTAGGTGCTTAAATATTTGGATAACAAATAAACTACCATGAAGAGTAAATGTGCATGACTGAATATGAATATCTGTCCAAAATAAAAATCAAAAAGGTTTTGAATTTGATATTCACCATAAGAGTTAGTAAGAATTCACCATCCCTCAGTCAAAATAAATTTTAGAGGACCTATAAAAACCAGTAGTTGATCTTAGTCTGTCTTAACAAGAGTTACAGGATTATTTCTAAACTGGTAGCTTCATCTAAGCACTATTAGACAGATAAAGAAAAAATTCTTTAAAAGGATGCCTGGTAGTGGAGCACTTGGCAGCTCTATACACAGCTATTTGATAGTGGGAACATAAAACGCACGTTCAGTGCCAAACAGATGTAGAGAAGGAAAGGAAGAAGACAAGAGGAGAAGAAATGGAAATGCCAACCTGGAAAAGAATTTGTAAGGCTGTCTCATGGAACATGGAAAAAAAAAAAAGACTGGCACCAGCCAAATTCCCAGACAACAAAGGTAGAAAAATATATTTTTATTTAATATTTTGTAGGAACTGAGATGCTGCTTTGTAAAATGTACATTTTTTTTCTATTTTTATTTTGCAAAAATGTACATTTTAAAAAATGTTTTATTTTGCATTTCTGTCTCTTTTACCAGTATTGCACTGTTTATAGAGTCTGGCTTCCTTGAGCAGACTGGGGGGGGGGGGGGGGGGGGGGGGGGGTCTCTATTTCAATTTTTGTTGTTGTTTTGTTTTGGTGGCTCCGTATTCTGTATTAGATTGGTAGCAAGGAATGTTATCACAATTTGTGTTTCTGCCAGGTGCTTGTGACCTGGGTTGGCCACTGTTGGAAACAGAATACTGGGCTAGATGGACTGTTTGTCTGACTCAGTATAGCTACTCTTACGTTATATAGATGAGGGTCTGTTCATCTTCTGCATGTGTGACTGAGGTGAAGGATTCTGCTAGCATGTAGTGTCTGTGTAGGAATGTGTAACAGTGCAGCTTGTTCCAGTTTCCCAACAGTAGGTATATTGGTGCTCCAGAGCCTAGTGTAATATTTATAGCAGTGTCTTTTCATAGGTGGGTTAGGGCTGTTATAGTTTGGTAAGTTTTGTGTTCTAGGGCAGTGTTTCCCAAGTTGGTCCTGGAGTACCCCCTTGCCAGTCAGGTTTTCAGGATATCCACAATAAATATGCATGACATTGATTTGCATATACTGCCTCCATTAAATGCAAATCGTTTTCATGCAGATTCATTGTGGATAGCCTGAAAACCTGAATGGCAAGGGGGTACTCCAGGACCACCTAGGAAAACACTTCTCTAGGTCCCACTGTAATATTTATATCACCGTCTTTTCATAAGTGGGTTAGGGCTGTTATGATGTGGTAAGTTTTCAGTATAGGTTTTGCAGAGGTTTGTGTTATTTCACAAAGGGGCCTGTTTACTAAGGTGCATGTTTTTAGAGCGCCTACACTTTGCGCGCGCGCTAACCATTGTGACAAGGCTACAGCCCAGTTGTACAAAATGAAGCAGCAAAACCCTGAACTACATCTCCCAGAATGCATTTCCAGTCCCAGCAGGGGGAGCCCAGGGGATAGGCAAGCTGGCCATATACCATCTCTGACCACAAGAGGGAGGGAGAAGGAAGAAGCCCAGTTCCCCTGGGCCCGCAATCAGTATATCATGTCTCCCACCTGTAAGAGGGAAGGGTGGGGTGAGAAGCAGGAGGAGGATTGGGTGGAAGAAGGGGTTAATGAGGCTGAGCAAGGGGAAGAAAGCAGAATGGAATTGGAGCTTGAGAGTCCTGAGGAGCACAGCACTTGAAGGTTTGCAAACCTACATTGTTTTGGAATTTATTTTGATTTAAACCCTACTTAAATAGGGAAGCCTGTTTTCTTTTGTGGAACCTGTTTGCCTTGGGGGAAACCCTGAATGTTGGAATGTTTGCTGGAAGAATTACAAACCTGTTTGAAACCTGATTATTTTGAGAAACTCTGTTGAATTTGAAAGGCTTGTTTATGAAGGAGGACTGTCTGGTGGGAAGAGGGGAAAGCCTGCTTGGGGGCAAGTACTGTTTGTTTGCTATTGACTTTGACCAAAAAGGAGGGATTTCAAAAGGACTATTGAATCCCCCTCAGGGAAGGGGGCAGAGTCTTTGTGTTTAGTGGGCTGATGTACTAAGCCAGGCAGAACCGTCCTGCCGGAGAAGCCCTAACCCAGGGCTCTGGAGTGAAGTTTGGTTATTAACCTGACAAATAAAGGAATGTTTTGAAGTATCCCCTGGTGGCAGTTTTGTGAAGATCTGGCTATTCGCGGGAGGCGGTTTCCTCCCCCCATACTGGAGCAGCGGGCCCGTTTACACCATGTAGGCACCTATAGGGATATTGTAGGCACATACATGGTTAACGCGCGTAAAAAATGATAATGCTGCTTAGTAAACAGGGCCCAAAGTGTCTAGCCCTATTTGAAAGTAGGCTCTGGGGCAAGGAGAGGGGGAAGAGAACAGTGTGGCGCTGCAGCTGGGTGAGCCTGTGCCCACCCAGACCCACCTATAGCTACGCCACTGATGGGTACCCTATCCACATAGCTAACGGAACAAAGTTAGAACTGCCTTTTTTATGGTCCAACTTGCTTGGTTAACTATGCAGGCACTGGCATTGAATATCGCCACTGCCTGCATGACTCCTGGCTGCACCTCTGGATTGCCCTGGCACAAACCGGACAGTGCTGTAGTGGTTAGAGCCCAAATTCAAATGCACTGTCCACTTAAGTGTTACTGAATACTGGCTCCTGGCTTGCTCAGTGTGGTTCAAACATTCAGAAGCCTCTCCTGCCCATTTAAACAATGCTGAATATTTTTATTTACTTATATATTTATTTATAAATCTTGTACCCCACTTAAACCTAAGCAGCTAACAGCATAACATGCTCTGCAAAGATTCCAGTTTTGGCATGTTTAACATTGAATATCATTTAAGCTGCAGCACCCTTTATAGTTTGAAGGTTCCGGTTCATTTCATACAGTAGGTGGGATATGAGATCACATTAGCCTGATGACTTTGACAAATCTAGGGAATAAAAAAAAAAAGGTGTGTGTGTGTGGGGGGGGGGGGGGGGGGGGGGTTCTGCTGTTCAAATGGTCTACATTGAGGGGCATGATCGAACGCGGACGCCCATCTCCATGGGCGACTATCTCCGAAGACGGGTCCACGAAGGGGCGGGACAGACCGTATTTTCGAAAAAGATGTGCGTCCATCTTTTGTTTCGATAATACAGTTGGTGTCGGGCAAATGCATCGGATTTGGGTGGATTTGAGCTGGGCAGTATCGGTTTTCAGCGATAATGGAAACCGAAGCCGCCCAGCTCAAAAACGAATAACTCCAAGGCATTTGGTCGTGGGAGGGGCCAGGATTCGTAGTGCACTGGTCCCCCTCACATGCCAGGACACCAACCGGGCACCCTAGGGGGCACTTGTAAAAAGTTTAAAAAATTGTTTTTTAAATACTTCCCAAGTCCATAGCTCCCTTACCTTGGGTGCTGAGCCCCCCAAATCCCCCCCAAAACCCATTCTCCACAACCCTACACCATTACCATAGCACTTATGGGTGAAGGAGGGCACCTAGATGTGGGTACAGTGGGTTTTGGGGGCGGTTTGTAGGGCTCCCATTTACCAGCAGAAGTGTAACAGGTAGGGGGGGATGGGCCTGGGTCCACCTGCCTGAACTCCACTGCACCCACTAACTGCTCCAGGGACCTGCATACTGTTGTGATGGAGCTGGGTATGACATTTGAGGCTGGCGAACAGGCTGGCAAAAAAAAGTTTTTAAAGTTCTCTTTTTTTGGTGGGAGGGGGTTAGTGACCACTGAGGGAGTCAGGGGAGGTCATCCCCGATTCCCTCCGGTGGTCATCTGGGCAGTTGGGGCACTTTTTGGGGACTTGTTCATGAAAAAAAAGGGTAAAAACAAAGCGGCCCAAATTCTTGCTACTGCTGCCCTTCTTTTTTCCATTATCGGCCGAGCGCGCCCATCTCTCCTCGGCCGATAAACATGCCCCAGTCCCGCCTTCACCATGCCTCCAACACGCCCCCGTCAACTTTGTTCGTTCCCACAACAGACTGCAGTTGGAGGCGCTCAAAATCGGCTTTCGATTATACCGATTTGGGCGCTCATGAGATTATCAATAGAAATCAAACAAAATAAAACATGGAAAAGAAAATAAGATGATACCTTTTTTATTGGACATAACTTAATACATTTCTTGATTAGCTTTCGAAGGTTGCCCTTCTTCGTCAGATCGGAAATAAGCAAATGTGCTAGCTGACAGTGTATATAAGTGAAAACATTCAAGCATTACTATGACAGTCTGACAGGGTGGGAGGATGGGGGTGGGTAGGAGGTATGCATGGGGGGACATCAAAGCATATCATTGATATTCTAACGCCCATCCTTCCACCCTGTCAGACTGTCATAGTAATGCTTGAATGTTTTCACTTATGTACACTGTCAGCTAGCACATTTGCTTATTTCCGATCTGACGAAGAAGGGCAACCTTCGAAAGCTAATCAAGAAATGTATTAAGTTATGTCCAATAAAAAAGGTATCATCTTATTTTCTTTTCCATGTTTTATTTTGTTTGATTTCTATTGATAACCTTAAGAGTGGACTAACAAGGCTACCACACTCCTCTACTTAAGATGGAAGAAGAAGGCGCTCATGAGAGAAAGGCGCCCATCTCCCGATTTGGGTCGAAATATGGGCGTCTTTCTCTTTCCAAAATAAGCTGGATTGTGGTTCAACAGATTGAGACATGACTATGATGTATTTTACAATCTAGTAAAATAGCTTTAAACAAATTGGGATGGAGATAACTAATTTACCTATATCTTTACCTGTACATCAATAGGGAGCTTGTGGTTCAGTACAAATCTCAGGCTATACATTTGATAACTGAAAGGAAGGACTTGCCCCTTCAAGAATCAGTTTTTAAAGGGCTGTGGTCCTTTTATCATTCACTCTTTTAATTTTGTCTTTTATGGATAAATGATTTTATTGTGGCACAATTGGAAATTTTTAAAGTTATCAATCATTTCTTTCAGGATGAGGTGCAAAAGGGATCAGTATGTTTTATTAAAATCTTTTTATACTGCACTTCACAGAATATCAAAGCAACTTGCAATACAATTATCACCAGCATATCAGTAATAAGTGATCTGATGAATTTTTGTGGTATATATTACCCATCTGGCAGGATTCCTGCAGAGATGCTATATCAGGGTTCCAAGATTAATAGTTTGAGAGCAGTGTTTGGGATTATATGTGTGTGTCTAATCTGTATGTTCATCAAACAGTTATGCAATAATAATAAATATTTGGTATCTTACCTGGAAAAATAAAAATGCAGAGCAATTTAATTTTAGAAAACGTGCATATAGAATAATGAGAGTAATGATAATTTTAATGTTCTTTGCTGACAATATGTTTTTTTTTAACCTTTTTTCCTTTCTTTTGGTGCTGTTTTCTTTTGTTTCTGGTTCAGAGGAGGAGAGATACTAGAGGCCCTGTTTACTAAGCCGTGCTAGAGGCGCACTAGCATTTTTAGGGTGTGCTAAAAATTAGCACACGCTAAACACTAGAGACGCCCATAGGACTATATGGGCATCTCTATCATTTAGTGCGTGCTAAAAACGCTGCGTGTCTTAGTGAACAAGACTCTAAATGTGGTTGGGGGAAAATGGGAGAAATGCCTAGCCCCGGATTTTGAATTCCAGGCCATGTGTGACTCCTGGCATTGAATATCTGGATATGTCTACTAACCTGGAAGTTAACTGAGCACCTGCTGATTATTCAGACTGGTGTCTGGTTATCTTGGCATATAAAGGACAGTTGTTTTGCTGTCCTCTTGTTATGCACTTAACCGGTTAGCGGACTGAATATCACTGCTAACTGGCTAAGTTTGTGCTCCACCCTAACTCTGCCCCTAACCTAGCTGGTTAGGGATGGCCAATTAGCGGTGATGTTCAGCAACACAACCTGGTTAAGTGCTGATGAATATTGGCAGCTGGCTAGCTCAGCAACTAGCCTCTCCTGCCTGGTTAAACCGTTTGAAAGTATCCTGCTTCTTTAAGGGGTTGATTATTATGAAGGATTGTGTTTTCCTAACTCTGTTGTCCCTTTTAAAATGCATTTTTAAGGTGCTGTACATCTTTCATTCTTAATTTAAAACAATACAAACATTTTAGGAATTCAAGATTGAATATTTTTGCCATTATGTAAACTGAGCCACACAATTCCTTGTCAAATCAACAGAGTTGGTTTTTTGTTTTTTGGTAGTTTTAGGAGATTAGCAGCTTGTTGATGGTGTCTGGCAGCGGCCAGAAGACACTGGAGATGCCTGATATAACACAAGAGCAACCAGATGGAGGAGACATAGGACCGGTTTACGCAGAGTTCTCCAGAGGGGAGACCAGACACCTTGTGGACAGTGGCTCGTGCGTTGTCAGGACCGGTTGCCACTTCAGCTGAAATCCGGCAGGTCTACATGGTACAATGACAGCAACCACACCAGCTGTGGCAAGAGGAACGGGAAGAGCAACAGTGGCTAGACCAACTGCGGCGTGAAGCGCATGAATTCCAGTAACGGCGAGAGGAACAGGACTGGGAAGAGTGACGGCAGCAAGAGAAACGGGAAGAGCAACAGCGGCGAGAGGAGTGTGAATTCCAGCTGCAGAAAATGAAGCTGGAGGTAGAAATGGCTCATACCCAAAACTCCATCCTAATCTCTGTGCCAAGGTCAGAGACAGGGTCCACAGCTTGGTTCGGGCCTAACTTGTTTTCGCAGTTTAATGATACCCGAGGTGACATTGATGGATATCTAACTGCCTTTGAGAAAATTTGCCACCTCAATGAGATTCCTCAGAAAGACTGGGTGCGCTATCTGGGATGAAAGCTCACTGGTTGAGCACTTGAGGCATTTCAAGGACTGTCCAAGGAGACATGCTCCCAGTTTGAGGAGGTGTTCATAGCTTTGTGAACCATTATTCCATTATCCCTGAGACCTACAGACTAAAGTTCTGGACTTTTCAAAAGGTGGCGGATGATACAGCGAGTTTGTGATCCAGCTAAGATACCAGCACCAGCGGTGGCTTAGTGGAGCTGAGGTTAAAACCCTGGAGGACTAGCAAAACCTGATGATCCTGGAGTAGTTTCTTCAGCGTTGTTGTCCAGCCCCGTACTGCTGAGAAGGCAGCTGAGTTGGCGGACTTGTTTATGGCTAACAGTCCCTGGATGGCAAAGAGAAGCCATCCTTATCTGTTGCAGCCGGGATATAAGGGCAACCAGGGCCCTAAGCCAAATATCCCTGCAACCTCAGGGACAGTCGGCAAACCCTCCAGTGTTCTCCAAATCCTGAAGACTTTAGGCATGAGCATCCTTGTTATTAGTGTGGGCGTACAGGACAATTCAAAGCGGACTGGCCAGATAACCTCAAGCCTGTACTAAAGAGTATTTCAGTTCCTGCAACAAAGCTTTCGTGGGTGGCTCCAGTCCTACAAAGGAGGCCCATGCAGTTGCTGCAGCACAGAATGTTACTGGTCATTCATCAAGCAAGGAAGCAGATGGGTTTCCACAATACTACAGCACCCCAGTAACTATGAATCAGACCCAGGTAGCTGGCCTTGTAGACACCGGCTCTAGCATGAGTTTATTACAAACAGAACTGGTGCCAGAAGATGCAATTCTTTCAGGGCACACTGCAGAGGTAGTGTTAGTCATTGGATCCAGAGAGACTATACCCATTTCTCGAGTATTTCTAGATTGGGGTACCAAGCCTCGATACAGAGAAGTAGGCATAATGAAAAACATGACGGTACCAATGCTGTGTGGGACCGACATGGGTCCAATGAACATTACCCTTGAAAGTGGAGTCAGCATTTCTGCTATGGTGACCAGTAGTCAAGCCCGTACAGCCCAACAAGCAGAAGCAGCAGAGATCACCTCTCCAGTTCCAGATCTTGAGCCAGTCCAGATGGAACCTGCTGACCAAGCATCAGGATGAGGCGCTCCAGTGCTTCCAGCAGCACCAGTTCCTGAGGTGACAGGGGCCATGAGTATAGAATAGCCTGACGTAACTGACACAACTATTGATTGGACTGTTGACCCAGATTTGTCAGAGTCACCAGCAGAGACCCTTCCAGATAAAGATACTGGTATAGGACAGAGACATGCTTTTCAGGAAGCACATTGCTCTGACCCTGACCTGGAAGCCATGAGACAGGGCTGGTTAACCAACCAGTGAGACTTGTAAAGATCATAACCTATGGAAAGGGAGCTTATTGTACATAGAGACTGATCCTGTTGATCCTAATAGGCCCTGGACAGCAGGCAAGCAGCTTATAGTGCTTAGGGCATACAGAAAATAACTTCTACAGATCACATGGCACTCCACTAGCAGGACATCATGGGGTGATCTGCATACTCACTAGATTAACCCAGAACTTCTATTGGCTGGGAGCATCTTGAGCCGTAGTTGATTATTGTCAAACCTATAATACGTTCCAAAGAGTGGATAAGACCCACAATCACTCTCAAGATCCCCTGAAACCTTAACCCATTATCAGCGAGCCATTTGAGAGACTAGCTGTCGATAGAATGGGGCCTCTAGCTGTCCCTAGCTGTACTGGGAAAAGATATATATTGACAGTGGTGAACGTTGCTACCAGATATCTTGAAGTAGTAGCCTTATCCTCAACAGAAGCAGAGAAAATTACTGCTGCCCTGCTATAAATATTTTACTAGGTAGGATATCCATGAGAAGTACTCTCAGACCAAGGGACACAGTTTATGTCTGAGGTGATCTAAAATCTGTAGACACACTGTGGAGTGAAGTCTGTACGTATCACCCCATATCACCCTGAAACTAATGGGTTGGTGGAGAGATTTAATGGGACATTAAATCATTAAAGCATATGTTAATGATTTTCATGGAGACAAGAGACCACATTTCCTGTACTTCCCATGCACTATTCAGGTAGTGAACACGTTTAGATTTACCTGTTAAGTGATGCTTTTGTTCCATCTGTTTTTATGGTTCACTGTTCTATATTTTCATGACAATAAACATTTTTAGTTTGTTGCCATTGGACTGACTAAGTATCCTAGTTGTTTGTGTGTTGGGTCTGTGACTGCTTTCTGGGAACTGTGGGACCACTGGGAGTGTGGCTCCAGTAACCTAAGAATCACTGGGGATATTTTGAGAGCTTGAGACTTGCCCAGAGGCAGTTGGCACCCAGTCGGTGGGAGGAGGGTGCTAGTGTAGAGCACATGTGGCAGGTGGAGCTGAGCTGTGCTGGGGGTAGCTCCAGGTGGGTGGCTAGGCATTTTGTGACAGAGGGTCCTTTCACATTTGATGTAAAAACTGACTGAATTCAAAACAAGGAGACATACTGATAGTACCTGCAGGATGAACAACATTTTGATTGAGTCAAGATGTCCCCACTAAGAGAGGTAAAATATATACCAGGATGTAGAAGCCCGAGTTAGAATGGAATCAAATTTGAACAAGGAGAAGTCCAAGATATTTAATACCTTTTTCAGACTGTTGAAAATGGAACTGGGCAAGATTGGATGTAATACACCATCGATTTAGAGGAACAAGTTTGAACTTTGACCGATTGATTTTGTAGTCAGAGAACTTGGTATAGTTAGAAATCAACTGAGAAAGTGCTGAAATAGAGTGCTCTGTATTTGAGAGAGAAGAAGCACACCATTGGCATAAGCTGCCAGTTTGCATTCTGTGCCTATATATTGGACCCCTTGTATATCTGTTGTCTGCCGGATGGCCAAATGAAGTGGTTCAAGAGTGAGGTTGAACAAAAAGGACAGTGTTATCATGTGCCGTGTTGTAATGGAAAAGCCCTAAAGAGCAAACAGTTTATCACTGTATAAAGTGTGGGATTGTCATATAGGTTTTCGTTTGGTTGTACACAGTAATAATCAACCAAGCCGGTTACAGGAGGCCCTATCTCGCTCTTAGCACTTTGAGTCATGGCCACACATTCAGGAAAATCCTTCCTTTGTTGTGCTATAGCTGTAGCAAAATCTGGAGTTATAGTGATCCTGCAACCTTGGACTTTCAGTGGAGTACATTGCTGCTTGGCTAATTGCAAAATTAGTTGTGCATGTGTAAACAAATAAATTTCACCACTGCCGGTCTCTGAGAAGACACTTTTTCTCATGGACTTGCAGGTGTTTTATGAGCCTGCTCGATTTTCTAATGGTGTTGAAAAACAGTGGTTTAATAGTTTTGGAAGAGGTTGCTCTAGTATCATGTTCTTTCCTTCCATTAGGCCCAATATTCTAATGTTGCTGTAATGGCTACAGTTTGCAAGATCCTCTAAGGCACCTTGTAGGTGTTCAAATGAGTACTAGTATTGATTTGCTTTTCCTTTTGTTCAGTTTTATATACTCATACTTCTAACTGATGCATTCCTGCGATGCGTGCACTTGACAAGTCAGTGCTTCAAGCTCTTGCTTTATCTCTCCAAAAGAACTAGCTCTGTTGCATCATGGCCTTTACAGTAGGCAGCTCCTCCAACACGGTTACAATTGCTGGAGCTTTCTTCTTTGTTCCTGAGGCCTTCTCTGGCATAGGCAGATCTGTTCATGTTGTTTCAGGCGAGATGGAGGCGTGTGGGATGGATCACTTTTACTAGATTTGACAGAAGGCATGTTAACCCTTCAATATTAGTGAGTTTTGAAGGGTTTTTAGAGCACAGTTAGGAAATATAAAGCATTTGGAGGGAGCTGGCTGCAGAGCTCAGGGCTTAAGCTGCCATCTTGTAAGCCTCCCAAGCTCGAAGCATTACACGCTTAATGTTTTTGTAAACCGCCAAGATAATATTGCTTAATGTGTGGTATAGCAAATATTGAATAAACTTGGAAAGCAGTGATTGAAGGGACCTTATCTTCCCCCACTTGGTAGGCCACTGCTCTTGTTTATTCTGTTTGTCTGGACTGGTACGGCATGATGATGAGGAAGAAGAAATTTATTCAAACCTATTAATATCCTTTCCCTGGATCCTGTCACAACGGTCCAGGACCTACCCTGGAAGACTTGGTTGCGGGACCCCTAAAATTGTCTCTTTCTTCAGAAAACCTAGCCTACCTTTCTTCTCTAATTGTCCCATATAGACCTGTGTGCTCTTTGCGATCATCAACCAGTAACCAGCTGCCTATTCTTTCACTAATGCACACTAGGCTTCAGGCTACTCGTGACTCTGCTTTCTTCTCGCCAAGCCCCTCCTTATGGAATTCCCTGCCTTTTGCATTATGCACAGAACAATCTTACCAATTGTTTAAAATTATCCTAGAGACTCACCTTTTCTCTAAGGCTTTACCTGTCAATCCCTGAGATTGGCATGACTGGCTGACAGTTTCTTGGGCTCCCTATACTATTGTATTCTATTCCTATCTTCTGGCTAATACTTATTTCTCTTTTTACTTCAAGTTGTAGTTCCTTTCTTGTTTTTATGGCTTGTTATTATTTATTTGTAAACTTCTTTGATTATAGGAAGGGTGGTATATTAAATTTTAAATAAGCTAAACTAAAGTGTCTACCCAAGGGTTGAGGAAATTGCTGATTATATGGCGGTGTACATAGTTCATTTGTTAATAGTGTAGTTCTGCAGTGGGTTGCCTAGTGGTTAGGGTGGTGGACTTTGGTCCTGGGGAACTGAGGAACTGAGTTTGATTCCCACTTGAGGCACAGGCAGCTCCTTGTGACTCTGGGCAAGTCACTTAACCCTCCATTGCCCCATGTAAGCCGCATTGAGCCTGCCATGAGTGGGAAAAACGCGGGGTACAAATGTAACAACAACAAAAAAAGAATAAGGGTCAGTTGCGGTTATGTTTGAGCAATAACGTTCTGAGATGCACTAATCTACACCAGTCCTTATACCAGTGATATCACTGGTTTGACTCCATTCTCTATCTCCATCTGTTGGTCAGGAAGGGACACCATGTGTTTATCTGAACTGGTATGTCAGGATTCAAGGAAAGGAAATTAACAAGTATAACTAAATTTCTCCTTTGAATTAATGCTGTTACTAAGTTGCTATTTAAGTCATTTATTTAAGGAGGCTGAACAATATTTTGTAAGAAAATGACTTAACATGTTTTCAACCGAAAAGTGCAACAAATGACCAAGAACTCTTCACAAACAGAAGTATTTACGATGCAGCTGCAAGACTTGTACTTGTGATACTAACTGCAGATTAATAATACTTAGGATTTTGTGTGCACATTTTTCAAAGCTATTATGAGCCACGAGATGCTGCACTTTTCCAATAAATAAGTTTCTTGTCATTATTTTTGAATCCACAGACATCCAATTTTAGAAAGCTAATTATTTGTCAATGTCTGACATGTTTGACATTTTCTTTTAATTTTAAAATTAGGCCTCTGGGATATCTTGTTTAGGAGTTTTATTTTTTATAATTTCACCAGCAGAGTGTTACATGCATCCATATTCTCTCTGAAAAGAAATATTTTCTTATGGGGAGCGCCATTTACTAACAAGGCTAATGTCATTAATGTGTGTTTTTCTTTGTATATGCCAGACCTGTCCAGACCAGTGGACAGTCTGCTTACCTTACCTACATGTGCAGGTGACACCAGGAAGCCAATCTGTATTGCTATATTTCCAGCAAGTGGGCAATGTACCTGCTACAGCAAGACTGGGGCAGTTCTGGGATTTTGGATGACAAGGGGTGCTTGTGGGCTTCAGCCAGCAGTGGGCTGCTACCTCCCTCCTTGCCTTGGAAAGCATTATAGTGGGATCCCTGGAGACAAGCCAGAGAACTCTCAGCCTGGAGCTGTGTGTGCTTGGGAGCATTAAAGCTTGTTTGTGTGTGTGTATATATGTATGTTTATATGTAAGCCACATTGAGCCTGCAAATAGGTGAGAAAATGTGGGATACAAATGAAACAAACAAATATATATAAATATATAAATAGAGAGAGAGAGAGAGAGAGACATACATGGTGGTCTAATGTAACAACCTATGCCTATAATATAATACTGGTGATATTAGATATCTAAAAACAAAAAAAAAAGGGGGGGGGGACATTTTGAAATATTAGCAAGTGAATAGGAATATTGTACCTGTCTGCTGAATAAATATGGACTTAATATAGATGTAGCATGTTGAGAAACAGGCAGCTGTGCTCCGTCTCAACACCTTTGCAACAGGTCAGGTCCTCTATCCATGTTTAGTGTGTGTTTCAGCCTTGCTCATGTCTTCTCCTCCAGCCTTGTTCCAGTCTTCTTTTCCAGCCTTTCTCCAGTCTCTTTCAGCCTTGTTCTAGTCTCTGTCCTTAGCCTTGTTCCAGTCTTTGTCCTCCACTCTGTTCCAGTCTGTGTTCTAGTCTTGTTCCTGTTTGCGGCATTTACCTGCTTCCAGCCTACTCCCTGGCCTTGACTGTCTGGCCAGCGTCAATGGCCCACCTAACCCCTGCATTGGGTAGTCGGGGTACAACCGATTGTGGTCCAAGGGCTCACCCCAAACCATGACTCCTCAACTCCCTAACAGAAACCAATCTCTGTCTCAACTCACTTCATTGTAAAAAAAACTCAGGAAACCAGAGACTAAGCAGCATTTCATAAACTTTCATACAAGCAAGACATGTTGGCTGATGACCATGGAGAACCAGTTCTACTCTTAACAGAAAATGAATAGTGTTGGTTCCTACATACCTTCAGTGTGTACCACCTGCAGAAATCAGGTCAGATCAGAACTGTTTGATTCCATTGCTCAGTTCCAATGAATCTCACTCAATGTACCCTCTCTGGTCCTGACTGGATCAACAGCCTATTAGGGGTTTTAATCTGCTTCAGAAAAGAACCAACTGCAATAACAGCTGACATACAGCAGATGCTCTACTGTTTTGTTTTACAACCAGACTAAAAAACTACTTCAGATTCCTGTGGTACCACGACAACAACATCAGTAGTGAAATTGTGGAATTGAGAATGCAAGTCCATGTCTTTGGTGTCAGTCGATCACCAGCAATAGGCACAGAAGGACAGCCCGAGAAACAGAATATGGCACAGACACCGGACATTTTGTAAAAAGAGACTGGATGATGGTTTGAAGTCCTTACCAACCGAAGAAGCCGCTTACCTGTTAAAAAGAACACAAACAGTGCTACCAGAGGCCAATCTGAGACTTCACAAAATTGCCTCCAACAGTGTCAAAGTAATGGAAGCAGTTCCTACAGAAGATCATGCTAAAGACTTAAAAGATTTAGACCTGAGAGTAGATACACCTCCAGTCCAGCGAAGCTTTGGATAACATTGGGACCTAAAAAAAGATGCCTTTACCTTTCAAGTCTCAAGTTAAGATAGACCATTTACTCATTGAGGTTTCTGCTCCACAGTCAACAGTCTGTTCGACCCCTGAGGTTTGTGGCTCCAGTCACCATTCAGTGAAGATCCTTGTTAAGAGAACTGTCCTAAAATATTGATGGTTGGGATGACCCACTACCACAAGAAATGGGATAATGAGAAAAATGGAAAGATTCCTAAAAACTCTTGAACAGCTCCAAATTCCTCATACATAGATTCCTGTGCCACTCAGTACTGCCATCTGTAAGGAGATTTGCATCTTCTCAGGCACTTTTGTGAAGGCCATGACTGCAGTGGCCTACTTGAAAGTAACAGATGCAGAAGGAATATCTCACATGGGTTTTTACCTTCAGCAAGGCCAAGTTAGCACCACAGCCCATGTCTAGAATTGTGTGGAGCAGTACTGGCCACAGAGATAGCAGAGCTGATACTGAGTGAAATGGACATTCATGTAGACAGTCAATTTTCACACCGTTTGTAAAGTAGTCTTGGACTATGTCTATAAACAGACCAGGAGATTCTATGCATATATCAGCAATAGAGCTGAGCATATACGAAAGTTAACATGACCAGACCAGTGGCATTATATGCCAACTGACCAAAACCTAGCCAGTTGTGCTACAAGAACTGTACTAGTGGCCCAATTGATGGCGATAGCATGATTGACAGAATTAAAATCTGACCACATGTCCTCAGCTGCAGAGAACTCTTTTGGGTTGATTCTGCTCTTAAAAGTGGCTTGGGAGTTCATCGCTTCTCTGTCTTCTCAAACTGGGTAACACTCAGGAGTGCCATAGCACACCTCATACATATTGATCTTCATTTCATCAACCAGCTGATGAACGAGCAAATACCTGTCATCAAATTGCCATCAGAGATGCAGACTTGGAGATAATAAATGACAACTTGGCAGCACCTGGGAATTTCGACACCTCCCCGGACTGCTTTACCATTCATCACTGAACCAGTGATCCACATACCTCACAAAGAAACATTGAACTCTGTGGATTATTGCCCACTCCAGAGACTCAGAGATTTTTTTTCTCTCTCTTTTATGTTGTCTTGTTTTGTGTTGTCTGTCTCTCATTTCAGCTCCTGTGAGACAACAAGAAAGAGGTCGCCTATACAACATAGAGCCTGAGACAACAAGAAGTTTGCCAAAAAACAAAGATCCAGATATAAATGAACTTACATACCTAAACTAGTAATGACTGAAAAATATAATAGTAATATCTACCAATACCAGACAGGGAGTGGGGGCAGATCTTGTTGTCTGTGTGTGATAGATTACATTTTCCATATGTATTTGTAAGTATTATGTATGTATGTATGTATAATGAACTCTCTGAAGTTTGTAGTTCTTGGGTGATGGGTCCTTTCTGAGTACCTGTACTCTGTTCCCAGTGCCTTATGGAACCTTTCTAGTTGGCTTGGCTGTTGTATGCATGCTGAGAAGAGCAGATTCCCTCCTCCTATCAAATGCATGCCTACCTGCCTGTCTGGTTCTCATGAAGAGAAAGAAGGCAGCATTCTAGAGTGCCAGCATGGTGAGAGACCTGAGCCTCTCCGTGCTGAGGCAGTAATCCTACTGCTTGATTTCCCAAGCCTTAGAAATTCATGGTGATTTTGTTTTTACTTTTAAGTATTTAAACATTACCAGCAGTGTGAAGCTGTTCTCCACCCAGCCCCCTCTCTGTATCAGAAGGGTTAGTCACAGAATGGACTCAAACTGTAATGACAGAACCCTTATTCCATCACATCTCACTGTAAGTGTGCTATCTTTGTTTTATTTGTGATCCACTGTATTAAAGAAAACAATTGGATTAAGAGTTTGGAGTCTTTTTCTGGTAGCGGAATACTAGGTTTAAACTGACTAAATATATGGTGAAAGGAGACTCACTATAGAAGAGTTTAGTAAAGTGAGCTTACCTTGAGGGTAATGGGTGTCAGAGCTATGTACGTTTTTATGACCTGCTGGCCCTGGTTTACAACACGAATAGACAGAACACTGTACTATTACTGTTCAGGCCTCTTAAGACTTGTAGCTTCTAAGTCTTATATCCTGATGTATTAGCTCAGTACACCAGTTCACACCTGAAGAAGACTCTATCTCTCTGAAAGTCCTTTATTTGAATAACATAATGTTTACTCACAGTCAACTGTAGATCAGAGGTTCTGCCCCAATGGCAAAGAGTCTCCTTGATTCTGAAAACACCATTAGCTCAGAGCTGGTTGAATGAAGTACAATATCTTTTTTAGTAAGATATATTCAAGGTAAAAACTAAGTACTCTAACAGAGGGTAACACAGGAAAGGGTTCTGTACTGTCTAACAAATGGAGCCTACCTCAGACTAAAGAGGAACAGAAAAAGGTCCGGGCACAATCTGACCCAGAGAGCAGGGGAAAACCATCTGCCAACTAGTAACAGCATAACCAATCATATAACAGTTCTATGCAGACAGGCTAGTGAAGTCACATTGCCTGATAACTACACCCCCCACAATGCAACGCTCATGTGACTCTGCAGTGAGAATGACAGAAAAAGTGTCACACCCACCCCAGAGCCACATTACAATCAGGGAAAGGCTGTCAGAGGACAGAACAATTACTGATTTCTTTTCTGCTTGTTATCAAACTGCTAGTGGCTTGACTTCATTTACGTGTGGTAAGTCTAATTGATGTTTTTATAAAATTGTCTACTGTCCTAGTAAATAAATGGTTCTACACTGGCTGTGTGATTCATAACACGTGGTAACTAAGACACAGTTCACAACGAGTCACAACAGTTTTCTGCACACTCCATTTATATGCAAGTTGAACTTCGATCCTGAGGTTGTGTACCTAACTAGAGTGCATTGTACTGTCTGAAATTGATAGGTTTCTTTTTCTTTTTTTATGAAAGGTTGTTGGAATGTTTTTTGCAGTATGTTTTATAGCTTATTTAAATGTAGGAGAGATTTGTAATATGTAGAAATGTCATTTTAGTTCCTTCAACTCCCACTCCACCCTGCTTGGTTTGCCACCTCTATTACCTCCACAAATACTTTTCCATATCATCATGCTGATCAATCCATAGACTGGTGGGTTGTGTCTATCTACCAGCAGGTGGAGATAGAGAGCAATCCTTTTGCCTCCCTATATGTGGTCATGTGCTGCCGGAAACTCCTCAGTATGTTCTCTATCTCAGCAGGTGGTGGTCACACACAGCAGCAGCTCTGGCTAGGCCTCCAAGCCTAATTTTTAGGTTTTGTTGAGTGCCTGGGGTTGAGGGCTCTTCTTGAGCAAGTGCAAACCTGGTGGTGCCAGGTCCCTCCTTTTCTCCCCCCTCCCGCTGGCTCCGTTTTAAAAAAAAAAAAATTTTTGGACGTCTTTAAGGGTGTTTATTTCGACGTTTATTTAAACGTTTATTGCAGCTACTCACTGGGACACCAGGTCGTTACAGCTCGGAGCGAGAAGCAGGTAATTTTTACCTTTTTATAGCGGGCAGGGGGTTCCCTGATTGATCTCCACGTGGCCTATGGCGTCGGAGGGCGAGGGCGCGAAGAATCGCTCCCCGGACCGCGTGTGCGCTCCTAGCGGGGATGCGGGGGTTTTAAAGTCTGATTCGCCCTTGTTGGGTGTCAGTTTGGAGGCCGGTCAGTGTCCCGGGTCTTCCTGCGGCGTGGCGGTTTTTCCCGCCATAAACGCCCATCCCCCGCTGCTCGCCTCCGCCATCTTGGCCGGCCACTCTGTTCGGACGGCTTCTTCTTGGGCCACCCTTGAGCTGGGAGACGTTCATGCCATGGCCGCCCTTGATTTGGGCGACGGCAAAAAAGCGGCTAAAGTTAAGCGCCGTTCTTCCCGCGCGGCTCCTTCGCGGAGTGTCGCGCTGGACGCCATCTTGGATGCGCAGCATGTTGCTCCCCCGCTCTTGCGAGCGCCGGTTGAGGGTGTGTCTAGGGCTGTGGCCCAGGCTGCTGAAATACACAGTCTGGGGGGTTTCTCCCCCGAGTTTATTTTGCTGCTGCATCAGGCCTTCTTTATGCAAAACGCTGCCCCTTCTCCCTTGTCCGATAACGGGGTTGAGGCCCCTGGAAGTAAACGCCCTCGGGTGGATTCCCAGGCCTTAGAGGACGCTGTTTCCTCTGATGTAGATGAGGGCAGCGTATTTGAGTTCTCCCAACAGTCCTTTGGGATTCCTTGGAGGAGACGGATTCCCGCTCGGATGGAGCGGATGACCCCTCTGCAGCGCGGATCTTTCGCTCAGAGGATTTGCCCAACCTGTTCTGCAGGCCATGAGCATTTGAAGATTTCCTCGCCAGAGGACGTCTCTCCCTCAGCCCCTGTTGGCTCTGCCATTATGCTGGGGACGAAGCGCCCGCCTAGAACCTTCCACGTGCATGATGCCATGCACACCTTAATTTCGGCTCAATGGGATGTCCCGGAAGCGAGCCTCAAAGTGGCTAGGGCTATGTCCCGCCTCTATCCTTTGCCTGAAAGTGAACGTGAGGCCTTTCTTTGGCCTACCGTGGTTTCTTTAATCACTGCGGTGACTAAGAAAACGGCGTTGCCGGTGGAAGGTGGCACGGCCCTATAGGACGCCCAAGACAGAAGATTGAAAGTGGCTTTAAGGTCGTCCTTCGAGGCGGCTGCCTTAAGTTTGCAGGCCTCAGTTTGCGGCTCCTATGTGGCCAGGGCGTGCCTGACGATGGTGCAGCGGGCTTCCCCCTCGGATCCTTCCTTGAGGGCTGATTGGCCGGCCCTGGAATCGGGCTTGGCTTATTTGGCAGACTTACTGTATGATGTCTTGAGAGCCTCGGCTAAAGGTATGGCTCAGACAGTCTCTGCGCGGCGCTGACTTTGGCTGAAACATTGGTCTGCGGACCACGCCTCTAAGTCCCGCCTGGCTAAGTTCCCTTTTGAAGGCAAGCTGCTCTTTGGGGTCGAGCTGGACAAAATCGTGACCGATCTCGGCACGTCTAAGGGCAAGAGGTTACCAGAGGTCAGGGCTCGGGCCAGAGGACGGTTTCAGGAAGCCCATCGGTACCGCCCGGGCAAGTCGGGCTCCTCTGCCCCCTCTTCCTTCAAAGGAACTTCTCCCCCAAGCAGCATTCCTTTCGCAGAGACCGCCGTCCCGGAGGTGCGCCCTCCGGTCCTCCCCCAGGGTCTCGTACCCAATGACGGGGCCCTGGTCCATGGCCCAGTGCAGATTGGAGGACGCCTGTCCTCGTTTCTGGGCGAGTGAACCAGGGTAACTTCAGACGCTTGGGTTCTGGAAGTCATCAGAGACGGCTACAAGCTAGAGTTCTGCCGACCCTTAAGAGATGGGTTTGTACTCTCTCCCTGCAAGTCTCCGGTCAAAGCTGTGGCAGTGCAGCAGACCTTGGACAACCTGATACGCCTGGGTGCGGTCGTTCCGGTGCCAGAAAATCAGATTGGCAAGGGACGTTACTCCATTTACTTTGTGGTATCAAAGAAAGGAGGTTCTGTTCGGCCTATCCTCGACCTCAAGGGGTCATTCGGGCCTTGAAAGTGCGGCACTTTTGCATGGAGACTCTCCGCTCTGTTATAGCGGCAGTGAAGGCAGGGGAGTTCTGGGCTTCCTTGGACATCAAGGAAGCGTACCTGCATATTCCCATCTGGCCTCCTCATCAACGCTTTCTGCATTTTGCAGTCCTGGGCCGACACTTCCAGTTCAGAGCCCTCCCTTTCGGGTTGGCTACTGCTCCGCGGACCTTCTCCAATGTAATGGTGGTCATCGCGGCCTTCCTGCGAAAGGAAGGAGTACAAGTCCATCCTTATCTGGACGACTGGTTGATCCGAGCCCCCTCTTATGCAGAGTGCGGCAAAGCTGTGGACCGGGTGATTGCTCTTTTGAGCTCCCTGGGGTGGATCATCAACTGGGAGAAGAGCCAGCTGCGCCCGACTCAGTCCCTGGAGTATCTGGGAGTTTGATTCAACACCCAAGTGGGCAGAGTGTTCCTGCCAGACAATCGGATTGTCAAACTTCAGGCTCAGGTGGACCAGTTCCTAGTAGCCTCTCCTCTTCGGGCTTGGGACTATGTGCAGCTGTTGGGCTCTATGACGGCCACGATGGAAGTAGTGCCCTGGGCCAGGGCTCATATGAGACCACTACAACTCTCTCTGCTGCAGCGCTGGACTCCGGTGTCGGAGGATTATGCTGTGCGCCTTCCCTTGGACCCAGCAGTGCGCAATTCGCTGAGCTGGTGGCTGCAGACAGACAAGTTGTCTGCAGGAATGCCTCTGGTGACCCCGGAGTGGATTGTCGTCACGACGGACGCCTCTTTGTCGGGCTGGGGAGCCCACTGCTTGGGAAGGATAGCGCAGGGGCTCTGGTCTCCTGCAGAGGCAAAGTGGTCTATCAACCTCCTGGAACTCAGAGCCATTCGGTTGGCGCTTTTGGAGTTCATCCCGGTACTGGCGTTGAAGCCAGTACGGGTCCTGTCGAACAATGCCACGGCTGTGGCCTATGTCAACCGCCAGGGAGGTACCAAGAGCGCCCCTCTAGCCAAGGAGGCCATGAATCTATGCCAGTGGGCGGTAGCGAACCTGGAACAGCTGTCAGCGGCCCACGTTGCCGGAGTCATGAATGTCAAGGCGGACTTTCTCAGTTGCCATACCTTGGATCCCGGAGAGTGGCAGCTATCTGCTCAGGCATTCTTGGACATCACGAAGCGCTGGGGCCAGCCGAGCCTAGATCTGATGGCGTCATCGGCCAATTGCCAAGTGCCGCGCTTTTTCAGCAGAGGACGAGACCCTCGATCCCTGGGAGTAGATGCTCTTCTCCAACAGTGGCCGACACAGGAGCTTCTCTATGGGTTCCCGCCCTGGCCCATGTTGGGCAGGGTGCTAGACCGGGTGGCAAAGCATCCAGGCCGGATAATCCTGGTGGGTCCGGACTGGCCCAAACGTCCCTAGTATGCGGACTTGGTCAGGCTCTCAGTGGACGATCCTCTGCGGCTGCCAGTGGAGCAGGGCCTGTTGCATCAGGGTCCCGTGGTGATGGAGGATCCCTCCCCCTTTGGTCTTTCGGCCTGGCTATTGAGCGGCAGCGTCTGAGAAAGAAGGGCTTCTCAGACAAGGTCATCGCCACTATGCTAAGAGCGAGGAAGCGCTCTACTTCTACTGCTTACGCCAGGGTTTGGCGTACCTTTGCAGCGTGGTGTGAAGCAGGCTCCAATTTCTTCAGTGTTGGCGTTCCTGCAAGAAGGTCTGGAGAAAGGCCTGTCACTCAGTTCCCTTAAAGTCCAGGTAGCGGCTCTGGCTTGCTTCAGGGGCCGCCTGAAGGGTGCTTCCCTGGCTTCGCAGCCTGATGTGGTGCGCTTTCTCAAGGGAGTTAATCACCTGCGCACTCCTCTGCACTCAGTGGTGCCTGCGTGGAATCTCAACCTGGTGCTAAGAGCCTTGCAGAAGCCGCCTTTTGAACCCTTGTCGAGGGCATCTCTGAAAGACCTGACGTTGAAAGCAGTCTTTTTGGTGGCTATCACTTCAGCCAGAAGAGTTTCCGAGCTCCAGGCACTCACTTCTGCAGTTCACTGAGGCAGGAGTGACTATTCGCACAGTGCCTTCCTTCCTGCCCAAGATTGTTTCTCGCTTCCATGTGAATCAGCAGCTCTGTCTCCCTTCCTTTCGTAGGGAGGACTACCCAGAGGAATACTCTGCTCTCAAATATCTGGATGTGAGACGAGTCATCATCAGATACTTGGAAGTGACCAATGATTTCCGGAAGTCGGATCATCTGTTTGTCCTGTTGGCAGGTCCTTGTAAGGGTCTGCAGGCTGCTAAGCCTACAGGGGCAAGATGGGTCAAGGAAGCCATTGCAGCGGCTTATGTGGCCGCGGGGAAGGTGCCGCCTATCCAGCTGAAGGCTCACTCCACTAGAGCTCAGGCGGCCTCGATGGCAGAGGCCGGGTCCGTCTCCTTGGAAGAGATTTGCAAGGCGGCAACTTGGGCATCGGCCCATACCTTCTCCAGGCATTACCGCTTGACTGTGGCTGCTCGGGTGGAGGCCCGGTTTGGAGCTTCAGTGTTGTGGTCAGGGATTTCTATGTCCCGCCCTGGGTGAGTACTGCTTCGGTACATCCCACCAGTCTATGGATTGATCAGCATGATGATATGGAAGGTAAAATTATGTATCATACCTGATAATTTTCTTTCCATTAATCATAGCTGATCAATCCATAGCCCCTCCCAGATATCTGTACTGTTTCTATTCTGGTTGCATTTCAGATTCAAGTTTAGTCTTCAGTTCCTGTTCAGGAGGACTTCGTGTTCAAGTTTTTTCAATTGGATTCTTCAAGAGTTGAGACGAGTTTGTGTTACAGTGAGCTGCTGCATTCCTCTCCCCTCCGTTTTACGGGGCTGGATTGAGACATAAATTCTGCCGGCGCTCCCTCCCGCTTCGTGCGGCTGTAGGGCAGCTTTGTACCCCTCCCGTTTCGGCGGTGTTAGGGTCAGTCAGCTCCTCCCGTGGTTGCGGTTGCAGGATAAGCCAGATCCCCCCGCATCGGCGGGGTGGCGTCCCTCCCCCGCTCCGCGGGGATGAGCTGGACGGATTCCCCTCCCCCACTTGTGTGGGGATGAGCTGGGTTAATTCCCCTCCCCCGTTTCGGCGGTGGTGAGCTGGGCAGAGTGTCCCTTTGTGGGTGTAATTCTCTAAGTGCTGAGTCCTGCGGACGGAGCTTGGATATCGACATACTGAGGAGTTTCCGGCAGCACATGACCACATATAGGGAGGCAAAAGGATTGCTCTCTATCTCCACCTGCTGGTAGATGGACACAACCCACCAGTCTATGGATTGATCAGCTATGATTAATGGAAAGAAAATTATCAGGTATGATACATAATTTTACCTTCTAGAGATGCCAGTGCTTCAATTCATTGATCAGCCAGGACTGAGACGCTGCAGAGGGATGAAGCTTAACAAGGGAAATTCTTTTTCAGTGATAGACACCTAGAACAGAGTTTCAGTGAAGTTTATAGGAGCGAAAACAATTTGAGAATTCAAACTTGTCCAGGATAGGTACAAAGGAAGCTTAATAGTGTGGAGAGAGAGAGAGAGAAGATCACAAATAATGGAAAGTCTGCTACTGCATAGTAAACAGGTAAAAATGGGCAGACTGGGTGGACCGTTTGGATTTTCTGCTAACATATACAATGAGGCTCATTTTCAAAAGAAAAAAACATCCAAAAAGTGTCATATATCACCATTTGGTTGTTTTTCTTTTCAAAACATCCAACTTGGTATTTTCAAACCCTTCAACAATCCACACAGTTATTACAGTTCACCTCTATCCTACCTAACACCTTCCGTCTATCCTCCCTTACCTAACCTTCAAACATCAACAATTGTACCTGTTATCATGAAATGATTCTGTAGATCTTCCCTTACCTAATCTTTAAACATTAAGCACTGTACCTGTTATCATGAAATGATTATGTCATAACCACACTCTGAAAGCCACATTGAGCCTGTAAATAGGTGGGAAAATGTGGGATACAAATGCAATAAATAAATAAAATAAATTATGCAGACGCTGTGCAATTCATCTGTAGTTCATCCAATTCACATGGGGGCATATTGGGGGCATTTTGAAGGTGAGATTAGGGCGTGCCTAACACTTGGGCATTTTACAGCCATAATGGAACAAAACAAATGGCTAGGGCTGAAACTTCAACATTTTGATCTAAAATGTTTTCAAAATGAATAAGTCACAAAAAGGTGCCCTAAATGATCAGATGATCACTGGAAGGAATCAGGGGTGACCCCTTAATAACCCCCAGTGGTCAGTGACCCCCTCCCACTTCCCAAAAATATGACTAAAAATTTGTCTTACCAGCTTCTATGACGGCCTCAGATGTTAAAGTCAGGGCTATTAGAGCAGAATGCAGGTCCCCGGAGTAGTGTAGTGGTCGGTGCAGTATGGAGTAGGAGACTCAGGTCCCTATCTCCTTCTACCTGTCACATTTGTGGTGGAAACTGTGACCCCTTCCAAAGTCCCCCAAACCCTACTGTACCCACATATACGTGCCCCCTTCACCCATAAGGGCTGTTGTAGTGGTGTACAGTGGGAGGACAGTGTGCTTTGGGTGAGTTTTGGAGGACTCAGGACAAAATAAGGGAGCAAAAGTGAGATGTGTACCTGGGAGCATTTTTATGAAGTGCACAGAAGTGCCCTCTAGGGTGTCCCATTGCTTTTCTGGGATGTCTGGGGGGCCAGTCTACTAAAAACACTGGCTCCTCCTACATCCCAATGGCTTGATTTTGTGCATTTTTAACTTGTGTGGATTTTTTTTTTGAAAATGGCTTAAAAAGATAAATGCACAAAATACAAAATGCTGTTTGAATTGGTATATTTGAAAAAAGATAAGACTTTTTTCTTTTTTCGAAAATGAGTGTATTTGGATTTTGGATGTTTAGCACAAAACACCCAAAGTTCAACTTAGATGCACTATCAAAAATACCCCTCAGTGTATGACATTTTAAGCTTTAGAGGTATTTCAATAATTTATACTGGGTTACCTCTTCATCTGGGTTTCCTGTTTCTTAATATTCCTAATTTAATCCAGAAACATCTGTATAATTGCAAACTAAACAAATTATTCTTTTTACTAAACAAAACAAAAAAAAATTATTAAAAAATTATAATTGTGGTAAGTGCTCAGTTTGTTTTTGGTGCACTACACAGACCGGAGTCTTCAACAAATGTAATGTCACCATTCAACCGTCATAGCACCAAAGTCATCTCTTCCTTCCTTATCTGTACATGACATACTTGCAGGTTTAAGCTTCTTAATGTCATAAATTATGAAAGTTCTTAAACAGTGTTACTTATCTTGAGGTGTTGGTGTGCTGCTGTTGGTCCACTAAGGTGGTGTGCTACTCACGGTCCAGGATCAATGAAGTGTATTGTTTTACAATAATAGCCTCATACCAATGTAGTTTCTAATTGTGAATCAAAATTCTTAACTTAAAATATAGTTATCCTTTAGCATCTCAAGAAAAACTGGTTCCATTTAATGTATTCTCAACATGGTCCATGTTTTGCCTTAGTCGGCATCTTCAGGAGAATGTATGTGCAGCTGGCTGAATGGCAAAAACAAAACAAAGAAGAAAAAATCAAAAATTCAAAAATGGCTAAATTATCATTGAGACTCACAAGTCTGTATCATAAATTACACAGAGGTTTCTGGATTGAATTAGGAATTTTAAGCTTTAGAACAGGGGAAGAAAACTTGGACTTTGAGGGCTATAATCTAGTTGGGATTTCAGGATTTCTATTTGTGATGGATGTCCTTAAAAAAAAAAAAACAAACCTGGCTGCATTTTGGCCCTTGAGGATCAAGTTTCTCCATCCCTGCTTTAGAAAACATCTATATTCTGTACTATTGCTACTTGTTTTATCTCTATTTAATATTTGCACGTATGCATTTTGAAATTAACTACATGCAAATCCCCCCCTTATGAGCCAGGCTACTGTAACCTGCATTCATTGTTAGAGGTCTTCTCTGCAGTAATAAATTAAATATAAAATGAGTTTCATAAAGCACAATGGGAAAAAACAAAGCATCTCTTTGCTTGAATGAAATTGCTGGTTCCATCATGCTCAACCTATATTGTTTTGGGGATGCTAATGATATTATTTTAAAATGAAAATCTGTGCAACAGTGCACACATGTTTTCAAAGATATGAAGATGAGTCGTAATAAAGCTTTTTCATGGTTTTCCTTTACTATTTATCTTAATTTCTAAAAATTAATTTTATGCTTTAGATTTTATAACTTAGACTTTTACTTTGAATGTATACATACTAAACCTGCCAAAAAAGTGTATGAGGGTGTATATTAGACAAGATACAATATATTTTTTATGATTATTATAATCACTTTTGACTTCTCTTGTGTAAACGGTATCATAGTGAATGAAGAATGGGGTCTTCATTCTAGTGGTTATACTCATGATATTCATGTGTTTCTTTCAGATTCTTGCCCGATTACATTAGTGGGGACTTTGATTCCATAAGGTCAAATGTCAAGGAATACTACAAAATGAAGGTAATTCAGAAGAGAACTACGGGGGCTTACTGCTCGCTAAACTGGAAGTACTGCCAGGCTACCACAACAGCCCGGCGGTAGTTCCTACCCCCAGCGTGTGCCATTTCCGGCACTACAAAAATATTTTTATTTTTGTAGTGCCGGTGTTCACCTAGCAGTAATCATTGCCCGGTTACACTGGGTTAGTGCTGGAGCCCTTACCGCTGCCCCCCGAAATGGCCGTACAGCGTGCTTCACTTGCCGCACAGCCATTTCTTTAAAAAAAAAAAAACCCAGCCTTTTACTCGCGCGCGTCAAAATCACACACTGATGCCAGTGCAAACCCCCTTTTGCTGCAGCTTAGTAAAAGGACACCTAAGTTATATTCTGTTGTGCTTTGTTTTGGAGCTAGCTTCAAAAGCTGTCCTAAAGGCAGTATTACCTATTGTGATTTAAAAAACAAAACAAAACGTATGTGCCTTCTTTGCTCAGTTCTGACCTTTAGAGCATACTGTCTGCATTTATTTTTACTTTTAAACCACTTTTGGTTTTATCAATAATTTTTAAAAAATTCACATATTGTGCAAAAAGGAGCCAGATAATCAGACACACATAAATAATTTAAATATACACAATTGCACATTGATTTTTCCTGGAAGAATTCTGCGCAACTGTGCAGAATTTACATAGAGATTTCCTACCTCCACACAACGTGCAGAATTCTGCACTTGATGTGCAAAATTCTGTGACGATGCCGGCATTGGGTTTTTCCTTGATCTCTCTCCCCTCCCTGGTAGGGATCGTGCAGCAAGAAGAAGAGGAAGTGAACCACTGCAAATTGGGCCACCTCTGCCAGCCAGGACCCACTCAGATACTTATATGATCTTCATTGGCCTCTATACAGACAAGTCTTAGCTGGCAGGGAAGAGGAAGTAGTCCGATGTGCACAGTGGTTCACTTCCTCTTCCTCTTGCTGTGTAATCTCTGTGGGAGAGGGGAAGAGAGACTGAGGAGAGTGTTCCGTGGGGATGAGGGGAGCAAGCATAGCAAGGTGCCATGGAGCTGGGGATGAGGGTGGAAACAGAGCAAGGTGAGCGTGCCATGGAGAATAGGGGCAAAGCAAGGTGAGAGTGGGCATGGGGATTGGGGGAGGGGAATAGATCAAGCTGAGTGTGCAAGGGACATTGGGGAAGGGACAGGGGATGGAGGGCAGCAGGTATAACAAAGTGAGAGTGTGCAGAGATTGGGGAGGGGAGCAAGCAAAGCTATGTGAAATGTGCCACCAGGATTGGGGGGGGGGGGGGCAGGCAGAGCAAGGTGAGAGTGTGTGCCATTGGTATGGGGGAGAGGATCAAGCTTGAGGGTATGCCATGAGGGAGGGTAGGAGATGTGATACAATGATAGCCAGGGTGAGGACGAGAGAGAATGAGAAGTGAAGGTGTGTGCCTGGGGGAGGAAGAATGAGAGGTGGAGGTGTTGCATGTTAGAGAAGACTTTGGGGGCAGACAGAATTAGGGGTCTTGCTAAGAGTTGGAAAGTGAACTGCAGCTGGAATGACAGAGGCAACTGGGGAGATTGGAGCCTGAAGAGGGAACAGGCAGGAGGGAATTTCAGGCCTTATGTTGGGGGAATTCTGTACAAAAATGCTACAAATAGTGCAGAATTTTGAGAATTTTAAAATATGTGCAAAGAATTTTCAAAAACTTTGTGCAGAATTCTCTCAGAAGTAATTGATACATGTTTCAACAAAAAATAGATTCACATTACCCATATCGCTGCCGACACATAAACCTAAAATCCATATTTATCTTCTGCTTTCCACATCCTTAAATAAGTATATATGTTTTGCCATACTGGGACAGACCGAAGGTCCATCAAGCCCAGTATCCTGTTTCCAACAGTGACTGATCCAGGTCACAGGTACCTGGCAATATCCTAGAACAGTAAAACAGATTTTGTTCTGCTTATCCTTGGAATAGACAGTGGATTTTCCCAAGTCCATCCTAGTTGCATATGGGTTTTTCTTTTAGGAAAGTATCGAATAATATTTTAAACCCTGCTAAGCTAACTGCTTTTACTACATCTTTAACTATTCAGCTTCATAAAACCCCACCATAGTTGCCCAATTAGAACACAAGTGATAACAGTATAAAATGTATAGAATCTTAACTTGGCATCTAAACCAAGAACAGAGCTAGAAAGAATTGTGTCTTTAATGTGCCTTAAAACTTAAAATATGAGTTAAGAGGAAAATGTTTCTACATCATGATGATTATGTGGAAAAGCATTGATTTCTTATTCTTATTAGTTTGGCCTCTCTTAAAGTTGCTAAGGCAGAAAGTCATTTTGCAAAAGTGTACTTGGTGCAGAAAATAGCATAAAGAGGGCAATTCAATAAAGGAGTGTTCATGTTTAGGCATCTAGAGGTTGCTTATTTGGAGCCTATACTGTAAAGGAAAGTAGGCACTTACTTTAGGTACGAACGTAAGAGTAGCCATACTGGGTCAGACCAATGGTTCATCTAGCCCAGCATTCTGTTTTCCAAATAGTGGCCAAGCCAGGTCACAAGTACCTGACAGAAACCCAAATCATGGCAACACTCCATACTACAAATCCCAGGGCAAGCAGTTGCTTCCCATGTCTGTCTCAATAGCAGACTATGGACTTTTCCGCCTGGAATTTGTCCAAACCTTTTTTTAAACCCAGATCTGCTAACTGCTATTACCACTTCCTCCAGCAAAGAGTTCCAGAGCTTAACTATTCGTTGAGTGAAAAAATATTTCCTTCTATTTGTTTTAAAAGTATTTCCATGTAACTTTCTCGAGTGTCCCCTAGTCTTTGTACGTTTGGAACGAGTAAAAAATCAATTTACTTCTACTCGTTCTACACCACTCAGGATTTTGTAGACCTCAGTCATATCTCCCCTCATCCATCTCTTTTCCAAGCCTTTCCTCATACAAGAGGAGTTCCATCCCCTTTATCATTTTAGTTGCTCTTCTTTGAACCTTTTCTAATTCCCCTATATCTTTTTTTGAAATACGGCGACCAGAACGGAACGCAATACTCAAGGTGCGGACGCACCATGGAGTGATACAAAGGCATTATAGTATTTTTGGACCTATTCACCACCCTTTCCTAATAATTCCTAGCTTCCTGTTTGCTTTTTTGGCCGCCGCTGCACACTGAGCAGAAGATTTAACGTATTATCTACAACAGCATCCAGATCGTTTTCTTGAGCGCTGACCCCCAAGGTGGACCCTAGCATCAGGTAACTGTGATTCAGATTATTCTTTCCAATGTGCATCACCTTGCATTTGTCCACATTAAATTTCATCTGCCATTTGGACGCCCAGTCTTTCAATTTCTTAAGGTCTTCCCGCAATATTTCACAGTCGGCACATATTTTAACAACCTTGAATAGTTTTGTATCATCTGCAAATGTGATCATCTCACTCGTCGTTCCGATTTCCATATCATTTATAAACATGTTAAATAGTACCAGTCCCAGTACAGATCCCTGCAGCACTCCACTGCTCACTCTCCTCCATTGAGAGAAATGACCATTTAACCCTACTCTCTGTTTTCTGTCCAATAACCAATTCCTAATCCATGCCAGAACCTTGCCTCCTATCTCATGTCTCTTTAATTTTCTCAGGAGTCTATCATGAGGAACTTGCTTTCTGAAAATCTAGATACCTTACATCAACTGGCTCACCTTTATCCACTTGTTTATTCATGCCTTCAAAGAAATGAAGCAAATTGGTGAGGCAAGACTTCCCTCAGCTGAACACATGCTGACTCTGTCCCATTAAACCATGTTTGTCTACATGCGCTGTAATTTTATTCTTTATTACGGTTTACACTATTTTGCCTGGCACTGACGTCAGGCTTACCGGTCTATAATTTCCCGGATCACCCCCTAGAGCCCTTTTTAAAAATCGGCATCATGTTGGCCACCCTCCAATCTTCAGGTACTATGGACAATTTTAATGACAGTTTTGTGGTTTGCTTACTTTCCCGTGGGAGGTGGAGATGAAAACTGTAACGGAATTCAAAAATTCGTGGGATATGCATCAAGGAATCCTATGCAGTAGGAATGGATCCTCAGAAGCTTAGCCGAAATTGGGTGGTGGAGCAGGTGGGGGAAGAGAGGGGTTGGTGGTTGGGAGGCGAGGATAGTGGAAGGAAGATTTATACGGTCTGTGCCAGAGCCAGTGATGGGAGGCGGGACTGGTGGTTGGGAGGCAGGAAATACTGCTGGGCAGACTTGTACGGTCTGTGCCCTGAAAAAGGCAGGTACAAATCAAGGTAAGGTATACACATATGAGTTTATCTTGTTGGGCAGACTGGATGGACCATGCAGGTCTTTTTCTGCCGTCATCTACTATGTTACTAAGTTATACTCAAATGCAGCTTTACAAGAGCCTGTAAAAACTTGCTTTATGAGGGTAGTTTTATAACAGGGTGTGTACTTTGGCATTATATTGTATGTAGCAGAAATAGCACTTTCAACAGGTTTACACGTCCGTGCCTGCATTCGAGAGCAGGTGGAAATATTGACACATAAAGTTCACAAGAATGTATATTGATTAAAGTATGTTATAATCCGCATAAGTACTTGTTCAAAGTACACACCTTTTTGACATGTTGCACACATTTAAGCCAATCAGTATTTTATTAGAGACCTTTTATGCATGGCCACATACGTATGAAAAAGACTTTCCCGCAGATTCTGTAAAGGTTTCATAAAGTTGATCATGCAGTTTTGGGTGTGGATCACAGATCTGTGGCTAAATTGGTAATAACAATCAATTATTGGCATTAACAAACACTAATTGGCAGTCATTATTAGCTATGCATGGATCTGCCCTATTCCACTATTCCCACTATTCTATAACCTGCGTGCCTAGCTTATCTCGCTTGCAGCTCCAAAGGGGTGGGGCCGGAGAGGAGCATGTGAGGGTCAGGGGTGTTCCCAGGATTTAGGCACACACTTTATAGAATACTTGCTATTCCCTCCTAACTGACAGTAATGGGGTTTATAAGTCCTTGTGCCCAAAGTTAGGTGTGAAATTGCGTGTTATTCAAGGATTCTATAAAGACAGTTCTGTTCTGACCTGCCTTTATAGCATTGGCACTTAGCGAGCAGGGGGGATGCGTCCCATCCTAGACCTAAGGGCCCTGAACAAATTTCTAGTTTGAGAAAAGTGCAGGATGGTTTCCCTTGGCACCCTTCTTCCCATGATTCAAGAGAACGATTGGCTTTGGACTTAAAGGATGCTTGCACACATATCTCGATCCTTCCAGCTCACAGGAAGTATCTTCGTTTTCAGCTGGGAACTCAGCACTTTCAGTACTGTGTGCTGCCCTTTGATCTGGCGTCTGTGCCCAGAGTATTAACAAAGTGCCTTGCGGTAGTCGCAGCGTCGCTATGCAGATTGGGAGTGCATGTGTTCCCTTATCTCGACAATTGGCTGGTGAAGAGCACCTCAAAGTCAGGCGCTCAGCAGTCCATGCGAATGATTATTCAGGTGCTAGAACTACTGGGGTTTGTAATCAATTACCCTAAGTCCCATCTCACTCCAGTTCAAAAGTTGGAATTCATTGGAGCCCTGTTGAACACGAAGACAGTTTGAGCTTATCTTCCTGAGACAAGGGCAGACAACCTCCTGTCCCTAGTGTCCACAATTCGAGCGTCTCAACAGATCACGGCTCAGCAGATGTTGAGATTTCTGGGGCACTTTCCTGCTTATAATCGAAATAGAAAAACGCCTATATTGTGACCCAAATCGGGAGATAGATGTTTATCTCACAAAAACGAATAAAGCGGTATAATCGAAAGCCGAATTTGGACGTTTTCAACTGCACTCCGTCGTGGATGCGGACAAAGTTGATGGGGGCGTGTCGAAGGCGAGGTGAAGGCGGAACTGGGGCGTGGTTATCGGGCGATCAGAGATGGGCACCTTTCGCCGATAATGGGAAAAAAAATATGCGTTTTTAGCGAGAATTTAGGGCACTTTTCCTGGACCCTGTTTTTCCACGAATAAGGCCCCAAAAAGTGCCCTAAATGACCAGATGACCACTGGAGGGAATCGGGGATGACCTCCCCTGACTCCCCCAGTGGTCACAAACCCCCTCCCACCACAAAATATGCCGTTTCACAACTTTTTATTTTCACCCTCAAATGTCATACCCACCTCCCTGGCAGCAGTATGCAGGTCACTGGAGCAGTTATTAGGGGGTGCAGTGGACTTCAGGCAGGTGGACCCAGGCCCATCCCCCCCCACCTGTTACACTTGTGCTGGTAAATGGGAGCCCTCCAAACCGCCCCCCCAAACCCACTGTACCCACATGTAGGTGCCCCCCTTCACCCCTTAGGTCTATAGTAATGGTGTAGACTTGTGGGCAGTGGGTTTTGAGGGGGATTTGGGGGGCTCAACACCCAAGGGAAGGGTACTATGCACCTGGGAGCTGTTTTACCTTTTTTTTTTTTTTTGTAAAAGTGCCCCCTAGGGTAGCCCGGTTGGTGTCCTGGCATGTGAGGGGGAAGAGTGCACTACGAATCCTGGCCCCTCCCACGAATAAATGTCTTGGAGTTATTCGTTTTTGAGCTAGGCGCTTTCAGTTTCCATTATCGCTGAAAAACAAAAACGCCCAGCTCAAAAAAAGATAAACGTCCATGTTTTTCGAAAATACGCTTCGGTCCGCCCCTTCACGGACCCGTTCTCGGAGATAAACGCCCATGGAGATAGACGTTTCTGTTCGATTATGCTCCTCATAACCTCCACAGTTCATGTGACTCCCATGGCACGTCTTCAAATGAGATCGGCTCAATGGACCCTAGCTTCCCAGTGGTTTTAAGCTGCGGGGAGTCTAGAGGATGTAATCCAACTGTCCACTGACTTCCGGAATTGTCTGCATTGGTGGGCGATTCGATCCATTCTGACCTTGGGGCGTCCATTCCAAATTCCTCATCCACAAAAAGTGTTGATGACAAATGCATCCCTCCTGGGGTGGGGAGCTCATGTAGATGGGCTTCACACTCAAGGAGCTTGGTCCTTTTAGGAAACAGGTCTTCAGATCAATCTCCTGGAATTGCGAGTGATCTGGAACGCTCTAAAGGCTTTCAGAGACCGTCTGTCCAACCAAATTGATTCAGACAGACAATCAGGTTGCCATGTATTACACGAACAAGTAGGGGGGCACCGGATCTTGCCCTCTGTGTCAGGAGGCTGTCCAGATGTGGCTTTGGGCTCCGTCACGGCATGTTTCTGCAAGCCACTTACCTGGCAGGCGTAAACAAAAGTCTGGCCGACAGGCTGAGCAAGATAATGCAGCCTCACGAGTGGTCACTGAACATGGGAGTAATCCGCAAGATCTTCCGAGCGTGGGGCACCCCCTCGGTAGATCTTTTTGCCACTCAGATCAATCACAAGGTCCCTCAGTTCTGTTCCAGACTTCAGGCCCACGACAGGCTAGTGTCAGATGCCTTTCTCCTACATTGGTGAACAGGCCTTCTGTATGCGTATCCTCCCGTACCTCTAGTAGGGAAGGCTTTGCTGAAACTCAAGCAAGACTGCGGAACCATGGCCGCATCAGATTTGGTTCCCTCTTCTGGAGTTGTCCTCTGAGAAACCGTGGAGATTGGAGTGTTTTCCAACCCTCATCACCCAGAACGAGGGGTCGCTTCTGCATCCCAACCTCCAGTCTCTGGCACTCACGGCCTGGATGTTGAGAGCTTAGAATTCGCCTCCTTGGGTCATTCAGAGGGTGTCTCCCATGTCTTGCTTGCTTCCAGGAAAGATTCCACGAAGAGGTGTTACTCTTTCAAATGGAGGAGGTTTGCTGTCTGGTGTGACATCAAGGCCCTAGATCCTCTTTCATGTCCTACACAGACCCTGCTTGAATACGTTCTACACTTGTCAGAGTCTGGTCTCAAAACCAACTCCGTAAGAGTTCACCTTAGTGCGATTAGTGCTTATCATCGCCGTGTAGAGGATAAGCCTATCTTTGGACAGCCTTTAGTTGTTCGCTTCATGAGAGGTTTGTTTTTGTCAAAGCCCCCTGTCAAACCTCCACCAGTGTCATGGGATCTCAACGTCATTCTCACCCAGCTGATGAAAGCTCCTTTTGGGCCTCTGAATTCCTGCCATCTGAAGTACTTGACCTGGAAGGTCGTTTTCTTTTTGGCTGTTACTTCAGCTCGTAGGGTCAGTGAGCTTCAGGCCTTGGTAGTGCATGCACCTTATATCAGGTTTCATTACAACAGAGTAGTCCTCTGCACACACCCTAATTTCCTGCCGAAAGTGGTGTCTGAGTTCCATCTGAACCAGTCAATTGTCTTGCCAACATTCTTTCCCCGTCCGCATACCCGCCCTGGCGAAAGCAGATTGCATACAGTAGACTGCAAGAGAGCATTGGCCTTTTACGTGGAGCAGACGAAGCCCTTCAGACAGTCCGCCCAGTTGTTTGTTTTTTGATCCCAACAGGAGGGGAGTCGCCATAGGAAAATACACAATCTCCAATTGGTTGGCAGATTGCATTTCCTTCACTTATGCCCAAGCTGGGCTGTCTTTAGAGGGCCATGTCATGGCTCATAATGTTAGAGCCATGGCTGCGTCAGTGGCTCACTTAAAGTCAGCCTCTATTGAGGAGATTTGCAAGGCTGCAACGTGGTCATCAGTCCACACATTCACATCTCACTACTGCCTTCACCAGGATACCCGACGCAACAGTCTGTTTGGGCAGTCGGTGCTGCAGAATCTGTTTGGTGTTTAGAATCCAACTCCACCCCTCTAGACCCATTTTTGTTCTGTTCCAGGCTACACTCTCAGTTATTTATGATTTCAGGTCAATGTTTGTTATGTCGTTGCCGTTGCGAGGCCCAGTTGACCAATGTTCATTGTTTTGAATGAGCCTGGGTGCTAGGGATACCCCACATATGAGAACATGCAGCCTGCTTGTCCTCGGAGAAAGCGAAGATACTTACCTGTAGCAGATATTCTCCGAGGACAGCAGGCTGATTGTTCTCACAAAGCCGCCCACCTCCCCTTTGGAGTTGCAGTTGTTTATTTGAATTTATACTTTTTGATTAAACTGAGGAGGCACGTGACGGGCGGGAAGTCATACACGCATGCGTGGTGCGCGCTGTTTGCGCACCAGAAGACTCCGGCAAAACTTTCCTTTTTTGCTTGCAAAAATTTGCTGATTCCTGGGGCGACGCGGACATCAACCCACATGTGAGAACAATCAGCCTGCTGTCCTCGGAGAATACCTGCTACAGGTAAGTATCTTCGCTTTTCCTCAGAATGAGCTCCATTTACTACTACCCTCTGTCACCTTCTAGTCAACCAGTTCCTAACCCAGTCAGTCACTTTAGCGCCCATACCGAGGACACTCTGTTTATTTGTTAGTCATCTATGCGGAACCGTGTCAAAAGCGTTGCTAAAATCTAAATACACCACCTCTAGCACTCTCCCTCAATCCAACTCTATGGTCACCCAGTCAAAGAAAGTTATCTGAAAAGACCTGCCTCTAGTGAAACCTTGTTGCCTCGGGACCTGTAATCCATTGGATTCCAAAAACTTTACTCTGTTTTAAAAGCATTTCCATTAATTTACTTACCACAGAAGTCAGACTTACCGGATTGCAGTTTCCAACCTCTTCCTTACTTCAGCTTTTATGATGAGGAACCATATCTGCGCTTCTTCAGTCCTCTGGGACCACTCCTGACTCTAGAAAAGCATTGCAAATGTAAGCCAGTGGACCCACTAGAACTTCCCTAAGTTCCTTCAGTACCCTTGGGTGTATGCCATACAGCCCCATTGCTTTGTCCACCTTTAGTTTAGCCAACTCCTCATGAACACAGTCCTCTGAAAATCTTTCAGGGACTACCACCCCTCCATTCCTATTTGTGTTTGTTTTCTTTGGTCCTGCCCCCGGCCCTTCAGCTATAAACACAGTATAGAAATATTTGTTAAGCAATTCTGCCTTACTTTTATCAACTTCTACTTATTCCTCCCTTTCACATCTGAGTCTCACAATGCCATTTTGTATTCCTCCTATCACTAACATATCTTTTTAAAAAAAAGTCCTGTTCCCCTTATTCTATTGGCTATTTTTTATTCCATTTGTATATTTGCTTTCCCAACTTCTTTTTCAGTTTTTCTTAGCTTTTCCAGATATTGCCGCCTGTCTTCCTCTTTCTGCGGTCTCTTGTAGTTTATAAAGATTAGCCTCCTCTTCCTTATCTTTTCAGCTACTGCTTTTGAGAACCAAAGCTGTTTCCTTTTCCTCTTTTATTTACTTTTCTTAGAAAAAGGTTTGTTGCCCTTTTAATAGCTTCTTTCAGATCTGATGCCATTAGCCTTTATTCTCAATTCTCCAAGGATTTGTCACCTATTTGATATCCTTTTAGACTTCTTTAGTCCAGTCATCGGAATAACAACCCTCAGCTAGGGTCCATGCACCAGAGTTTTTTCTGGAACACTGTAGTCCTAAATCCAATCACTAGATACAGCCGTTGCTCAATCACTGTGTCTCCCTTCCATCCACTTCATCCCCAGTCTTGGCCGACACAAGGAATGGACAATCTGCCCATGAAGCGTGCACGACGCTGTCACTGAGCCACCAGTTCATCCTAAGCATCTAATATTCTTAAATTTCATGCTTTAGAAACCTCTTACCCTGTAAAGAATGTATTAGCATGCACTTTAGACAACTATTAAGAATAGAAAGCAAGATGAAAAAGGTACCTTGCTATTCATGGATCCAGTAAAAATGTATTTTTTCACCGATGATACAATTGTGCCACCAGTTGTTCAGAAGTACTGGCTATGTGAAACAAGTCTTCAGTTTCTCCAGGTTTTTGCCACAGTTTCTCTATAGCTTCATTGTCTAAAGCATGGGAGGTCTCGATAGCCAGCACTGTACCTTCAGATTTATTGTAAATTTAATTCCACTGTGGTTTAAACTAAATCTTGCATGTGTATAAATATATGAGTGGCAGGCCACTTTTTAAGAGAAGCACTTATCGTCAATTGAGAGATAAATGCATGATTGAATTAGTGTCAGCATATGGCACCTTGGTAGTTGAGAGAAATGAGCATTACAACTTACATGTGAAGTTAATCATTGTAATACAGGGATAAAGAAAATAATAGTGTAGGTGGTAGCAAATGGTAATGTCAAGAAAAAAAGTCAATGTTGTCTACCTAAATGTATTAACATTTCTGGTAGAATGAGATTAATTCCCAGTCTTGTTCAGAAAGTCGAAAGTATTAAGCAATGGATAAGCGCTGTAGAATGTGAAAGTTTAACAGACTTGGGCTTCTTTTCCTGAGCCTGCATCACCACCTATTGACTATAAAGCAACTACTCCAGCTGAATTTTGAAATATATGAATGATGGAAGATATTCTGACAAATTTTTGCCGCTCTGTTTTAGAGGACTGAACATTATTGATATCTGTACGTCTGAACATTAATGTTTATATCAAAACTACATTTCTGAGAACAGGCAGGCACGCCAGATGTGCAAGGTGCTAATTAAAAGCACAGAGTGAAGCAGTCTGACAAAATTTTAATTAAAATCATGTAAATAGTATATCGGTGTCCTGTCCAATCCTTAAAATTAGAGATAAGTGCAGTTCCTGCCCCAGAAAACTTACACTAGAGGGATCAGTTTTACAGTAAGGCTAAAACAATAATTTTACAGAAAGCATTCTTCAGGCAAATAATTCAGCTAGGGAGTTTTTTTTTTTTTTTTGGTGCAACATGGGAATTAATGGAGGGCTCAGAGTAATAAGTTGCCCAAAGCTCTAAGACTAGATTTTTAAGCCTTGGCTTTGTTTTTCTATGAGAAAATTGTTAACATCCAGAGACTTTTTGTGGCCCCTCATGGAAATTGTATGAGTTTTCTTTTTGAAGCTGGAAGTTGATTGGTGAATTTAGGGGAGGGTCTGGTGCTTAACACAGGAATGTTTGCACGCTTTTGATCTACCATCTGCCGATCAAGTGAAAAATGTGGTCATAGTTTTGGCAGGGAATCTTGTATTTTTAATTTTTTGCCCTTCCTGGTTTCTCAGACAAGCACAAGTCAGCCTTACTATATGTTACTAGATTGTTCTAGGTCCAAGCAACATGTTAATTCCAGATAGTCCTGCAATTGTTCTGTGATAAAAGTTTCTACATTATTTACCAACACCTGCAAATCTGATATTGGCCTGTAACTTAGAACTTGACCTGGATCAAATTTACCAAGTCATTTTCTTCAATAGAGGATTTACTTCTGCATGTTTGAAGCATGTCCAGGTCAAATTCTAACTTACAGACCAATATCAGATTTGCAGGTGTTGGAAAATAGAATCTTGTTTCACTGAACAATTGCAGGGCTATCTGGAATTAACATGAGCCTTGGACCTGGTATAATCTAGCTTTAGGGCCTAGTCGGTACAGAAAGTTATGATTATCCTGTTGGATGACTTGCAAAGGATGATGATCGGGAAGAATCAGAACTTTTGATTCTGTCATGCACCTTGGATATGATAGATCATAAAATTCTTTTGGAATATGTTGCATATACTGGGATCAATGTATGCAATACATCAGATTTTTACCTTGAGTAATTAAGATATGTTGGTATTATTTTGAGCAGTGGATGAATGTCTGGGACAGTTGAGGTTCTGGATAGATGCAAATAAATTGCTGTTTAATGCTGATAATACAGACATTCTGGACCAAATTCTATAAACAGTGCTGAAATATCAGTGCCAACAAAACTCCGCGCCAAGCGCTATTCTGTAAATGGCATTCAGAGTTAGATGCTGTTTATTGAATAGTGCTTACCGCCGAGATCCTGACGAAGACTTAACCAACTAAACCTTTGTGTAAATCCTCACGCCTAAATTAGGTGCAAATCCCCCTTATTCTATAACAGCGCATATAAATTGCAGAAATGCCCATGACCTTCCCATGGCCGCACCTCCTTTTTGGAGCTGCTCATATATATGCGTGTGTAAATTTAAATAAATCCCAATTAACATGATTGATTAATTATCGGCACTAATTGGCGCGTTATTCAGTTAAATTGTGCAAACAAATTAGGTGCATGCCAAAATTTGTACACACAATTCTGAGCACCATATCTAGAATTTGGGTCCTGTGGATTGAATGTGCTATAATGCCTATACATGAACTCATGTTCAAATCCCAGTATTTGATGGGCTGTTAATTCCTGTTCTAAAAAAAAAAAAAAAAAAAGTGAAAAGTTTAGGATTCCTTGCAATTTAACGTTATCCCTCGAGCCTCAGTTCTGTGACTTGTATGTTGTCATGTCCATTCTTGAGATCTCAAGATTTTAGGATGATCATATAGCCAGTAATATTAAGACCATTAGACTACTGTTTATAAGTTAGGGGCTTCAGAATCTGGCAGTTGAGGGTGTCCCCACAGTGCCAGATGGGATAGGCTCATGCCATTATAACATTCATTACATTGGTTATAGGTTATTTGTAAAGATTAAATTATTGTGCTTGGCATTTTAGTTGTTTCATAATTGAAGACCTTTGTATATAAGGGAAAGCTGATTTGAGCGATATAACTCTCTGTGATCCTTGTGGTCTTGTCAGTCTAGGAACTTTGCTTTTCCAGTGCAGAAGGATTTTTGGTTAGTAAAAATAGAGAAGAATATTCAGCCCATAACTGTCAGCATTTTGTTAAACATTGGCTGCCACAGTCTGAATTAGACCTGGATAAGTGCTGGGCCTAATCTTCTCACTGTCTCCACTTTTTTAAAATGTCTGCCGAGACTTCCAGTGGTCTGTGGAAGTCTCGTGATGCCGTTTTTAAAAAGTGTAGAAGAGAGGATCAGCGCAGTGCCATCGGGCAGGAAAGAGTGGGGATCTTTCCTGCCCTGAAGAAGCCACTTGACCACCAGGGTACCATGAGGTATGTGCCGGGAGGGCACCCTGCACTCGTGGGAGGGAAGGCAGTTCCACAGGGATCCCACAGGATCCCTGAAGACCTGGAGGAGATCCCCGCGGGATTCCCGCTATCCCTGCTCCCGTGCAATTCTCTAATAAGCCCAGTTTATAACCTACGTGGGCCCAATTTCTAATGACAAAAGCAGGTTTGTTCCATTCTGAATCACCCGGGTAGTGGGTAATGATATTGAATTTTGGCAGTGTCTAGACAACTTCTGGATGTACCCCAACAGTGCCCCTGGACTACCTTGACACTAACCAGAGATGCTGCTTTGGTCAGAGCTAATATTCAGCTACCTCTGGTGGTTAAATTGTGCTAGCTGGCTCAAACAATAATATTCACTGGCATTTAACCAGATTTACCACTGACTTTTAGCTCTGACAGCCGTGGTACACTCCTGTTAGTGCTGGCGTGGCTCAAAGGTAGATCTGGAAGTTATCTGGACACTGCCAAAATTCAGAGCTGATACTAAACAGTGCCCAAGTAATTATCTGGATACCAGCACTGAATATTGGCCATAGCTGGATAACCTTCAGTGGCCCACAAACTGGTAGCCAGTTAGTTCCAGCACTGAATATCTGGGTCTAATTCAGCCTTTTACTAAAGATTAGCACAAGTTATCTGCAGCAAGGCCTGTAGGAATAGAATGGATCATGTGGCAAATAACTTATGCTAATCTTTAATAAAAGACCCCCTTATATGGTAAGCCCTCTGGGGACAGAAAAATACATACGTTGCCTGAATATAACTCAACTTGAGATATTGAAAAAGATGTGAGCCAAATCCAAATAAATAAATAAAATGGACAGCATTTACAGAGGTGAGCTCAAAAACTTGGAATGTGCTTCTCTTTGAACTGAAAACTACAGTTTCCTCAATTTTGGCTACTCGTTGTTTAAAGGCTTTGCAAGTGGGTAAAAACAAGTACATAACATATGAATTTACAGGAGGATTGTAATGCTGTGTTGTTTTGTTTGTATTTAGTGTATGTTTTTTTGCATTATTATAGTAATATTTACTTTACTGTTTTATGTTTATTTTTTATTGACTTAGTAAACTTCCCTGTACATTCAAGTGAATCAAAGGCAGAATATAAATTATATTAACTGGGCAGACTTGATCTAGATGATCTTTTTCTACCTTCATTTGCTATGGTACTTTATCAGCTTATATTGCCCCAGATAAAATAGCCTAATTATTTTTTCTCCTTTCTGTAATATATCTATTATTAATAAACAGCACTGTACAGTACTGTTAATAGCAGTAGAGAGATAAAAATAATTATTCCAGTCCAGCATGTTTCTGGCCATGCATCAGCATTCTGGTATTCTGCTGTGACTCGGACAGACATGCAAATTTGCAAAAGTAAGTGTTTATTTTAGTTTTAATAGGTGTGGTAAAAACACTTAACTTAAGCCAATTTCAAAAAAGGTTTGGCCAATTCCTGGAAGAAAAATCCATAAACCATTATTGAGGTAGACTTGGGGAAATCCATTGCTAGTCCTATGGAAAAGTAGCATGGGCTGGGGGGGGGGGGGGGGGGGGATTCTGCCAGGTACCTGTGACCTAGATTGGCTACATTTGATAAAAAGGTACTAATTTTTTAAAAAACGGAACAGACTTGTTATACTCCTCTCCAAAGAGACGTTTACAATTGTAGGATACAATGAAAAAAGTATAACAAGTCTGTTCCGTTTTAAAAAATTTTTTTTTAGAAGAGAGGAGACCCAAGAGAGTTTTGTCTTATTATTTTCCTTGGAGTACACATTTCAAGTCATACTCTCTGAGGTTCTAAAGACCCCTGAGGCAGGCCTTTGGGCCGAAACACGGCCATGTCGGGTCATTTTTTATGTGAATTACGTCATTTTTTATGTGAACAAACAAATTATTTGGTATCCTCATTCATTCTCCTCACTTTTTGGCTTCATATCTCACGGTTTCGTGAGGGTTTTTACCTCCTTTTTGTTTTATCTTATCTTGGAATGATCACATTACCCCATACTTAAAGATCTTCATTGGCTGCCTATACAATGGCGTGTTAAATTTAAAGCACTGAGGACCCCTTTTACGAAGCAGTGGCAAAACAGGGCCTGCACTGGCGTTGGCACGTGTTTTTGACACATTCCGAGTCCACCTTTCACCGCAGCGGGTAAAAGGCAGGTCTTTTTTTTTTTTCAGGAAATGAGTATGTGACAAGTGAAGCACTTGCCGCACAACCATTTTGGGGGGAGGGAGAGCACTTACCGCCACCCATTGAGGTGGCAGTGAGGGGTCCCGCACTAACCCGGCGGTAACCAGGCAGCATGTGGCACTGCCCGATAACCGCCGGTTACACACTGGCACTACAAAAATAAAAATATTTTTGTAGCGCCAGATATGATGCATGCTAGTGGTGGGAACTACCGCTGGGCTGTTGTGATAGCCCTGCGCTACTTTCCTTTTAACGAGCGGTAAGCCAGCGTTGAGCTTACCGCCGCTTTGTAAAAGGGGCCCTAAGTTTAATACACAAAGCCTTGAATAATGAAGCTCCGCTTGACATTGCTACTTCTCTAAGGGGTCCCTTTACCTAAGGTGCACCGAAAAGTGGTCTGCGCTGGTGTACATGCGTGTATTGGACGCATGCAGGTTCATTTTTCAGCACACCTGCAAAAAAGACCCTTTTTTGGACCAAAAATGGACATGGGGCAAAATGAAACTTGGCGCGCGTCCATTTTGGGCCTGAGACTTTACTGCCACCCATTGACATAGGGGTAAGGTCTCACGCGTTAACCTGGCGATAATCGCCGGCGTGCGTACGTACAATGCCGATTACTACGTGGTTAGCACTGTGTGCCGGAAAATTTCCGGCGTGCCTACTGGATGTGCAAACAAAATGAAATTACCGCCCAGGCCACATGGTAGCCGGGCAGTAGTTCCAAATTGGCACGTGTTGGGCGCACGTAGGCGCCTACACGGCTTAGTAAAAGGGCCCCTAAAAATCTACCCTCTAACGTGCTGCCTACGCTCTGTTGATAAAATGGTACTTGGTGTACCCTCATTTAAACAAATCAGATTGGATGTGTACCACTCTGTGATTTTTTTTTTATGTTGAAGGTGCTTGTTTAAGGCGCATTCATTTATCCAATAGCTTGATGAGAGGTAAAGTTACTTAACAACCTCTGGGAAATTGTGTAAAACCATGCAAAAGTTTATCCACATAGATACTTATATATATATATATATATATATATATATATATATATATATATATATATATATATACCCACCAAACGTTTCCTTCTTATATGGACGTTAATTGGACTGGTTTTGGTCTGCATGTGTCCTTGAAGCTGTTATGAGAACACTTATAAAAATTAAAAATTTAAAAAATATTTGGGGCCCTGTTTACTAAGACGCGCTAGTGTTTTTAGCACACTAATTTTTAGCACATGATAATGCTAGAGACATCCATATTGTGAAAACAATCCATGACCACCTAAACTTCAGGAAATCACTAAAAACCAACCTCTTCAAAAAGGCTTACTCCACCGATCCAACATAAACCCCAGTATGTTTTTTCTAGTGAAAAAGGTGCCGGTACTCAAATGCCAGGCCACCCTTCAGGGATGGGGTGATCACTGAGGGGACCCACCCCACAATAGCCAGACCTCCTGCAACCAGTCACAGAATCTATGACAAGGCAGAATTGATTTGTAGAGCCTGAGCTCTTTCATTAAAACTTGGGGATCATGGGTCAATTTTAGCAGACAATGGAAAAGGTGTTGGTACTCAGTACCCCCAAGTACCCCCTCAAAAAAAAGCCCTGGTAAACCCCCACACCCGGCAACACAGCAAAACCAATGATCGTACTGGACAATATACAATCTTTCCTCCCTTCGACCTTATAGGTGCCTGAAACGCACATACCTTATTCGACTACAACATAACCTTGTATTTGTTCTCAACTGGACTTGGCGAACGCCTTTACGGTACTGTGTAAGCCACATTGAGCCTGCAAATAGGTGGGAAAATGTGGGGTACAAATGTAACAAATAAATAAAATATATTCCTTTGGGTGTCTCCAGTGTAGTGTGTGCTAATTTTTAGCGTCAGCTAAAAACAGCATGCCTACAGGGCAGCTTAGTAAACAGGGCCCTTGGTTAATGGTGGGTATATACATAAGTATCTCTATCAAAATACATAATGATGTTTTCTCTACTTTGGCCCCTGGGATGTAGAGTTCCAAAGGGCTCTCTATTTTTGCCCCCATTTTACTTAACTTTTTCAGTTCAGTGGAAACAGAATTGAAATCTATAAGCCTAGCATATTATATTCATGCAGATGATGTGCAGATAGTTTTCCCAGTTACTACATCATTTGCCAATTTTGTTGTGCATATTGCATGCAGCTTGTTTTTGATGTATTTTATTTTGGTTGACAACTAATGCCTTAAGTTGAACACCATTTTTTTGGGTGGGGATAAAGCTAATCATTATAATCAACTGGTTTTACATTGAATAATAATTTTATTTCTCTTCATACTACAGTCAATAGCGGCCCTTTTACTAAGCCGCGATAGGCTCTAGGCGCATGCAGTGCGCACTCAAATGAGACTGCCGTTAGGCCTGGTGATAATTTCAGATTTGGCGCGTGCCCATAATGCCTGGATGCGCATCTAGTGTGTGAGCCTTTACCGCTACATTGATGGGTGGCATTAAGGACTCAGGCCAATTTTAGATGCGCACTGGCTTGTTTTACCGCATGCCCTTTTCTCATCACATTAAAAAAAAAAAGAGCTTTTTTTGCAGATGTGGTAAAAACTGGCCCAGCGCATGCCTAATACACGTGCCTACACTGCCGCAGGCCACTTTTTACTTCGGCTTAGTAAAAGGGCCCCATAGATTGGGAGTCTGAATAGATTCTACCTTAGAAGGTAAATCTTAAATTTGTCATTTAGTTTTCTCTGTATTTCAAAAACTACATTTTCCAAATTAGATCCAGATTAGATCTTTCTTCTGTATAGATGATTTGGAGAAATTGGCTCATGTTTTCTGTGATTTCATGCCTGGATTATTGCAATTTTCATATTCAGGAATTTCAAAAGCATTACTGTCGAGGTTGCAATTATTACAAAACACTACTGCTAAAATTTTGCACAAGTTAAAATTTGACATGATGACTCCACTTACAAAAACATTACATTGGCTAACCGTGGAAGGAATTTAATTTAAAACTCTCTCCTTGGTCTTTAAGCTTCTTTATGGAGATTGTCCATCTTATTTGATTCCATTATTCAAGGCCAGACCTTTGGTATCTGTGTAATTCGTGTTCATAAGTTCAAGTTTCCAAATTCTTCTCTTACCTACCTAGCATCATCTCGTAAAAACTTTTTAATGTAGTAACTCCAAGCTTTCGGAATTCTGTACCTCATTCTATTAAGATGTGAAGTTGATTATGGGGCTCATTTTCAAAACAGAAAACAGTCCAAAAAGCGGCACAAAGCCACAAATGGATTTATTTTTTAGCTAAAATATCCAAATTGCTTTTTTCAAAACCCATTTTTGAGACTTTTTCTATGCAGCTTATATGCAGTAAGTCCAGATCACAAAAAGGCAGAACATGGGCATTCCCAAAACTTGGACATTTTTCTACCATAGCAGAACAGAGCAAAAATGTGTGGGGATAAAAGTTAGATGATTTGGTCTAGACCTGTTTCAATTGTGACTAAGTCAAAGGTGCCCTAAATGACCAAATGACCACTGGAGGGATTAAGGCATGAATTCCCCCTTACTCCCCGGAGGTCACTGACCCCCTCCCACCCCCCCAAATATGTGAAAGAAATAGTACATTCAAGCCTCTATGATGGCTTCAGATGTTATGGCCAGTCCTATTAGTGCAGCAAGCAGGTCCCTGGAGTAGCCTAGTGCTCAGAGCAGTGCACTGCACTGAAGAGAAGAGGACCCAGGCCCATATCCCACTCTAACTGTTACAATTGTGGTGGAAATTGTAAGCTCTCCGAAACCCACCAAAAACTTACTGTACCCACATTTAGGTGACACCTGCTGCCATAAGGGTTATTATAGTGGGGTACAGTAGATTTTTGGTTTGTTCTGGAGGGCTCATCATACAATATAAGGGGGTAATGGTGAGATGTGTACCTGGGACCTTTTATATGAAGTTCACTGTAGTGTCCTTTACAGTGGTGTGCTGGAGCTGGCTCGCACCGGCTCTGCAGAGCCGGTTGTTAATTTTTGAATTATTTTGCAAGCTGGTTGTTCAGCTGTCTGCAGGGACGAAACAAAGTTTTTTTTTTTCCCCTAGAAATTACAGCGGGAGGCTGGAGGCACACATACCCAAACACACCAGCTGTCACCTGATATTGGTGCACGCGTGGTGTGTGGCAGCCCTGCCTCCTCGTGCTGCATTGGGAAGGTATTTGTGTGCTCGTCACTCGTGCGCTGCCTGGTTCGCCTCAGCAGCGCTCAGCTGGTCGTGGTGCCGTACACCGTCAGCAAGCAGCATACCCTGCCTCTGGTAAGAATTATTTTAATCAGACTTGTTGCTGGGCCGGGGGGCCCGTTTGTTGAGGGAGGACAAATTTGTAGTAGTAAAGTGGTTGGGGGAGCATTGTCCCCCGGCTGCCCACCCCCCCCCCCCAAAAAAAAAAACACTTGCTGCACGCACCGTCTGTGTTCCGATTCTCTCTCCCCTGCTGCCTTTCCCGCTGCCCCATGCATTTTAAGTTTTATTTTGTCCCTTCGGTTTCTCTCTTCTTCCCTCTTGCATCCGCTCCCTCCCTCACTCCCTCAACCTCTCCGCCCCCGCCTGTCGTCATCCACTCCTCTACCGTACCTGTAGTAGCTACAGGCGGTGGTTAGAACAGCCAGGTCATGATGCATTGCGAGCGTCGGGGTCCTTCTGCTGCCACGTCCGCCTACTCTGATTCAAGTTGCTGTTTCCGCGTAGGCAGGACGCGGCAGTCAAAGGACACTGTTGGGAGTTGGGACCAAGGAGGTTTGAAAGAAACTGATGAGCTGCTGCGCTGCCTATCTACTCCATCACGGTAAGGAAGCCAGTTTGCTAAATCTCTGTTTTCAGTGCCCCCCCCCCCCCCCGCACATCTGTCATCTCCTCAAAGCAAGCAAACCTATGAGCTGCTGCATCCACGTTGTCGTTCTTTATTGCCCATCTTCTGTGTACCAACTCTAAAGCTGTTTCAATTGGATAGGTAGTGCCTTAAAATGTAGAGGTCAAAAGTTTTGTTTTGTTTTGTTTTTTTTTACTTATTGGACAGCTTTTTAATTTATTTGAAAGCTTCCCATATAGTCTAGATATAAATGTAATGAAATAACAATTGAATATCACTAACACATTTTAAGAAATTATTATAGCTGGTAGAAACAGCAATTTTAAACTCTGTATTTTGTGCTCATTTTTCTACACTATAAAAATAAATAAATACACTGTATACAATACAGATGGCCAACTTTCAGTGAGGATATCCTGTTTCCTGATGGATTCCGCTTAACTGTTGTTGTCGTAATCTACCATGGGAAGCCAGGTGTTATAAAGTTGATGGAATATATTGAAATTAAATGGAAGTAGAATTAAACTCTCCTTTCATTGGGGCACACATGGAATCAGGTCTTCATCTGTTTTGTAGAAGTTTACCTTTTAGATAGACAAATGGATTATTCTGTTTTGAACATGTTTCAGGGGGAAGTGGTTTTATTAGTTAAAATAAATATTTTGTTTCATGCAGATTTCTTTTGTTTATACATAAATGGACTATATATAAGCCCCTAATCAGCCCATATTGGTTTTCTTATATTTTGTTCTTGTGATAACTTATACTGTGGCAACTGAAAACTCTTATCTCTGTCTGGTCGGTAATAAAAGGAGCTCATTGTGAGCACTATCTACCCTAAAAGGTTGTTTTGTGGCTGTATGAAGAATTGTGATATTGAATAAATAAGCGTATGTGTGTGTCCCTAGTCATGATGTATCCTAAGTTTATGTAATCCTTTCAAGAAATCCAGTTAATCTTTTAACTTATTAGTGGAGCATAACCACAGAGGCTTGGTATGGTCGCATTTTCAATATGGTAATACTAGGGCCCAGCTAAGGAACAGCCAGGTTATTTTGAGTTAGTCTTCACTGGACCAAACTTGCTTTCCTTGTGCCATCACTATCCAGCAGGTAGGCAGTGTCTTAAAAGATGAAGGATAAAGGACTTTTTTTTACATTAAAAGAAGGTAAATTTGGATGTAAGGATTGTTTGAAAGCACATTCTCTCCCCGGGTATAGCCTGCTCTGCAAATGGTTTTTTTTTTGGGGGGGGGGGGGGGGAGGGGTGGACGGGGGGGGGGGGCCGAAGAGGTGGTTCAGAGAGAGAGCCTGTTGTTAAAAATTTACCAGCACACCACTGGTCCTTTAGGGTGCTCCACTGCTCTGCTGGGATGTCTGTGTGGCCAGTCTACTAAGAATGCTGGCCCCCAATACATCCTAATGGCTTGTTTTTGTTCATTTTTCCCTTAGACATTTTTTTTAATGGTTCAAAAAGATAGATGTACTGAGCAAAAAAACATCTAGCAAATGGCCAATTTCAAAACAAAAAGTTGGATATTTTTCTGGTTTGAAAATGGTCATGTTCTCTCAGTGGTTTACCGAGGGTGGGGAGGTGGGGGCGGTCCGCCCCGGGTGCATGCTGCTGGAGGGGTGCAGGGAGGCTCTGCTGGTTCCTTTGCTGTTAGTTCCTGTTCTGGGGCAGAGGGAGTAGGGAACCAGCGGAGCTGACAGCCGTGCAGCAGCTCCCAGCAGGTAAGAATGCACCGGAGGGGGGTGTCGTGCTGCACTGTGGGGGGGGGGGGGGTGTGCAGCGGCGATCCGCCCCGGGTGGCAGCCGACCAAGGATCACCACTGTGTTCTCTAATGGACTTTTGGATGTTTTCCGTAAAATATCCAAAATCAGATTTAGATGTCATATTGGAAATGCCCCCTCCACATGTGATTTCAGAAACTTTTAAAATCTTGGTTGTTTTTTAAAAGTATTTTTAGTCCCTTAATGTTACTTTCCAATGATATTTTATGTATTTCATTATAACAGTGGTTATTTGTCCTCCAACTATAGGGCCCTGTTTACTAAGCCGCATTATAGAAGTGTTAACATTTTTAATACACATTAACCATGTATGCGCCTACAATATCCCTATAGCTTTCTACATGGTTAGCGAGCATGCTAATTGTAGGCGCATTAAAAAGGATAATGCGCCTTAGTAAACAGGACCCTTAAACTGACTAGAGCTAAGAGTTGAGTCAGTATATAAAGCTCTCATATTTGTTCCTGTTGAGTAAAAAAGATGTAATCGTTGTGCAACTAAAATATTTTTCATTTGAAGCATGGAGGTATAACCTGATATATCTGAGAACAGTAGGAGAGGGAATTGTGTTCTTAATATAAATCAATGCTCTAAACACTGTACCATATATCTACTATTGCTGTGCATGTTTGCCGTGCATTTTCTCTTTACATAAATTGCACATTATAACATATTAGCTAATTTGCTCAACTTCTGATGGCAGTCTTATAATGACCAAATGATTACATTAGCACATGGGAGAATATGCTTCTGCTCTGTTCTTTTTTTTCAGTACCCATTATAATTCCAGCCTGTGTTGTCTTTTTTCCTTAATAGGAAAAGTAGTATTGCAAATAAAGAATGTGATCTAATGAGATTATTGCCACCCCGATCACCCCATTGGAATTTGAAAATAATGTAGAATTAGAAAAGGTACAGAGAAGGGCAACGAAAATGATAAAGGGGATGGGACGACTTCCCTATGAGGAAAGGCTGAAGTGTCTAGGGCTCTTCAACTTGGAGAAGAGATGGCTGAGGGGAGATATGATAGAGGTCTATAAAATAATGAGTGAAGTGGAATGGGTAGACGTGAATCGTTTGTTTACTCTTTCCAAAAATACTAGGACTAAGGGGCATTCGATGAAACTACAAAGTAGTAAATTTAATACGAATTGGAGAAAATATTTCTTCACTCAACGTGTAATTAAACTCTGGAATTCGTTGCCACAGAATGTGGTAAAGGCAGTTAGCTTAGCGGGGTTTAAAAAGGGTCTGGACGGCCTCCTAAAGGAAAAGTCCATTGACTTGGGGAAAATCCACTGCTTATTTCTGGGATAAGCAGCATAAAACGTATTGAGTTTTCTGGGATCTTGCCAGGTATTTGTGACCTTGATTGGCCACTGTTAGAAGCAGGATGCTGGGCTTGATGGACTTTGGTCTGTCCCAGTGTGGCAATACTTACGAGGTTTATTGAGCTGTCATTTCACTCTTGTGTAAAGATCATCACAATTGGTGTGTTCTGATGTTTACTCTCAAAAATATGTTGATTTTTTTTAAAGATATTTTCTGTAATGTTTCAAAGTAATAGTGTATTGTCTTGTACTTAGAAAAATATTATTTATTTACAACCTGTCAACAGATCCAAAACCTTTGGCATCCTATGTATTGAAATGGAAAGCAGGAAATTATAGTAGCAGCAATGTTGTCATCTCCAAGAGAAAAAAAAAGGGAAAGAAAAACTACTACTTTGATGTAACTTGTATAAAGTGTTGAAAATTCATTATTCATTGACAAGCAGGATTGAGATAGGAGCACAAGTGGGTAACCACATCTGACAGTACTAAAATGGAAGAGCTCTGCAGAGCTCAAAACCATTGCAAATTTCTGAACATGCATAGTCCTTCCCATATACAATCATCCCCTCAGTTTATTTTTCCACTCTTCTGAACACAACTAAAATAGAGCCTTCCCAGAATTTTTGAAGAGATTCTCTTTTTTGCTTATACCAACTGTGTTTTTGTTTTTCTCAGTTTTTTTCCTTATTATTTTCTTGTTCCTGTTAAAAAAGAGCAAGAATATTTAGTTGTGTTTTGCTGCTATTTCTTTTCCAGTCATAGAGCCATGGGGCAGACCTCATTGAGGTTCCAACCCTGCCCCCCACCCATCACAATAGGAGTAGAAATATTGTTAGGTGTACATAAGCTGTTCCTTCTCTGTTTGAGCCCCACTTGCCACTGTTACAGAGATGTGGATTGTCCCAGAGAACCAGGAAAAAAAACTTTGCTTTTGGTGAAATAGTCTTCTGCACGGAAGTTAACTGACTCTATGCCGTCCAACAGGTTGTCATCTCTCAATGTTTCCTTCATCCACTCATGCAGGGGTGAAGAAGGGGTGTAGCATACCTCCTGAGGCAGCTTCAAGTCTTGAACTTGCTTTAAGTGCAAAAGAAAAGCCATACTGAGTCAACCAAAGTCTATTGAGCCCAGGATCCTATCTTTAACAATGACCAGTCTGGATGATATAAATCTGGTATATCCCAAAAAGTAGATTTATGTCCCTTAGTACATTTCCAAGGATGAGCAAGGACTCTTCCAGGTCAGGCATTGGACAACTGTTGCAGCCCTAAACATCATCAGGCCTCAAGAGGGCAGTGGGTCGATATGCACAGGGCATCAGTTACAGTCCTACTAAACAGGAGCAGTATGATTGTATCAGGCTTCTAGAAGGCATAGAGGTTTGCATTCATAGAGCACTGGTTAGAGCTATGAAAACCAGTGAAATAACATGCAGAGACCAACACATATTGACACACACTAACTCCATCGATGTAGTTATAAGTACAGTACAGTCTCGATTATCTACTACTACTACTTAACATTTCTAGAGCGCTACTAGGGTTACGCAGCGCTGTACAATTTAACAAAGAGAGACAGTCCCTGCTCAAAGAGCTTACAATCTAATAGACAAGTGAACGGTCGGACCTAAACGGAATTAACCGTTGTCGGATAACTGAAAAGTTGGGTAATACAGAAAACAATGCATAAACAAATACACAGAGTTCCCAATTTTCAAATTAAAACAAAGATTTTTAATAGAAATAAATGTGATGACATCACTGAGAGATCTGTCGAATATTCTGGATGGTCTGATTACTGAAGGTCATATAATCAAGATTGTACTGTATGTTTTTTCATTGGATATATAAGTAGATACATATAATACACAAAAACCAACAGGAGCTGTCAACCACCCACCAAATCATGACCTCAGAGCAAGTTCTGATATTTCCATGTGTAGAAATATGGTACAGCCAGGAGCCCCCACCGGAATGGTGGAAGGCCAAGCCTTAGAGCTCAGGCCATATAGAAACCCTTGTCAGGTCAACAATGTAATGGCTAGTATGGCTGGAAGCTTGCTGGAAAAGCAGGACACAGCGTTTAGCCCAGATTAAGGCCTAAATGACCTGAAATTGGAAAAGAATAGCCAAGGAATCTGAAATCAAAATGGAAACTGTCAGCTATAAGATGGAGTCTCTTATTTCTGTATCTGAGTTAGAAAAAACTTGTTTTTCTAAGATAATGTCAGGTGCAAGAAAAATAGGGAAGTAACAGTTGAGATAGAGGAGGAGGCTTTCTGGTGACCATCTTGTGGTTAAGCAAGTTTTGAAGTAAACAAGTTTAACATTGAAGTCTATGGAAACCCATTGATTTGAATGTAAGCAGAAGGGTATAAAAGACTGAGAAAATTTGGGTGGGGTTGGAGAACTCCCAGATGCCATCCAGAGATGCTGTCCGTTAGACCTCTACACCTGCTTGTATATCTAATCCTGTTGTACTACTCTGGTGAGTGAAATTAATAAATCCATATATCTTTGCAATCTATCCTCTCTCTTTCTTATACAACATTTAGCAGGGTGATTAACCTCTTGAGTTAGAATGGGTATTAGAGAGTGTTTATATCCGTTAGTATTAATCCAAAGGCAAATGGTCATGATCAGCCTTCTAGAAAATCTCTCTGGTAGGCGGGTGCCAGACCAGCATACCGGAGAGGACCCATGGGACAGTTTTCCCCAGAAAATTCACATGATAGGTGAGAGGCCTGAACACACATCTCTTCCCCTCCAAGAAAAATAACAAAATGGGCTCAATTTCCTTCACATCACACCCCCCATCCCCACAAAAACAGTGAGCAGGTTTCCTACCTGGGACTAGTCTCCCAGAAATGTTTCAGGTGGAAGAGGCTATCAAGGATTAAGTGAGGGGTATTAGTGGAGGAAGGTCACAGATAAACTAGGAAAACAAGGTATGTTGCTACTATGTGATTCAATTTATTACATGGAAAGTACATGCTAGCATTTCCTATTTCTGTTTCAAAATAAACATTCCACAGATCCTATGGCTGATGTAAGTGCTTGCACCTAAATTATAGGTGCATATCTAAGCTGTTAGGCCAGAATTCTATAAGGGAAAACAGTCACTTAGGTTGCTTTATAGAATAGCCTCCCACCAGGTATCCAGTTATAGAATTTCCCTCTGGATTCCTAACCAAAGTCACCACATTTCGAGTGTGCAGACTATATGGAGCATGCCTCAGAGAGTAAGAAATCATTTTGGTGCTCCTCATTCAGAGTAAGACAGATGAGGGTAATCAAACTACCTGCTCTATTGCAAATCATATGAGAGAGGCATTGTTTCTCTGTGGTCAGTTTTCTGTCCGAAACAACATGCATACTTTTGATTTTCTAAAACCACACAAGTTGTTCCATTCCTGACATTTTCCCCACCCCCACTCCCATAAATGCCTCTTAACAAACTGGTCAAAGCTACTGATATTGTAGAACAACATGGATAGTTTTGCCTGTACTGAAAGAATGCAGTAATCAAAGTATCAAAGCCTCCATTCCAGTGAGTAAGAATACAGTTTTTCCTGCAGAAATGCCTTTAGTTATTGCCCTCCCCATTTGTTGTTAGATTCTTGAGTCATCTTTATGGACATCAGTGAGAGAGAAAAGATATATGCTGGAAATGCTGCTCCAAGAAGATATTGGCTATTTGGCAAAAATGCCAACTGTTACCACTTTCTGATGAACCACCTCTGAAAGCTAAGATGTGGACAATGAATTATCACAATAGCCCATGTCACAAAGTTTGAAATCATGCCCAAAACCCTAAAAGCATTTATTGGTAGCAGGTCCTGAGCTAACTATGCTGTCATTTTCTTCAGCCATACTTGAGATGGGGCTTTCTGGCAGCTTCTTACTTAATGTTGATTGAGCAGGGCCCTTATGGACTCCCTTCGTAGGACATTTTGGTGCAAGGTGATATTGGAGCACTGAGAAAACACAGGTTAAAGTTCCAGCAAATGTTTTGTTCTGCCATTGTGGATTTGATCTGTTAATCTGCTGGTCCTTTAGTCATCTTCAGGGAGCCTCATTAAGTCTGTATTGCTCAAGCAGGTGATTGTACCATGAAAGGACTGGGACATGTGCTTATACTCCTTCATTTTCCCCTGTACTTCTCACTCCTTTCCTTTGCATGCCTTATAATTCTCCACTGTACTGTCAGCATAGCTGAGCATGGCTCTGTATTAGGAGGCGTCCACCCTGAGCCACAACTCAGCAAGTTTATGATGTTTCAAGCTGCTGGATTTTGTGTCTCTACTCACTTCCTCATCTCCTTTCATCTTTTTCCTTCTGCTATTCATTTTAAATCATTCCTCCAGCACAGGAGGTTTCAACCCATTCCTTGGGGCATACCCAGCCAATGGGGGATATCCTGAAAACCCCGACTGACTGGGTGTGTGCCCCGAGGACTGGGTTGAAACCTCTGCTCCAGCAATTTGAATATTAATGTACCTATGTTTTCCAGAGTCTATCCTTACCGATCTCAGTATCCCTTTCCATGACACTGTTAGATTAATGACAGAAGGGTAATCTCTCTCTATTATTTCTCCTAATCAGGTAGCTGTAACATATTCTTCCAGGTTTGTCTTTTTTGTACTTTTGTTTGGAGGCTTTGTCTTAACCTTGGCCAGTACTCTTTTACCCCTGCTGCCAGGTCCTGAAACCATGTATTTACCCACTCGTCTGTTCTCTCCCTCTGGATGACGATAGCTATTGCAGCTCCACTTGTGTTCCTGATCCATGTCCTTTTTTGTTCTTTGCCTGCTGTTGTGTGACCTAATCTACTTGTGTTTACTTTGTGGGTACTTGAGACCCCTCTGTCCTTATGAGGTAAACTGACTAAACCTGTACCATGGGATGTCAAAACCTGGATACCGAGAGTGGTCTTTGCTACAGTAACTCCAGTTTAGATCCCACTTAATGTAGGCTCCTATTATATGTTAGGATTCAGCGTTTGTGCCCTATTGTCAGCTAAACTTATCACCTAAGTGTTCAGCTGAAAATTCATCTTAATTTAGATCTTATAAGTTTTGTTTATAAATTTAAGCCTGCTTATGATCTTAATTTATGAGCTTAATGCTGAAAATAAGTGCTAAGCTCCTAATTTATTCTCCCCAACCTAAGTCCACCCCTATTACCACTTACATTTATGTTGCTACATTTAAGAGTTTTGTGAAATTTTGAGTATATGTTTAAGTACTCAGCCCATGTAAATTTTCAGTGAAGCCAATTGAAAAGTATAATTTTCAAAGTTAGAAGCATAAATCATTTGAATATTGGGTCTCCAATTTCTATCCCCTGTCATTAGGGATCCATACTATTGGTGTGCGTCAAGCTAAAGATAATGGTGATCCATCTATACCCCTAAAATCCAGTATACCTCCCCAAGTGTATTTTTTTTCTCCTCGAGGGCCACAATACCATTTCCTAGATCCAGTCCCTCACCTTTGTTTCCCCAAAATCTCACTGCCTCATAGCCCTTCTCACTTATCAATGTTGAATCAGCTCTGCAGTAGCTCGGGACTTTACTAGGTCTGGTTCCAATTCTGGCCTGGCTCTTCAGCTTCTTGATAATCTATGTACAGAGTGATGGTCACCCCAAAGATGGCTACATAATCAAGATGTGGGGTCTGTGGCCAAAAATTTACTCAATATCTCTTTTCTTTCACTCTCACAGCACATGGACTTAAACCAAAGATCCTCCTCCTACTACTACTTATCATTTCTATAGTGCTACTAGACGTACGCAGCGCTGTACACTTGAACATGAAGAGACAGTCCCTGCTCGACAGAGCTTACAATCTAATTAGGACAGACAAACAGGACAAACAAGAGATAAGGGAATATTAAAGTGAGGATGATAAAATAAGGGTTCTGAACAAGTGAATAAGGGTTAGGAGTTAAAAGCAGCATCAAAAAGGTGGGCTTTTAGCTTAGATTTGAAGACGGCTAGAGATGGAGCTTGACGTACTGGCTCAGGAAGTCTATTCCAGGCATATCCCAGTTGTTTGGGGAGAAGAAACTGTAGCCTTCACTATCTGCCAAGAGGACACAAAGCTAAGAGGCAAAACACCTACCTATGCCCACCTGACTACCTGTTTTCCACCATCTAGTTACCCCTAACAATAACATACCAATACTTGGAAACTTGGGCCTAGTAAATGCCAGGACAACCAATAAAAATTTTTCCTATGATTCATGAGGTCATCAGTGAGTTCCACCTATACATCTTGGGCATAACTGAAACCTAGTTGGATGAAAGCAGAAGAGTCCTATTGACCGAAATGTGCCCCAAAGGATTCACCATTTAGCATTAACCAAGACCAGGGAAATGAAATGGAGGGGTAGCAGTTCCAATCCAAGTTAAAATCCAACTGTGCAGAGTCTCCATTTCCCACCTGTCTGAATCAGAATGCCTCATCCAGCTAGGAGATAAGGAGCTAGTGTGGCTGCTCATGGTCTACAGAGCACATTGCAACAACACATAATCAGTATAGAACTCCTGGATTTGATGACAAAGGTATCCCCTGGGCTTCACTAGGTTAGTGATCATGGGAGATTTTAACCTACATATGGAAATGTATTAAGTTATGTCCAATAAAAAGGTATCTTATTTTCTTTTCCATGTTTTATTTTGTTTGATTTCTATTGATAACCTACATATGGAAAGTCCATACACCACCATTGCTATTTTCCTTGATTCAATGGCAACTTTAGGATTTACACAGGTGATTAAATCTCTAACCCCTGAAAAAGGCCATATACTAGACTTGATGTTCTGCAAAGGGGTCAGCATCTTTGCACACAATGCTGTTGGCCTCAAAATAACACCCCTATCATGGGACAGATCATTTTCTAAAAGTTTCAATAATTTTCAACTGTAAATATAATTTGTCTTCAATTTAGCTACCTCTGTATTTATCCTATTGACTGTGTCCTACCCACCTTGTCTGTGTCTCAACTTTACTTACCCTCTCAGTGGCCTATTGTACAAAAAGCATGACCATCATATTTAAATGTTCTAATGCATGCCTATTAAGAAATTTCATCTGTATTCTGCTAATATCATGAGTATCGTAACTGTTATATGAATGTTCTTCAATTCTACCTATTATGGTATTTGTACTCTGCTGACATTTATGGAGTTTAAGATGCTGTGTCTTGTTTTTAAAGCTTTGAACTTAGGGAATCCTTGTCTAAACAGTTAGTGAGGTATTCCCCTTCATGTGAACTACATTCTTCTCAGAAAGGACTTTTAAAATTACCTAGTTTGCACATTGTCAGATTGACTTCAACTCTGAAGCGAGCATTTTCCTACAGTGGACCATCATTATGGAATTCATGGTTTCAGTGTTTTACTGACAGTTGTTCATACCGTGGTTTTCGAAAAGCCCTGAAGACCTTATTATTTCAGCAATATTTTAGATATATTTATAATGTTTAATGATGCAGTTTTAGACTGATTTATGTATTGTATGATGCATGTATATGATTTTGTTGTAAACCGCTCAGACACGTTAGTATCGAGCGGTGTAGTTATTTATTTATTCCAAACTTACTATACTGCTTTAACTGGCAGTCAGGGCAAAAAGGTTTACAGGCTAAAAATACAAGATAAAAAACAGAAAGGAACTAAAGTTCATTAATAGGAAAGAATTATCATGCAAACAAAGAAATTACCAAAAACACCCAAATTTCCAGAAAGTTGGTGCCAAAACTAAGTCATCCCAGTACTAGGTATCGGTGGTGGTGTAAACCTACTCAAACAACCAGGTCTCCAACAGAGATTTAAATTCTTTTCAGAGAGAGCTCGCTGCACAGGGACAGAGGCATACCACAAAATGGGGCAACAAAGAAATGAATCTACTGTGTTGTTTAATGTGTGTATTTCTGATAGTGTATCATGTCGCCCCTATCATTAGGATTCAGTGTAACATAGTAACATAGTAGATGACGGCAGAAAAAGACCTGCACGGTCCATCTAGTCCACAAATACCTGTCCGGAATTATGTAAGCCACATTGAGCCTACAAATGGGTGGGAAAATATGGGATACAAATGTAACAAAATAAAATTAAAAATAATATGGCTTCCACTGTTTAGTTCTCTACCGTCTAAGCTTGCTATGGTGCTTCATCAATGCACACCAAGTAACTCCTTGATTGCATGCACAAGTGGCCATTATCTATTAGCACTAAAGGATAGGATATGTATCAGCTGCAGAAAAGCAAAAATAGCCTGCTGAGGGGAATGCAAAGAGGCAACATTTGTCATATCCAAAGACATCTGGCATTCTGTTGTGTCTGCGTAAGCATGGGACATGATGGAGAGAGGTCATCTTGGCCCTCTGCTTAAGCTCCCACTCCAGTTAAGTCCTCCCATCTCTCTGACCACACTGCAGTCTCATGAACAAGAACAGGGTCTTTCCTACTATTCCTTTGCTCACACATATGCTGGAGAGCAGGAGATAGCAGTGAGTGCATTGTACCATGTTATATTTTGTGCTGTGCATGCCTGCCAGCCCAGGCATCAATTCTTAATGTATGCTTAGGCTGCAATCGTTTTGTAGATTTGCTATGACTTAAGAAACCTGTATACCTGTTTCTTTTCAACCTGCTTGTCTACACTGCGTTTCTTTTAAAAGTATTTTGAAGTAATACTGATCCTAATAGCTGGCAAGATTTGGACTGCAAGGGTTCTGAAAACACATTTGATCAACAAAGTAATAGTAAAATGGAAAGGCTACCTGTGCCACTTGTGAAAAGAAATCAGAAGGTGGTATTGAATAGATGAACTGATTAATCTCCAGGCCTGCAGCCATGTAAACTATAGCTGACTTCATCATTTCTAAATGTCATAAACATTATCTAATGAATGGTAGAAAGATGTACAGTGACTGATTGCTGTAAAAATGTAAGTCCCTTGCCTGGAGCTCATGCCTTCTGCTTTTAACAAAATGGCAAATAAATTGAGCATTTAAAAATCAAATGTTAGGGAACATGCTGTCCTGAAAGCAAGATGAGATAAATTGCATAACAAAATAAATACATAAATAAATTTAAAAAGAGGCACAGAAGGGGGATAAGACTGCATTAGGCATCGGTAATAATCCTCAAGACAATTGGGGGGGGGGGGGGGGGGGAGTAACCCAAACACAGTTGCAGGTACAGCCTCTCACCATCTTTCTGAGCATACTGGATGGACCACGCTGGTCCTTATTTGCTGTCATATACTATATTACATGGTATATGTTACACAACATGAAAGAAACAGTTGCAAAGGGGAGAGGCACTCAGAAAATTGTTAGAGAAACTGAGATTGACAGAAAGAGATGTCATTAAACTAAATTAAATGTAGCCTGTCCCTTGGTAGATTGTGGCTCCAAGGGCTACACTTGAGTTTTGTTGATGGGACTGCAGGGGGAGGGAGAGGGATTTGAGTTACTTTTGAAGCCCTAGTTAGAAAATATCCAAAATGACCATACTGATGTACTGAGCCAGGTAGCAGCTTTTTCCTGGGGCTTTTGAGAACTCCCTGAAGATTTCTGCCCATCCTGTGCAATTAGCCCATGCCACTGCAAGTTGCTCTCTTGGTGAGATTCAGAATGGTTTATGGACAAATATTTATGTAAGACAAGAGGAGAATTGGTGTCCAAACTGAAAAAAGGAGAACGTACAGTAGCTCATAGACACCAAGATGGAGGAGCCAGCAGTAGAAAATGGGGCCTAAGCATGGAACTAATTCATTTCTTACCATGTCTGTTTTTATGGCTTTAGATGGAAGAATTTGAAAAGCTTTCCAAGCAACTCTTTTCTGGCTTTGACAAACTGTCACCCGGGTAGGAAAGGTGGCACACTGGGTCTCCAGCATGCATGATGGATTACAACAAGCACAAGAGCTGATAAATGCCCTCTATAAAATAATTGGACACTGAAGATAGATGACTTAGAAAATTGCTCCCGTCAGAGTAATCTTTGCTTTATTGGACTTCTGGAACCTATAAGAAATGTTCAGCTTGTGGATTTTTGGAGCAGTCGTTCCCTACCACCTTTCTATATGGTGAGCATCTTGGGAAGCTCCATGTAGTGTGGGCCCACAGACTTAAAAAGTGATGGGGCCACACAACTGCAAGTACTAATTGTATAAAGTGACCTTACTACAAGCATATAAGAAGTTCCAGAAGCTGAACTATCAAAAATAACAAATACTCTAAGTTTCTATAATTATGCAGGTAAACTTTGAGGTGCACATTCATGGAAGTATGTGCAAAGCTTACCAAGAACAATTTATGTGTTGCAATGTTGTACCCAGTGCAGCTGTGAATTTAGAAAAGTGGTGCCCAACATATTCAAAATCCCAGCTAAAGCAAAGAAATGGCTCAAGGCGCCGAGAGAGTTAGATCGTAATAACCATATATGCAGAGCCAAAATGGCCACCTTCATGGTTTTTGGCCCAGCTGGTGCTTAAACTTGTGTTATTGAGTGAACAATGTAAGGTGTTCAACTGTCTTTTACGAATTTCGGAGACTGAGATTTTAGCTTGATTTGTAGAAGCAGCTAGGCCCAGCAGTTCAACTGTTATGTATTGAAGAATATTGTTGGTTTCGAATGTGTATGAGTTGAATATAGGTAAAATGCAAAAGTATGAAAATGTGATATAATACGGTATTAGACTTGAGTGGAAGTTATGAGGAATTCTGTATAAGGCTGGAACTGCTAGTGCTCTGCCCCCAAACACAGGGACATCTGCATGTACACAATCTTTTGTCTTTTCTTTTTGCCATTATTAGAAAAGGTGGATAACTTTTTAACCAGATGTATTTTAATTTTGTGAGAATGGCTGCTCATACTGCACAACCTGGGGGATAAGCAATAGCTTCTGCCATTTACCAGATACACTGAAACATCAATGTTCAGAGCATTGTTGGGATAATGTATTACAGGTTGATAGAATGCTTAAAAATTCAATGGATGCTGGCTGACTGTCAACAGTGGAATTGTTAACAGTGACACAATATTTAAGATAAGCACAGTTATGATTTGGATTTTTTGATTGGTATTGGTGAAAGGGGGAACTATATATAACCTGTGGAAGGGAGGGGGTTGGAGGGGGATGCACATAGGAAGTGATTATCTCATTGTGTTACAGTAAGGATATTGAGGAAACAAAGAGGAAGGGTGTTTGGAGGAGGGGAGGGTGGATTACGAAGAGTGGGAGGGTCTTATCAGGAAGGATCATGGGTCAAATGCATAAGTCTAACAAATAGCTTTCTGAGGTGTAGGGCTGAGCACCCAGGGCCTAAATTCATATAGGATCATTATCACATCTGGAAATACAGTTGCCTTTGATTAATTTGAGGGTAGCTACATAGATTTTCAGGTATAGGCTCCCCTATAAAAAGATATAAACTTTATATGAGTTGAGATGTAGGAAAGTGCATCTTGCCTGGGTAGATGACAGTAGAGCATGAAAAACTGAAGAGAGAGAGGTGCAGAAGTCATTTTTGCCTTTTCTGGTCAACACAGAGTTGCAGTGGCCATACTAGTTAGGAAACCCTACACTGTACAGTCAAGAAGGTGGGATTCTGAGGGAAGATATGTTAATAATGCTTAATATACATAGGTCAGCCAGCTCTAATAGTTAACGTTCACTGCCCAAATGTAGCTGGTCATTCTTTCTTTTGAAAATGATATATCAATATCTGGCCCTGGTGATCTGCCTATCTTTCTGTATGGCAGTTAAAATATTGTCCTAGAGCCAGAGATGGATAAACTACCTGTTCTGCCAGGGGTGCAGGTAAATGTGGCATGTGGTTTGTCATTCTTATGTTTTAGTTTGGTTCTGGTAGATGTGTGACAAACACTCCATCTGTCAGAGAAAGAATATACCCATGTTGTGTGAGCCCATATATCAATATCCAGACTGGACCATATTTTTATTTGTTGCGGGTGTTTTGATAGAGTAGTAGTGGCAGAGATAGGCCTGCTGGCTGTCTCTGACTATACCCCTGTATGGGTGGATATTGAGGGCGATGCAGGATTTGAAAATGTAGTGAGATGGGTATTATCAACATTTTTGTACAACAATTAGAAGTATCAGCCATATCTGCTAAAGAAATGGGAAGCTTATTGTGCTAATAATAGGAAACATCAATATAGCCCTGTTCTTTTCTAGCTAGCAGTTAAGGAGGTACCTAGAGGGGGCACCCAGTCATAATAGCCCTGACAAAATAGCCCCGACAAAAAAGCCCTGACAAAACAGCCTTGTAACAAAATGACATTTCACACCCTAACAAAATAGCCCTTGACAAAATGGCCCTGCCCATTAAACAACCCTTGACAAAATAGCCCCTACACAAAATAGCCCTCTTAACAAAACAGCCCCCTAAGAAAAAATAACATCACAAAAAAATATAATAAACTACGACTGAAATCTTCACTGATAGACTCCTATCAGCATTCAATTGCATAAAGCATATATACATAAACAAAATTCTATAGCTACAAACTGGAATTCATGATCTGTTCTGCTATTTAAAGAAACTATTCTTCCATCAATGTGCTAATTAAAAAAATAAAAACAATATTGTCATCATTTTCATAGTCTTACCAACCTTATCCTGTTTGACAAGGTAAGATTATTAGGAAAAAAATGCAGTCCCATATTCTGGGCAGCCTGATCGGGCCCTTTTGTCGGGGGGCTAACTTGTCAAGGGTTATATTGTGGGCAAGCCATTTTGACAGTGGCTGTTATGTCAGGGACTATTATGTCGGGAGCTTTTTTTGTTTGGAACTTTTTTGTCGGGGTTATTTTGACCAGGTACCCTAGAGGGGATATCATTTCTTATGTAGCCACCAAAAAAAAGAAAATAAATGACCAGAAATATTCTGACACTGGAAAAGGACTGCAGCAGATGTGACAGAATTTAGCAACATTCCTACTTGGGCAAATTGCTCTAAACACTCTATTGCATAAAAGAGGAAAAGGCAAGTACCTTCTAAAAATATAAGCTTTACGCCTTTGGTAATGAAATGGGGATGCTGCTTGTGTGCCTCTTACACCCCTAGTTAGGACCAAAATACAGTATGTCAAGCTTATACATGGTGACTGGGGGAGAGCGTTAACTAAGAACAAAGACACAATGGACCTTTTCCAGAAATGTTTTGCTAAATTATATGCTACCCCTGAGGCTAATGATCACTTGGTTGGTTCCTTATTTGATAATGTGGGGCTTCATCAGTTAAAAAGGGATGAATTGAAGGCAACCAAGATGGTTATTCATAAATTAAAGTTAAATAAGTCAGCAGGACCAAATGGTTTTTTAAGGGAATTTTACTGACTTCTGGAGCCTCACATGTGGCCCACTAAAATGGTATTTCTCCAATGTAGTAGAACATAAGGGATTTCTCTCCGAGGCTAATCAAGCTGTTTTAACGCTTATACCTAAAACAGGGAAAGATCCCCAAACAGGGTCATTTTATTGACCAATATTGCTGTTAAACATGGACCTTGAGATATTTGCTAAAATATTATCAACTGGGGGAAGACCGACAGTCGTTAAAAAAACGTGTGGTTTGGAACAAGGTATCTTTCACAGATATATCACCAAAACAGGGAAGATAGATCAGGGGGACGCTGAAGTTTTTCTACGAAAGGTGGCTCCTTGTATCCTCCGACCAGTGGGTTCTTCAAATATTCTGCCTCAGGTATACCTTCAATTGGCTTCAGAACAAATTGCCCACTGAGAGCTCATTACTTCAGCTCTCAGCATGAGCAGGTACTTGCAGAAGAACTCTCAGCCCTTCTGAAGACCCAAGAAGTCGAACCTGTTCCACCAGGGAAAGAGGGGCAGGGATTCTATTCTAGGTACTTCCTCATGCCAAAGAAGACGGGGGGGGGGGGGGGGGGGGGGATGCATCCCATCCTAGACCTAAGGGCCCTGAGCAAATTCCTAGTCAAAGAAAAGTTCAGGATGGTTTTCCCTGGTACCCTTCTATCCATGATTCGTGAAAATGATTGGCTATGCTCTCTGGACTTGAAGGATGCATATACTCACATCCTGATACTTCTAGCCCACCAGACACATCTCTGGTTTTGGTTGGGAACACTTCACTACCTGTACAGTGTGTTGCCTTTTGGCTTTGTGTCATCTCCCAGGGTATTTACCAAATGTCTAGTAGTAGTAGCAGCATCGCTGCGCAGACGGGGAGACCGTAGAGGGGCATAATCGAACGGGGCACCCAAGTTTTCCTGAGGACGTCCTCGCAGGATGTCCTGGTGAAGGGGCGGGGAAACCCGTATTATCGAAACAAGATGGGTGTCCATCTTTCGTTTCGATAATACGTTTGGGGTCAACCTTAGAGAGGGTCGTCCCCGATTTTCGGTGATAATGGAAACCGAGGACGCCCATCTCAGAAACAACTAAATGCAAGCACTTTGGTCGTGGGAGGAGCCAGCATTCATAGTGCACTGGTCCCCTTGACATGCCAAGACACCAACCGGGCACCCTAGGGGGCACTGCAGTGGACTTCATAAATTGCTGCCAGGTGCATAGCTCCCTTACCTTGTGTGCTGAACCCCCCAAAACCAACTCCCCACAACTGTACACCACTACCATAGCCCTTATGGGTGAAAGGGGGGGCACCTACATGTGGGTACAGTGGGTTTCTGGTGGGTTTTGAAGGGCTCACATTTACCACCACAAGTGTAACAGGTGTGGGGGGGTGGGGGTGGGCCTGGGTCCACCTGCCTGAAGTGCACTGCACCCACTGAAACTGCTCCAGGGACCTGCATACTGCTGTCATGGAGCTGGGTATGATACTTGAGGCTGGCATAGAGGCTGGAAAAAATATTTTTTAACTTTTTTTTTTTGAGGGTGGGAGGGGGTTAGTAGCGCTTAATAAATGTCAAATAGTAGTAGTAGTTAGTGACCACTGGGGGAGTAAGGGGAGGTCATCCCCGATTCCCTCCAGTGGTCATCTGGTCATTTAGAGCACATTTTTGTGGCTTGGTCATAAGAAGAAAAGGACCAGGTAAAATCGTCCATGTGTTCGTCAAGGATGCCCTTCTTTTTTCCATTATCGGTCGAGGATGCCCATGTGTTAAGCACGCCCCAGTCCCGCCTTCGCTACGCCTCTGACACTCCCTCGTGAACTTTGGTTGTCCCCGCAACAGAAAGCAGTCGAGGACATCCAAAATCAGCTTTCGATTATGCCGATTTGGGCGCCCCTGTGAGAAGGGCGCCCATCTTGCAATTTGTATCGAAAGATGGGCGCCCTTCTCTTTTGAAAATAAGCCTGCATGTGTTCCCTTTCCTCATTGATTGGCTGATGAAGAGCACGTCGGAGGACGGTGCTGAGGAGTCCATGTGGAGGACTGTTCAGGTGGTAGAGCTGCTAGGGTTCGTTATAAAATCTTCACCGTGCTCAACAATTGGAATTCATTGGAGCCCTGCTCGATACACAACAGATTCAAGCTTTTCTCCCAGCAATGAAAGCGGACACACTAGTTGCTGTTGCTTCTCAGGTTCGAGTCTCTCAACAGGTCACAGCTTGGCAGATGTTGAGGTTGTTGGACTACATGGCTTCCACAGTTTGTGACCCCCATGACACGCCTTATTATGAGATCCACCCAATGGACCCTAGCCTCCCAGTGGTGTCGGGCTACGGGAGATCTAGCAGATGCTAACATGTAGAAACTGAATCACAATAGAAGAATCTGATAAAATGAAAATAATAATTTTCCTGTAAAAATTTAAAAAAAATGTTAGACTTTTTATTGAGATGGCTGCTAAAGGACGTATATCAAAAGCGAATAAAGGAGAAACTCTTGCTGATTCTAAGGATTTTCCAGAAAGACAAGAAGTGAAGATTGAACAAAGTGAATCAAAACCTAGAATGACCGCGAAGTTTCTGGTCAAGAAGAATACCCATATAAGGTCAGTTGGCATAAAAGAATAAGGATCTCAAAACTGAAGAAAACATAAAGCAAAGTTCTCTTTGGATGAAGGAAAGATAAAACATAATAATGTTTTTAATGTTTTATTTCTATTTAGTAACCATTAAAGTAGACCAAAATGGTAACCACACTACTTAAAACATGTAATAGAAACCTCTGACCCAGATGAAAAGATAAACACAAACTAGTAAGGAGTGCAGAGAGATAGTATAAACAAAGAAGTCAGCAATGGAGAAAATATATTAGAATATAAGAAGATGTTCAATAATAAAAGGGGCAAATTCCTTTAGAGAGGCAAGATTATAATATAGTCCACCATGTATAGGTGCATCATGGTGATAAAGTACTTTAAGAGTTCTGTTTTTTGCTGTGACTGGAATTCTTTTGTTGATGAATTTTGTAATTTTAGCTGTCACAGAAAACTCAAAGAAAGCTAGTGATACCAAACTTAATGTTAAAATAAACCCGTGCATTGAAGACAGCTTGAATAGGCATCGGAATTGGGGGGGGGGGGGGAGCCATGGGTGCCATGGCACCCCCAAAGTTTTCTACCTCTCCTTTCAATGTTCTACCATGCAGCTGGGACACTGAGACATTACCCATCTCCCTGTCGCAGTCACCCTGTCTCTGCTGCTTCTTTAAACCGGCAGCAGCAGCAAATACATCCATTGTGTGGGGCTGAGCTGTGCCCCAGAGCTGGACATGACATTGCCTATGCACAGTGCAGCCCCACGAGTTAAATGTACTTTGCAGTGGGGAGACAGGAGAGCAGGTGCTGGATGGAAGGTGGGAGAGAGTAGGCAGGTGCTGGATGGAAGGGGGAAAAGAGGGCAGAGGCTAGATGGAGGGGGAAGGAGTTACACTGGATGAAAGATGGGAGAGAGAGTGCAGATGCTGCATTGAAGGGGGAGAGAAACAAGGCGTACAGTGGATAGAAAGGGAGAGAGAAAGAGAGCACATCTAGATGGAAATGGGAGAGAAAGAGGAAAGATGCTGGATAGAAGTGGGTAAGAGAAAGGGTAGGTGCTTGTACATTGAGAGCAGTGTTCCCTTTAAGCTGCAATAAACATCCAGTAGCTGAGTAAAATTCAGAGTAGCTATAGTTAAACTACAGGTGCACAAGCTGGGAAAGCATGCAAAGCATGGCTTATGGAATTCTTTCTAACCTCCCTGCCAGTGTTTGTATACGTATGTGTGTGTGCACATCTGTGTATGTATCTGTGAGAAGTGCATATTTGCAAGTGGCAGAGCATGGATGGGACATAAGTGATGCTCCTACTTACATAGTTAAATTACAGAATATTGTTACTTACTCACATTCTTGCCGCACTTAGTCATTTGTACGTGCTCCAGCTGTATGCCTGGCATTTAACGTGTGTGCCTAAATTTTAGGTGCAGTGATAGCTGCCTATGCTAGCACACTATCAAGCAGTGTTTTCCCAAGTCCAGTCCTGGAGTACCCCTTGCCAGTATGGTTTTCAGGATATCCACAATGAATATGCATGAAAGAGATTTGCATATAATGGAGGCAATGTATGCAAATCAAGTTCATGCATATTCATTGTGGATATCCTGAAAACCATACTGGCAAGGGATACTCCAGGACTGGACTTGGGAAACACTGCTATAAAGAACTTAGGTTCCTTTATAGCACTGATTCCCAAACCTGTCCTGGGGTAACCCCAGCCAGTCAGGTTTTCAGGATATCTATAATGAATATGATTGAGATAGATTAGCATACCAAGGAGGCCATGTATGCAAATTATTCTCATGAATATTGATTGTGGATAGCTTGAAAACGTAATTGGTTGGGCTTCCCCCAGGATATGTTTGGGAATCACTGCCTTATAGGATAGACTCCTTCTGCCTTGCCTTCTGGGTGCTTAGATAGAGGTGCCCATTTATAGAATTAAGACAAAAGTAGCAGAGGGAGGAGGAAACCACCTCTCCCTAAAACAGGGGTAGGCAACTGCGGTCCTCAAGAGCTCAGTGCAGGCCAGGTTTTCAGGATATCCACAACAGGGGCGTATCTGAACTTCAACGGTAGGGGGGGCCAGAGCCGAGGAGAGGGGGCACATTTTAGCCCCCCCCCCCCCCCCCCCCCCCCGCTGAAGATGAAGACGACGCCACCACTCCCCGCCCGACTACTTTAAACACCCCCTCTCGCGGAAGACAGCTCCAACTACTTTGAACCCCCCCTCCTCCCGCCGGCGCGCCTCACCTACCTTTGCTGGCGGGGGCTGGCCCGCCAGCCGAAGTCTCCGTCCTTGCTTCTGTCACTCTGCCGTCATGCCTCACTTCCCTTTGCTGGCGGGGGACCCCAACCCCCGCCAGCTGAAGTCTCCGTCCTTCCTTCGTTTGGGTTTGGTGGTTTCTGACGTCCTGCACGTTGTACGTGCGTGTGTGCAGGACGTCAGAAACCACCAATCTCAAACAAAGGAAGGAAGGAAGGACGGAGACTTCGGCTGGCGGGGGTTGGGGTCCCCCGCCAGCAAAGGGAGGTGAGGTGCAACAGCGGAGTGACGGCAGGAGGAGGGGGGTTGAGAGTGTCATTGGTAAGGGGGTCCAGGGGCAAATCTGCGGGGGCCAGGCCCCTGTGGCCCCATAGCAGATATGCCCCTGATCCACAATGAATATATAGGAGATAGATTTGAATTGTCTGCATCCTTGGTATGAAAATCTATCTCCTGCATATTCATTGTGGATATGCTGAAAACCTGAGCTGCCTGGGGCTCTCGAGAATCGAAGTTGCTTACCCATGCCCTAAAGTGATCATACTGGTTGTGGTAAAGGCTTGTTCTGATTAAGAAAGAAGCCCAAAATGCAAGAGGAAGCTACCAGCCCTCCTTCCCACAAACATAAAAAATATAAATAAACCAGATTATCTGTCACTGCAGTATTAATATTAGCTATGAAAACAGTATACTGATTTATACCCAGATCCTGAGATTACAAAAGATGTTATCTATCTATCTATCTATCTATCTATCTATCTATCTATCTATCTATCTATCTATCTATCTATCTATCTATCTATCTATCTATAAAAGTCCAAGTATCTAGGCATCTGTTATGCCAGGTAACAGTATATTATGTTGGTTTATGGCTGCTGAAGTGTACAAGGATCCTTGTTACAGTATGTGTACTTAGAGAGTTTATTTTTAAAGGGTGGCTTTAGCCTATTATTTTACACACATTCAGAATAGCTTACTTAACCCTACTCTGAATGGGTAAAGTCTGCTTGTTAAGGCAGCCTACCAAGAGATTAGAAATTACTGAGGCTGAAAAATCCATTAAATCTTTAGAGGAATTCTTGACATCAGACAGGAGGGTGGGCAGTATGAATCATTGTGGTGTAGGTAACACTAATGTTCTTTTCAGTTTCTTCAACAACCATTTACAACATAGAAATTTTACACTTGAGCAGCTGTTTTACTGCAAGACATGAGAAGGTTTCCATAGATTATCATAGAGCAGTATGACCTTTCACCAACAGTTTCTATGCCTGCTCCTGCTTTTTCAGGCAGCAGTGGTTTAAGCGCTTTCAGGACTCTGTGCAACACGAAATTTGTAGGCTTCCAGTTGTATCCATTCTAGGGTGGGGGAGGGGGACTTTGAGATAGGTCTCAGCTTTTGCTCTCTCTTGTGGATTTCTCTGATCACCTCAGTATCCCCTGCCTCTTAACCTCCCAGTTAATATGTAGAATGCACTTAATATTATCAAATGTTTGTCTGCTGGACACAAAACCTACCTGATCTGGCTGTATAACAGTGGGGAGCCTTCCTGTTAGTTAGTAACTTGGCCAAAAGTTTTAAATCGGCATTTATCAATGAGATAGGTCTATATGACCCACAGACAGTGCTGTCCCTACCTTGCTTACATACTATCATTATCCCAGCTGTATTAGATTGAGGCGGAAGCCCAACCTCAGACCTTAACGCAATAAAAAAAATTCTAACCAAAATGGGAGCAACTTTAAAACTACACGTTTTATAAAATGAATTGGTAAACCAGTCTAGCCCTGGAGCCATCTCACTGTGGATACCCTTAATAATCAATTCCACCTCATGTAGACTGATGATATCAGCCTCTAAGGATCTTCTAGCCAGCTCTGAAAAACAAGGGAGAGACAGCTCTTATAAATAGGAGTGAATAATGTCCTCCTCAACTATGGTTGTATCCATACCATGATGTGTTTTTTTTTTTTTTGTTACATTTGTACCCCGCGCTTTCCCACTCATGGCAGGCTCAATGCGGCTTACATGGGGCAATGGAGGGTTAAGTGACTTGCCCAGAGTCACAAGGAGCTGCCTGTGCCTGAAGTGGGAATCAAACTCAGTTCCTCAGTTCCCCAGGACCAAAGTCCACCACCCTAACCACTAGTGTAATAATCAAGAAATCTTTGGTTAATGAACTCCTGTTTATAAAGAAGGTCAAAATTTTCATCTCTAATTTTGGATATTTGGGCCTGTTCTTGCCTTTTCTTAAGCTGTCTAGGTAGAAGCCTACATGATTTATCCACATGCTGATAAAACAGCTGTTGTTTGCCTTCATCGATACTCTATTTCAGCTAGTCTCAAAGTCTGAAAATCTCACTGTAATTTACACAGCAACTATCTATCTTGTGGCAAATCCCCTGTTTGGAACTTCCTCTCAATAGCAGAAATTTGAGTGATTAATAGGTGTTCTTTTTCTATCTTCTCTTTTTTTTCCAATCGAGCACCCCACTTAATTAAAGCCCCCCTGTAATACAGACTTCATCCCCTCCCACAAAATTGGGTCAGACATTTCTCTATTATCAGTTAGCCATATAGCTTTCCATTTCCCAGAGAAGGTCCTCTTTAACACGTCTGTCCTGAAGCAGACTGTCATTAAGCCTCCAACATACCACACAGGGGCATGGTTGGACTAAGTGGAGGCCTCTTAGTGGGCATCAACCCCAATAGAAGCACATCCAAGCGAGAGTAACTGTCATGAACTGTGGAATAGAAAGTATATTGTTTACCCTTCGGATACCTGGCTCACCAGAGATATGCAAGCTTATTATCCTGGAGTATCTTAACATAAGGTAAGGGTGAGATGCCTCTCCTCTCGCCTTAGGCCTACTGGGTTGTCTATCTAAGCCACAGTTAGCAACAAAATTGAAATCCCCCCTTCCACCAGTAAATGACCCCCCTCATCCACTAGCTTATAAACTCTCCTCCAAAACTCAGTCTGGTGATCTCTGGGGGCATATACATTGGCTGTAGTAATTCACTCTCCATAAAGTACCCTTTCACCATCAGTAATTTCCCCTCTTCATCACACTTATAATCAATCACAGAGAAAGGTAATTGCTGGGAAACCAAAATTGAGACCCCACATCGTTTCTTACCATCTTTTGTGGAACAGCAAAATACCTGGGGATAAACTTTATGCACGAGGAGTTTCTCCATTCTCCTGGCTAAATGAGATTCCTGAATGAAAGCAATATCCAGCTGAAGTCTGATCAGTTCCTTATATAACAAACTTCTCTTCCTGGGTGAATTCAGCACATTGAAAGTCCCCACTCTGTTAACTATCTTTAACTGAAAAACAAGGCCAAAGATCACAACAGCTCTGAGAAACCGTAAGCAACTTCCATAAAAAAAAACGTTCCCTCTTCCCCTTCTCCTACCCCTCCCCTACCCAGTAGGCTTGTCTTTGAACCTTATTCCTCCACAGACAGAGTTTTTGTGGCATATGGCACCCCAACTTTATAATAAGGACTTCCAGATTTTTTAAAGAACTAAGTGGCTTGAGTATTGTGGAGATAATAATACACCTGATGTGGGTTCTGTGAGCTTCTGGAAAGACTCTAAGGCAGTGCTTCGAGAACATATTATTTCCTATGTCTTTCATTAAAAAAAGAGGGATCAGGAGCTCATTAATTTAACTTGACAGCTTCACTCAATTCGATGTACTCATATTAGAATGTTAGATACTAGCTCTAAATTAGCTTATCGGGAGATTAGGAGAAAGATTGAGGCTCTTCTAAATCAGAAGGCAGAGCAGTCATTATATTACTAGCGTTATCAGCTTCACAGGTGGGAAGGGAAGACAGGCAAACTCCTTGCCACCCTGGTTCAATCTTTTAGAAAAAAAAACAGTTGATTACCTCCATTAAAGATGGGAAGGGAAAGAAGTATGATACAGATGTGTTAACTATGGACCGGTTTGTCTGATATTATAGTGCATTATATGGTAAGCAGGATTTTTCATCTACAGATCTCACTACGTTTTTTCAGGGGTTGGATCTGCCTACTTTCAGTGAGGATCAATTGGAAGTATTGAATGTGCCTTTTATGGAATCGAAATTGTCCATTAGCATCAAAGGTCTCAAGCTTACTAACACTTCAAGACCCAACAGCTTTGGCCCAGAATATGTGTAATGATGTACCGGGACCGGCTTCTGGGGTGTGGGACAACTTCGCACATGTGATCTTACTTCCTAAGCCAGATAAGGACACTGAACAGGTGGGATCATACAGACCTATTTCTCTCTTGAATCAGGATATGAACTTGGCAGCCACCTTGGCCTCGATGCTTTCCTTCTTCAGATTATACAACCTGATCAGGTAGGCTTTGTGCCAGGCTGATACTTTTCCATGAGCTTGATGAAGGTACTAAGGGTGCTGCATGCACTCAGGGGGAGTGGTAGTACGGCTATGATAGTGGGTTGGACATGGAAAAGGCTTTTAATAGCATATCCTGGGAATATCTTTTCTGGGTTAAGGAGCGCTAAGGGATCATCAGTAGGTTTTCTGCTTGGATTCAGGAGTTTTATACCAGACCAAGTGCACACCTTATAATCAATGGCAAGCTGACGACTCCTTTTGAGCTAGAGAGAGGAAAGCAATGAGGCTGTCTCCTTTCACCCCTTTTGTTTTTATTGGCCATTGAGCTCTTAGCTCTTAAGATCAGGGCCACGGCTAATATACAGGGCTTGCACCTAGGAGAAAGGAAGCACCGCGTTAGCCTTTTTGCCAATGATATTCTCTTGTATTTGAATCAAGTTCAGACACATTTAAATCCTACCTTATAGATAGGGCCTTTGGAACAGTCTCTGGCCTTCGAGATAACTGTGATAAGTTGGAACGCCTTTTGCTGGAGGGGAAGAATGTGGAGCCTTGGCATGCTACACTGACCATTCCACCTACCAGAAAACCTATTTGGGTATATATCTTAGTACCAGCCCGGCTGTTATTTACTGATCTAACATTTTGCGGCAAATAGATAACATAGGAAGCTTTGTCAGACATGGAAAGATCTGCTTTTGTCTTTGGTCAAATTGCTCTAGTGAAAATGATCATGGTACCTAAGTTGCTTTATCCCCTTCAAACTATGCTGATTGGGCTGGCTCAGAGAGAAGAGCTTAAGTTTCATACCATTATCTCGAAGTTCATATGACAAGCCCGGGCCCCTCGAATTAGCCTGGATAAACTATTGTTGGCCAAGTCCCGAGGGGGTCTTAATCTCCCAGATATTTGAGTGTATAATGTGACTGCTATTATACAGTGAATTCATGAGAGTTACATGGGACATCTGAAGTTTTTCTCTCCAGGGTGGGTTGAGGGGTGAAATCGACCATTTCAGTTTTTTTAACTTACTCCATGCCCAGGATAGGATTGCTGAGTGGTATCGCTTCAAATTCCAATTCCTGTCTCCTATGCATAGGGCATGACAGTGGTGGCGCAGACTTTGAAAGCTGAGCACCGGGACAGTCTCCCTTTTTGCATATGGAGGCAACTCTTGTTTCCCTCCTGGATGGGGTCGATCGGTGTTTCAGATTTGAGTAATGCAGGGATGTTCTTTAGTTCAGGTTTTGGAATTGAATTGGGTAATTTCCCTCCTTTTCACAAGTTCAGGCCAAATGGAAGCTCCCTCACAAGTACCTTTACTCTTACTTTTGAGTTCGGCACTATTGGGAGACTCTCAAGAAGGATATTTCAGTGGATTGGTCTTTGGGACCTTTGGACCTTCAACTTCATAAGACACTATTACCTCTTAATAAACTCTCTTTTTGGTATAAACCTATTAAGACAGCACAACTTAACCGGGCATTAATGCCCTGCGGGCTAAATGGGAAGGGGATATTAATCAAACAATTTCTGAAGCACAGTTTGTGGCACATTTTGAGGTTCTTTATGCTTATGTTAAATCTTCTTTACAGGAAAATTCAATATAAAATCTTGCATAGATATTACTTGACTAGGGCACGCAGAGCATTATTAGGACTATGGGAGAGTGATGTTTGCATTAAATATAAACATATCTGTGATTGTAATGTGCATTCCTTTTTGGAGTGTTCACATCTTGCTATTTGGAGTCAAGCTCGCCCAATGATTGAAGAGATCTTATGCAATCGGTTTGAGTGGGATTATGGAATGTTACTGTTAAGGGCTTAGGAGACATTGATAGCGTAGGGTTTGTCCCCATCATAATGTCGTTTCATTTATAATGCCACCCTCCTGGACAAGAAATTAATCTTAAGATACTGGAATTCAGAAGAATCTCCTCCATTGCAGCAATGGATAGCTAAAATGAGAGCGTTTGCACAATTTCAGATACTCACTTATCAACCTTCCCCCAGTGTGGAGAGAAAGGGTTATGTAGCTGTTTGGTGTATCTTTCTGGAGAGGGTTAATACTCCAGGCACCTCTGAATGTTTCAGATTTATTATTAATGCTTTCAGTTTACTATATTCTTTTTTTTTTTTTTTACAAATGGGATAGGAGTAGAGGGGATGGGAGGGATAACTGGGTGGGTGGGAGAGGACTTGTATGTAAGGGTTGTGAATTAAATGGAATGTGTGGGTGTGACAGGGAGTGTGATTGTATGGGGGGGGGGGGTTCTATTGTAAAAATTAGAGTAGGCTTTTTGATGGAGATTTTTCTCTTTTAACATTAGCATTGTTATGATTGGGGATGTGAGCCCTTGTGCCCCGACTGAGCACGGCGAAGATGGAGTGCCACCGCGCTCGGTCAGGCAGCCAGACAACCCCAAGCTTCACCTGCACTTAGCCACTGTCCCCCAAGAGTTGAGCCCCTGGGTTTAAGTGGCCGGCAGGACTTCCGGAACCAGCAGGGTTGCGTGACCACTGACCAGACAAGCGGGAGCGCAGACACAGTCCTGGAGCAAGGAGTCAGCGAAGCAGCAAAAACAGATCAGTCCGAAGTCTTGGCCGGCAGCAACACAGCGTGAAGTCAAGAATCAGTCCGAAGGTCTGTGCAGGCAGCAACACAGCGTGAAGTCAGTAAATAATCCGAGGTCAGGAACACAAGAAGACCACAACCTCTATGCGAATAGAAGCCAAAGCAAGGAAGGACTGGAAACGGGGCTTTAAATAGTGCAGGGATTAGGCTCAACCATGTGCAGCTGTTCCAAGATGGCCACCCCATCAGAGGAGATGCTCTACGCCCAAATACGGGCTTCCTTCCTGAAGCTGCTGAACGCCAAGATGGCTGCCACAAGCTGAGATGCCAACTCCAAGATGGCTGTCCTAGCCTGGAGATACCACATCCAAGATGGCCGCCACATCCTCGAATGCCCATACCCTGCATGAGCAGGCTGCACCTCTGGAGGAGTGTAGCAGAACGTAACAAGCATGTACTATGTTGGTGCCGCAGATCTCTTTTGTTGATGGCGTTTGCGTTATATTATGTGGATTTGTTTTCAAGAAAGAACCATATCTGTACTACAATATCATGACTTTGTTCTGCAACTGTTTATGTATCTTGATTGTTCCGTGCTGTTAATAAACAAATTTACAAAGAGAATAATTTAGGTGCTCTGCATTACAGAATACGCTTAGCGAGTTGTGCGTGCAAATTCTAATTATTGCCAATTAGTGCTCATTATTGCTTAAGTGCAGTTATCAATGCTAATTAGCTTAAGCCGATTAAGTTACGTGCATTGTTATAGAATACACCTGGATTTTGGTGTGGATCTCTAGGCGCACTATATAGAATCCGGGGGGGGGGGGGGGGGGGGTCAGCGTGTAACAAAATAGATTTAATAGATTAAGGACAGGCAGCCAGGGTTAATCTTTATTACAGAGACCTAGCTCCCTTACCTTTGTCCCCCTTTAATTCTGTCATTTTGTCCAACTAGTTATAAAATTATTCATTCAGATCAGATAGGAAGGGAGATGGTCTTGCTTTTATTTATAGGTTTTTATAGTTTTAAACTTGGAGAAAAATTGATAGATGCAAACTGGGCATATATAGTCTGTCAATTTTTAAATAATGGTAGTAGGAATATTATAGAGTTCTTGCTGTTATATAGACCACCAGGGGTGTGGAGTTCAGTTCAGTGTAAATTAATTGAGGGTATTAGTCATTATTCCCTTTTTTAAAGTTGATAATATTGGGTGAATTGAATCTCTATTTGGAAGATAATTCTAATGTAAATGTCAATTTTAAACTTTTTTTTTACTTTCATTGAATTTATTGTTAAGTCCATTAAGAACACCACATAAAAAGGGTCATATGTTAGATCTTATAGCGTATTCTGACGGTAATGGACATGAATCATCAGTTGGCAATATTTCTTGGGAATCTGTTACCTGGACTGATCGTTATCTTTCTACTTTCTATATAAGGGTATCTGAGAAACTATTTATGCCTGAAAATGATTGAAATCAAAGGATAGAAATTATGGGTTGGAAGTATCCAAATAAAAATCTTTTTTTGGAATGAGGTTACAGCTAAATTAGATTTAATTTCTTCTGGTGCTCAGACAGTGTTTCAAACATGGAACTCTGTTACTTCAGAAGTGTTAAACAACTTAGCACTTTTGCATAGAAAGAAGAAGAATAGAAAATTAGATAATCCTTGGTATACTGATACTTTACAAGCGCTTAAACAGAAGTGTAAATCTATTGAGTGACAGTGGAGGAAAGTGGAGGAGTGTGGTAACCGTGTTAGTCCACTCTTAAGGTTATCGATAGAAATCAAACAAAATAAAACATGGAAAAGAAAATAAGATGATACCTTTTTTATTGGACATAACTTAATACATTTCTTGATTAGCTTTCGAAGGTTGCCCTTCTTCGTCAGATCGGAAATAAGCAAATGTGCTAGCTGACAGTGTATATAAGTGGAGGAAAGGAAAGGAGGATTGTATATACAAGAATTTCCCCCACAGTGCAACATCGCTTTCCCCCTTTGCCACCCAATGCAGGACCTCTCTCTCTTTCCGCCCAATGCAGCACTGCTCTCCATCCTTGCCCCTCCTCAGTGCAGCTTCCTGATGCAGTATCGCTCTCGTGCCCTGCTCCCCTCGATGCAGCACCACTCTCCCTCCTTGCCCCCTCCCGATGCAGCACCACTCTCCCTCCTTGCTCCCCCCCCCCGATGTAGCACCTCTCCTCCCTCCTTGCCCCCACCCCCCGATGTAGCACCTCTCTCCCTCCTTGCCCCCTGTTATGATTCTGCCGGTTTGGCAGGGAGAGAAGGGGGACGTCTCTTCTGATTGGCTGCCAGGGTTTGTGCTGACGTCAGTGGGGAGTGCTTAAGCCTGCATGTTGCTTCTTGCGCTGCTTTGGCGTTACATTCCATGTGTGACAAAAACCGTCCAGTTCTCTGTCAGTACGTTGTTGTGTTCTGACTTTGATCTGAGTTTTCCTGTTCTGGGATTTCTTTCCTTTCCCTTCTGTTTGTGTTAGCTGGGGGCCAGCATGTGCCTGTGTGAGTAATCAGTTCTCTTGCCTCCAGCTGGGCTTTCCTTCTGCCTGCAGTTCGCTGAGGGAAGCCAGCTGCATGTTTGTCAGTGGGGGCTGGGATTTGTTCAGCCTCTGTTTCAGCTAGGCTGCTTGTCTGAGAGCTTCCTCTCCAGTTGATTGTTTACTCTAAGGATTTCTCTTCCTGGTGTCTGCTGGCTCAGTGAGTTTAACCCTTTGTGTACTGTGTGTATTGTGTCCCTGCCTCTGACTGTGTTTGTTCAGTAGGGCCAGGAGCTTTCTCTTTGATTGTTTACTCTAAGGATTTCTCTTGTTTACTCTAAGGATTTCTCTTGTTTACTCTAAGGATTTCTCTTCCCTGGGTCTGCTGGCTCAGTGAGTTTAACCCTTTGTGCACTTTGTATACTGTGTCTTTGCCTCTGTCTTCAGTGGGATTGAGGCAAGGGCTTTCTGCCTCCCTTTTGTGTCTTGTGCCTCTGGCTGGGGGCTATCTCACCCCTTTTGGCTTGCTGTATTAGCTTCCCTGTCCTGCACTAGGCCCCTGGGAGGGTGTGGCCCCGCTCTGGTTCTTTTTGTTACTCCCTCTGCCCTATTGCTGGGGTTTAGTGCGTGTCTGGCATTTTGGGGGCCCTCGGGGGTTCTTTCACCCCTCCCTGTGTGTGTCTGGGTTCCAGTTCGGCCTTGAGGCCCGCACGAGTGGCTCTGCGCGCCTGGGTTCCGGTTCGGCCGCGAGGCCCGCCTGTGTGCCTATTTCCCTTTCTTCCTGAGGTACTGCGGGGGAGGGTAGCTTAGGGGTATTTGGGTAGCTGGGGTGTGTGGTGGTGGTGGGTCGGCGCTCTGCTGGGTTCGGCCAGGGCCCAAGGGCTCACAACCAACCCAATGGATTACACCCCCCCTAATGCAGAACCTCTATCCCTCTTCCCACCCCCCACCCCCGATTCAGCACCTCTCTCCCTCATTCTCATGCTCCCTCAGCTCTGGTCCAGCACCTCTCCCTCATTCTCACATTCCCCCAGCCCCAGAAGGGAGAGGACAAAGCATCATATTAAAAAGTCTGCTGGCCTTCCCCCTATACTAGAGAATAAATGGCAGCTAAAATCCAGTTTCCAATGCTATTTTCAACCTCCATTAATGCATATCATGTTCTTATCTGAAATTTATATTTCTTAATCATCCTGGCATCTGAAATGTCACAAGGTGCTCCATTTGGAACATAGCTGTATACCGTGCAGTGATTCCTGTAAGCAATTTAAGCCAATCTGCTGTGGTTTAAAAAATAAAATGAAAGCAACCATTTTAAATGTAGTTTTATAATGTGATATTTTTCATTCTATTTATCTCTTATATACCACTCCCTTGATGCAATTTACAGTCAATTTAAAACTTAATACAGTCCATAAAAGCATTAAAATGCATCGTAAAAACACACTTCCTCAACCCTCCATCAGAAGATAATACTGAGACCCTCGGTACTTGCCCATGACAGATCTGTCTGAACCACCACTACTCCCAGTATGCCCCAGCATTTGACAGTCATAAATTTAATTGATGATCATTTAATTTTTTTCATTGTTTACTGAGATACAAAACACAAGTACAGAATGAAAAGTAAAAAGCCTTGCAGAAACCTTAAGATTTGAGGGAACATTTAAATCTGCTATTCTTATTATAATTTATAATACAAGATATCTATTTTACATCCTTGGAATCTTCTTGTATTGCAATTTTATATAACAGATTTGCTTTACTCGTTCTTAGCAAGTTCTTTCATAGAGTGCTATGAATGACCTTTGTTTTAAAATACAAAATGTGACTTTATCCCATGGTCCATTTGAAGTATATCATATAATATAAGCAAATAATGTTGTTTTTCTTTTTTTTTTTTTTATTAGCTCACACCTTTTCAATAACATAGAAACATAAAATGAAAGCAGATAAAGACAAGTATACTATCCATTTTACAAACGTACACATTTAGGTTGTTGAAGCTGTTACAGAGCCCGATATCCTTTGCTGATGCTGCTTTTTTTTTTTGGGGGGGGGGGGGGTGGCGGGATGGGACACTGCAGGATTAACAGAGTGATCTCCCCCAATCCCTCCAGTAGAGCAATGCACAAAAGAGGCACTCTGCTAAAACCTAGACATCCAAGGGAGCAAGTGTAAATCCCAATGTTGAAATGTTTTGGAGATAGATGTGCACCTCCTTTCTGAAAGGTGGACTTCATATCTATTTTTTGGCTGGCCCTAGTTTTGCCCAAAACACACCCAGACTGTGTCCCCTTGCCATATGCACATTTTTGAATTTTTGATGTGTATATCCTAGCTTTGTAAAATTCAGATTTTGACATGTGTGCATCATACACATCTAAATGCCAGTTTATGTATAGTCTAAACCACTGATATGACTTTGTTAAATGTTTCAGACATATCCATCTTTGACATTATTGAATTCTATTATTCTGTCTTCCTGAACATTGAACCTGAGTTTGCTTGTCAAAAAACAATCCTTTTTCCTTCACTTTTTAAGGCACTACCTATCCAACTGGATGGTGATGGCACAAAGAAAGCAAGTTTGGTCCAGTAAAGACTAACTCAAAATAACCTGTTCCTTAGTTGGGCTCTGGTATTAGCATAGTGAAAATATGACCATACCATGCCTTTGTGGTTATGTTCCACTAATAAGTTAAGGGGGTCTTTTACAAAGTGGCGGTAAGACCAACGCGGGCTTACCGCTCACTAAAATGGAAGTACCACCAGGCTACCGCAGCAGCCCGGCAGTAGTTTCCATCCCCAGCTCGTGCCATTTCCTGCACTACAAAAATATTTTTATTTTTGAAGTCTGGTGAGCAACTAAGTATATAAGTATTGCCATACTGGGACAGACCAAAGGTCCATCAAGCCCAGCATCCTGTTTCCAACAGTGGCCAATCCAGGTCACAATACCTGGCAAGATCCCAAAAAAGTACAAAACATTTTATGATGCTTGTCCCAGAAATAAGCAGTGGATTTTCCCCAAGTCCAATTTAATAATGGTCTATGGACGTTTCCTTTAGGAAGCTGTCCAAACCTTTTTTTAAAACCCTGCTAAGCTAACCTTTACCACATTCTCTGGCAACAAATTCCAGAGTTTAATTCTACGTTGAGTGAAGAAAAATTTTCTCCGATTTTGTTTTAAATTTACTACTTTGTAGTTTCATTGAATGTCCCTTAGTCCTAGTATTTTTGGAAAGAGTAAACAGACGCTTCACGTTTACCCTTTCCACTCCACTCATTATTTTAAAGACCTCTATCATATCTCCCCTCAGCCGTCTTTTCTCCAAGCTGAAGAGCCCTAGCCGCTTTAGCCTTTCCTCATAGGGAAGTCGTTCCATCCCCTTTATCATTTTCGTCGCCCTTCTCTGCACCTTTTCTAATTCCACTATCTTTTTTGAGATGCGGCGACCAGAATGGAACACAGTATTCGAGGAGCAATCGCACCATGGAGCAATACAAAGGCATTATAACGTCCTCATTTTTGTTTTCCATTCCTTTCCTAATAATAGGTACATTCTAGTTACTTTCTTAGCCGCCGCAGCACACTGAGCAGAAGGTTTCAACGTATCATCAACAACGACACCTAGATCCCTTTCTTGGTCGGTGACTCCTAACGTGGAACCTTGCATTACTTAGCTATAATTGGGTTCCTCTTTCCTACATGCATCACTTTGCACTTGCTCACATTAAACACCATCTGCCATTTAGACGCCCAGTCCAGTTACTGCTGGGTTAGCGTGGGAGCCCTTACTGCCACCTCAATGGGTGGCAGTAAGTGCTCCCCCCCCCCCCCCCAAAATGGGAGCGCGGCAAGTGCTTCGCTTGCTGCATGGCCATTTCTTTTAAAAAAGAAATAACTGCCTTTTACCTGCTATGGCAAAAGGGGGCCTGTGCTGACATTAGCATGTATTTTTGACGCACACCGATGACAGCACAGGCCCCCGCAGCTTCATAAAAGGACCCCTAAATGATTAACTGGCTTTCTTCAAAGTTTTATATAACCTTTGGATGCATGAGTAGGAACAAAAATACACACTTATTTAAATGCAATATCACTATTCCTCATGTACAGCCACAAAACAACCTTTTAGGGTGGATAGTGTTCACAATGATCTCCTTTTAGTATCAACTAGAAAGAAGAGTTTTCAGTTTTGGCACAGTATAAGTCATCACAAGAACAAAATATAAGAAAATCAGTGCACTGCATTAGGGGCAAGCCCATTTAGTTATGTTTAAACAAATGAGACCAAACAAACAAACTTTGATTGTTTTATTTCATTTATCCAGACCTTACATGCACATGGCATTGCTTTTTAAATCCAAAGGTGAATCTTAAAGATAGTTGAACAATTAGGTATAAACTGTGTTGTTTCTGACTTTACTTGTTTTGGACTGCTTTTAGGCTTATTTTCGAAAGAGAAGGTCGTCCATCTTTCGACACAAATCGGGAGATGGGTGTCCTTCTCTCAGGGTCACCCAAATCGGCATAATCGAAAGCCAATTTTGGGCGTCCCCAACTGCTTCCTGTTGTGGGGACGACCAAAGTTCCCGGGGCTTGTCAGAAGCGTAGCAAAGGCGGGACGGGGGCGTGCATAACAGATGGGTGTCCTTGAGTGATAATTGAAAAAAGGGTGTCCCTGACGAGCACTTGGCTGACTTTACTTGGTCCATTTTTTGTTACGACCAAGCCTCAAAAACAAACCAAATATTTATTTTTATTATTTTGACTTATAAAACCACTTGTCCCTGAAACATGCTCAAATGAGAATAATCTATTTGTGTATCTAAAATGTAAACTTCTACAAAAGAGATGAAGTGAAGATGTGATTCCATGTGCCCCAATGAAAGGAGAATTTAATTTTACTTCCATTTAATTTCAATATATTCCATCTTAATAACACCAGGCTTCCCAAAGCAGATTACAACAACAGGTAAGATGAACCCATCCGGAAACACGATATACTCACTGAGGTTTGTCCAAATATTACCGTATTGTATAGAACAGTGTAGAAAAATGAGCACAAAATACAAAGCCCCTGATATTCAGCACTATTTAACCGGCCAGAATGGTTGCTGTCTGGTTAAATAGCACTTAACCAGCTATCCACCGATATTCAGCGGAGGATAAGTTGCTATCCTCTGCTGAGTATCCCTTGTTAGTGCATAGCAGATAGCCAGTTATATTGCCCAATTTAACCTGCTATCCACCAATTTTTAAAATTGATTTAGTGGCCATGTTTGGCCGCGTGAAAACGTGGGATATGTTTTGCCGGTTTAAAGATAACCAGCAAAGTCTGAATATCAGCTTATTCGTTTAACCAGCGATTTAATGCCAGTCACCAGAAACGTCCCGGCATTGAATATCTAGGCTCAGCACTCACCACAGAAGTTAGCTGGTCCAACTCCTGTAGTCTGAATATTGGCCCCAGAGAGTTTATTACTGCCATTATACCAGCTAAAATAAATTTTTAATGCTGTTTTAATGAGTTTCAATTTTATTTCATGATATATATTTACATATGAGAAGCTTTCAAATAAATAAAACTGTCAAATAAAAAAAAAAACATATAGGCAGTCATAAGAAATATCTTTATTGTCATCATAAGCAAAAATAAAGGCATATAGCACAGCACTGAAATCCACAGTATAGCATTGTAAATACCAAACCAAGTTCTGGAGCACTGACAAATACATTTTGATTATTTATTTATTTGTTACATTTGTACCTCACATTTCCCCACCTATTTGCAGGCTCAATGTGGCTTACATAATACCGTAAAGGTGTTCGCCAGTCGGTTGTTAACAAATACAAGGTTATGTTATGGTCGAATGAGGTATAGCCCTCCCCCCTTCACAGACCCCTCAAAAACTCCCCCCCCCCAAACTCCCCTTGCATCCCACTAGGGTTAATATATGTCCAGGTTTACTTGGACATGTCCTCTTTTTAAGGGCACCATGGAGTGTCTGGGCAGGTTTTTCCAGCCTGCCCATTTGTCCACGCTTGCGGGTGGGCCTCAGGGTGGCCTTTCCTCACGTACCTTGATGTGTCCTGATGGTCTAGTGGCCTTTTCAGGGCAGAAAAGAACCCCACTCTTTCCTGCCCTGCACTGCCGGTGCCACTTCAAAATGGCTGCTGAAACTTCAAGTGTTGGCCTCGTGAGACTGTCTTGCGAGGTCATTGCTTGAAGTCTCGGCAGCCATTTTGAAGTGACCCTGGCAGCAAGCAGGTCAGGGGCAGCACCAGGCAGGAAAGAGTGGGGTTCCTGCCCCCAAAAAACCACTAGACCACCAGGGCATGATAAGGGAGGGGATGGGATGTGGATGGAGTCATGTGGGTAGAGAGAGGGAGTGAGGAAGCTGTAAAAAAAAAAGTGGATAGAGGGAAGCTGGAAAAAAGATTGGGAGGGGGGAGGAAAAAGAGGGAAGGGGATGGAGAAAAGAGGAGAGGGGGATATTCTGCTCATGGATGGGAGGGAAAAGAAAGGGGGACATGCTCATGAAATGCTTAGATATGTACATTTTTTCATTTTATATTTAGCAGAGTACGGAAGAAAATGCATTTGTTACTTTACCAGTATTTTCACTGTTTGTAGTATCTGGCTTTCTTAGTGGGGGGGGGGGGGGGGGGGGTTGGGGTCAAAATGTGGTGACTGTGCAGCGCAGGGGTGGGATAGGGGCACGGCAGGGGTGGGGTGGGGTGGGGTAGGTTGCATGAGGGGCATGGAAGAGGGCAGGGTGGGGCAGGGCTGAATTTTATTTTGTGTCCTCTTTTTTTTGTCAGGGTAAATAATGTAGCCCTACATCCCACTCCCTGATCCCCTCCTAACAGAGAAAATGCAAAACATAAAACGTTTAATAAAATAATATAAACCTCACAAGATTGCTATTGTTTTCAATAGTGATTGCTATTGTTTTGCTGTGGCCAACATGGTGGCAAGCTCTGCCCACTGCCTTCAGCCCAGATAATAAGCTAGATAGGCTTATGCCATCTCCTGTCATTAAACCTCCTTGGAGCAGGCCAACAGGCTGAAGTTGGAGGCAGGAGCAGTAACTAGGATACAGAAGCACTTCTTTCCTGTGTTTTCTTGTAGCTCTGCAACATGGTGCTTGCTACTCCAGATCTAGAGATTTGCAGGGAGTAATATTGGTGGTGTTCAGGCACCCATAGCACCCACAGAGCTGGCACCTATGAAAAGTAGGGTCCCGGGTTTGGAAAACAGATAGAGAAGCTGCATGACTTCACCAGGGGTCTGTCAGATATGCTGCATGGTCAGAGCAGCGAAGGTCGGTTAATAGAGACTGTACTGTATTAGCAAAAATGAAAATTAATGCTAAAGTAGATTAAAATACATATACATTTAAAGAGAGGTTTCCCTACCTAACTAGGTGGCATGGATCATTAAGTATAGCAGGGCCCAAAATAAATTGTCTTTTATTCCTACTGTAGTGACCTGAAGATTGAGATTTTGGCCCCTGAAAGCTGGTCAGAAACTGCACAGTCAGTCCAATAAAAATGTCACTTTATTTTTAATGTTTTGCTTTAATTAATATTTCTGCTAGCATTAGTACCAATTATTGTTTAGTCCCTTGAAGCAAGCAACATAACTGAACAGTTTTGTCAATCTTTTGGATCTTTTCTTTGGTGTTTAGGGATGTGAACTGATAGAGACACCAGATCAAGATTCTACTGACTTCACTAAGTGTTTTCAAGTGCTCCTGGAAAAGATAAAAGCCCAAAGCCTTCAGGTAAAGACAGGCAATCTATGGATACTTTGGTGCAACATACTTACCTTGCAGTCTCATGCTTCAGGGACTATTGTGGCAGTGCACAAACTTATTTGTTTCTTGCATACAAACCTAGCCAGTTTGGTCTGAGCTGTTATGTATGTACCTCCTTTCCTCTCCCACTACCCATCTGTTCTTTTATAGGCACCTTTGATAGAAGGAAAAGCAGAATATTTCTGAATATTTGCTCATTAGGCTTCTACCATCACTGCTATCCTCAATAAAACAATATTTTCTAAAATTAAAGTTAGAAATGAAAAAGGTGAAGAGAGATGAAAATGATAGGAGGAGCAGTGCAGTGTGATGGCTATGGGTAGCAGTTTTTAGAAAGACTTTCTGTTGATTTCCTCTATTTGTGTCAGCTCTCTGGAGGTTGCTAGACTAGTGGCAGAACTGGCTGAAATTAAAGGAATCCTTCCCCCACCCACCCTACCCCACCAACTCCATATCCAGATTCCTCTCTCATTCCCAATAGGGAATTAAAAAAAAAAAAAAACTCAAAAACAGATGGAATAAGGTAAGCTCAAGCCATATTATTTAGGCCTGTGAGTCCCATGCAATATATAATAAAAAAAAAAGTGGTGGTGGAGTCATAAATCTCAAAATATAGAATCTTACACAGAGTCCATGCAACTAATTTTTTTCTCCCTCACCAACAACTGCTTTGCTTCCTTAAACCTTTAGGTGTATTTCTTGCATTTTGAATGCCCCACATGAACTGTTGTGTGTGTGTGTGTGTGTGTGTGTGTGTGTGTGTGTTTTTAAATAACAGCTAGCTTCCCCCCCACCACTTTTTTTTTTATCTTTGATATTTGCAGTACTTAACCACTGACTCTGTAACCTACGCCACTTCCCCTCTGATCCCTGAACACGGCCACTGTTAGCCACAGCCAACAACACGGCAACTGTTAGCGTATTTACAAGACAGAGGATAACCGAAGGGTTTTTACAGTCAGATCCTTGCATTAAATTTCCCTGTTGTAGAGTACTATAATACAACATCAGGGATTTATCAAGACCCCTGAGGCAGGCCTTCGGGCCAAAACATGGTCATGTCGGGTCATTTTTTAAGCATCTTCAATAAAGACTTCCTTGTTATCCTCCTTGGATTTACCTCACTGTCTTCTTTTCACTTCTCACGGCTTCGTGAGGTTTTTTTTACTCCTTTTTGGTTGTTTTGGTGCAGAAATGGGGACATTGGTTTTGGCTACCTGGAAATTATGTGGGTACTGGACGATATTTAGTGTTGGTACCTCATAGCTAAATGTGCATAGTTATGTGATCCTGATCCCACTCAAACAGTTCTGGATGCTGGCTAAGCTCTTCAAGGTAGATATCTTGACCAGTATTTACAAAAAATGTTGTCTAATGAGCTGGGTTTAGGCTGGGTGCAGGGCTAAATCCCAGTGGACTAGGGGTTTTTTGACATCATCTCTCGGTCTCTCAGTCAGTTCTGCTCCATAAATTTCACTTCTACAGAGGGTTGTATTTATTTTTTTATATCTCACATTTTCCCACCTATTTGTAGGCTCAAAACAAACAAAAAAAACCCCCCCAAACAAAACAGTTCAACTTTAATTAAGAGGAAAACTCATATGAACAGTTCTTGTAATTTATAGTCTAGCAAACACATCCAAATTGTTAATAGGTTGAATACTTTCCTTCCATCCATAGTTATTTCTCCCAATCCCAGAGGGTTTGAACCCATCCTGCTGGGTAGAACAACTTGGGGCTGCTTTCACTGTCTCTAAGCTGGGTTCTTTCCCAACTGTCGGACTTAATCTCAGCTCTGACCCTCCTCGCCGATCCGCCTCCTTGAGGTGCAGTACTCCTCATCCACCTAAGTCTTCAGCAGGTTGTCCACCTGCTTCATTGTTGGGGTCCTCCAATCCTTTTTGCCCCAAAGCCCTAGTGATTTTGCCTCAATCTGACTCTGCTACTAAGCAGAGACAATCCACTTTTTTTTTTTTTTTTGCAGCCCCTGCTTCTTATGCCAGGATAGGACATCCGCTTAACTTCTTGGGACTCTGCTGTGGATGTGGACAACCAAAGACCCTGCTCTTCCCAGTATAGGCGGTTTTATACCATCCAAACCTCACCCCCATATATAAACACAGTCAATCATATTCTTATAACATCAACAATATTTACTGAAATCAATTACAGCATCTCCCACCTTAGGCAGCTCCACTAGCTCCTATTGCCAGAGTAACCGTAACCCCCAGGATATCCTCCCACACCCAGCTCTGCAGCAGAGGCATCTCCTTAGGGGTTACAGTTAGGACTACATTTTGTGCAGCTCTATATGTCTACTTAGTTGTATGGGTACTGGCAATAAATATTGGCGGCAACTGCATAATTTCTGGCTTCTCCCCAACTGTGTCCCCGTAATGCCCCTGTGCAGCCATGTTCTGAAATGGCCAGTAAGTGCTAGTAGCCAACAGCACTGCCCAGTTAAGTGCTGATGAATGTTGGCAGATAGCCGGCCCCAAGTGATTTAAGCTGGTAAGATCCTCTCCTACCCACCAATTTGAATACCGACCCTTAAATCTTTAGTTATAAAAATACTATAGAAAAGCTTAGCTTTAACTGTGTGTCCTTTTTGTTTTTCTTTGTAAATGCTGGGTTTAACATAACTTTGTTGCTGGGGTATTTATTTTATAAAATTTCTGCTGGGGGCAGTGACTTAAAATGAATTAGTTTTGTCCTATACCTTGACAGCAATGAACCCACTCCCTAGTCACACATCACTTGACCCTACCTGTCCCTCCAATTACCGCCCCATTTCCCTCCTACCCTTCCTCTCCAAGATACTTGAACGCACCTTGATTTTCTCTCCTCTCATGCCATCCTCGATCCGCTTCAATCCGGCTTTCGCCCCCTACACTCGACAGAAACGGCACTATCCAAAGTCTGCAATGACCTGTTCCTTGCCAAATCCAAAGGCCACTACTCCATCCTCATCCTCCTCGACCTATCCGCCATCTTTGACACTGTCAATCACAACTTACTTCTTGCCACTCTGTCCTCATTTAGGTTCCAGGGCTCTGTCCTCTCCTGGTTCTCCTCTTATGTCTCTCACCGTACCTTCAGAGTACATTCTCATGGTTCTTCCTCCACCCCATCCCGCTCTCTGTGGGAGTTCCCCAGGGATCTGTCCTCAGACCCCTTCTCTTTTCAATCTACACCTCTTCCCTGGGCTCCCTGATCTGATCTCATGGTTTCCAATATCATCTCTATGCTGACGACACCCAGCTTTATCTCTCTACACCAGACATCACTGCGGAAACCCCGGCCAAAGTATTGGCCTGCCTATCCAACATTGCTGCCTGGATGTCCAACCGCCACCTGAAACTGAACATGGCCAAGACCGAGCTTATCGTCTTCCCACCCAAACCCACTTCTCTCCCTCAACTCTCTATCTCAGTTGATACCACCCTCATCCTCCCCGTCTCATCTTCCCGCAACCTCGGAGTAATCTTCGACTCCTCCCTCTCCTTCTCTACGTATATCCAACAGATAGCCAAGACCCGTCGCTTCTTCCTGTATAACATTAGCAAAATTCGCCCTTTCCTCTCTGAGCACACCACCCGAACTCTCATCCACTCTCTCATTACCTCTCGCCTTGACTACTGCAACCTACTCCTCACTGGCCTCCCACTTAGCCATCTATCCCCCCTTCAAGTCCGTTCAGAACTCTGTTGCACGTCTTACCTTCCGCCTGGACCGATATACTCATATCACCCCTCTCCTCAAGTCACTTCACTGGCTTCCGATCAGGTACCGCATACAATTCAAGCTTCTCCTACTAACCTACAAATGCACTTGATCTGCAGCCCCTCCTTACCTCTCTACCCTCATCTCCCCTTACGTTCCTACCCATAATCTCCGCTCTCAAGACAAATCCCTCCTTTCAGTACCCTTCTCCACCACCGCCAACTCCAGGCTCCGCCCTTTCTGCCTCGCCTCACCCCATGCTTGGAATAAACTCCCTGAGCCCATATGCCAGGGCCCCTCCCTGCCCATCTTCAAATCCTTGCTCAAAGCCCACCTCTTCGATGTCGCCTTCGGCACCTAACCACTACACCCCTATTCAGGAAATCTAGACTGCCCCAACTTGACATTTCGTCCTTTAGATTGTAAGCTCCTTTGAGCAGGGACTGTCCTTCTTTGTCAAACTGTACAGCGCTGCGTAACCCTAGTAGCACTCTAGAAATGTTAAGTAGTAGTAGTAGTAAGCCAGGGTATGTGGCATATGATTTCAGTCACTCAAATTTGCTCCTAACACTTGCCATATTATTTGTACCAATTTACTCCTAAAGTTTGCTGTAGTATTTGCATTGCGGTTCATAAGATCTGTGAAGGTACAACAACACTGTTCAAGGGAGAAAAGGGATCTCATCCTAACTGTGGCAACTTGAATATCAATCTCTTAGGTGCACACAGGGAAAAAGTAATTATTGATCCCAAAAAAACTCCCGATGCAGGTTTTCTGTTGTTTTTTGTATATTTTTTTATCAAAAAAACAAAACTCTTGCCCGTCTGGCAAAAATCCCCACAACAATTGTAGAAAATCAGAACTTATCTTAATCATACAGTGTGTCCATGCATGGAAAACATTGTGGTTGCTGCATGGACACTGTATGATTAAGATAAGTTCTGATTTTCTACAATTGTTGTGGGGATTTTTGCCAGACGGGCAAGAGTTTTGTTTTTTGGATTAAAAAAAAAATAACAGAAAACCCGCATCTGGGAGTTTTTTGGGGATCAATGATTACTTTTTCCCTGTGTGCATCTAAGAGATTGATATTCAATTTGCCACAGTTAGGATGAGATAGATCCCTTTTCTCTCTTGAATAAACAGTGTTGTTGTACCTTCACATATTTCTTTGTGAGTAGTCTCGTAATACGTGTGAAGTAGATCCAAGTGGGGTGTTCATAAGATCTAACATGTAATAAGCAAGTTATTCAGATGTACTTGAAAATTATTTTCAGTCAGGCCTGTGGTACCAAAAGGGATAGAAATGTTTCTGTATTTTCTTGGTCTCTGATTGCATTGGTATACTTGAGGAACTTCTCTCTTTCTCCACATGATCCACAGAATAATCGCTTGGTACTGATACCTCTATTATCAATTCAGTTAATAACATTTTTCTCCTTCACCACTATGTCCAGTTTTCTTGCATCCAGCTTTTATAATGCACTGCTAGCTTGGTTACTTTTCCATCTGTGACCTTTGTGATTCTTTTTGAAGGGAGCTGCTGGATACTTTCTTGATTTCTGATCTGCATGAACATGATATCAGTTATTTGTGTTGTATGAACAGCGACATGCATGTATCTACTTTATCACAAATGCTAAGTTTTAACCAGGGCTTTTTTTGAGGGGGTACTTGGGGGTACTGAGCACCGGCACCTTTTCCATTGTCTGCTAAAATTGACCCATGGTCCCAAAGTTGAGCTCAGTCTCTACACACCAATTCTGCCTTGACACAGATTCTGTGACTGGTTGCAAGGGGCCTGGCTATTGTGGGGTGGGTCCCTCAGTGATCACCCCATGGCCTATCATTTGAGTACTGGCACCTTTTTTGCTAGAAAAAACACACTGGTTTCAACTCTTGTTGATGTTTTCTAATGGTAGAAAGCATTAAATACTCATTGTTAAGTCTTAAGTCAGCATTTTATATGAGCATATAATGAACTGTGTTAGTGCATTAGAAATCTTATTATAGAAGCATTAGTCCTTTGCTTTTATTAAGATATTATTTCTTACTCTGTTTTGTTCTTTTTCCATTGCAGCCATTGTGCTTTTAGTTAACCTTTTATGATCTGCAAGTATTTAATTTGATAAGTTATTAATCAGCATTAGAAAAATCTATTCATTTCACTATTTTTAGTTTAGTTTTATTTTTTTACTACTTCTGATGTTATGCTACCCTCAGGCTTTCACTAAGTTCTTCTTTTACAAAGCCACACTAGCGATTCCTGCACGGCATATGAGAGAAAGCCCATAGAAATCGAATGGGCTTCCTTTCATTTGCCGCACCGAAAATCGGCAGCGCGGCTTCCCCCCCAATATTCAAAGCTATTTAACTGGCCAGAACAGACTGTTGACTGGTTAAATAGCGTTTCAACGCCTGCGAATATTCAGCGTTGAATATTTTTGATCAGTACTGAAAAGTTAACCAGCTTTATCACACGATAACTGGCAATATTTAGTGCAGACCAGCTAAGTTTAGCTGGCAAATCAGCATAAATACCAGTCCTATCTTTGCCTGCTGTTAACTGGCCAACATTGGATATTTGGTTAGCTGCTTAAATTAGTGCCAGCCAAAAACAAACCCCAGATAATCAATGCCGGTCACCGGAAATGGTCTGACATTAAATATCCTGGGTCAGCGTTGACTGCTGCGCATATGAGGGCTGCCTCTCGCCGGCTGAATATCAGCCCCTAAAAGTTGAAGGTAAACTTTTTTTTATTATTATTATTATTTGAATTTTAAAGAAATTAAGCCTAGGAAATATATTGACTAGAAATGAAAGCAGAAATTGATACCATTAATCAAAATAGGTAATAAACATGGAAAAAGAGAGTGAAAAGGCAAAATCGATAATACTGCAAACTCCACAGCAAGACTACAATATAGAAGGAGGCCTGAAGGCTTAACAATGAAATAAAAAGTAGAAATGCAAAGGTTAACTACAAGGTAACACCACCTCATGGAAGAACAGGGAAGGCTGGGCACAGAGGGTGATTCTATAAAGGGATTTCTATTTTTAAACACCAAAAACACACCTATATGCAGCTTATTCTATAAAGAAAAGGGGGGAGGGTGGAATCAAGCTGCTAGCATTAACATTTAAAAAGAAGATACTGCAGGTTTTAAACTAAAATTGGGGGGGGGAGCCGACAGTCACCCAGGGGCACATAATTAAGGACATTTAGGGAATCCCAATAGAGAGGTTTCAACAGTGGTGAAAGAAAGCCAGGAGTATTTAAGGGGACAGCAGAGAAAGGATGTACATTATCCCTATCAACCTTTAACACAATTTGAAGTATCAATATACAAATGCTAGAAGCCTAAAAAATAAGATTGGGAAAATTAAAGTATATAGTATTAAATGAAAAGGTAGATATAATAAGCATCTCAAAGATCTGGTGAAAGGAGGACAACCAATGAGATACTATCAGGCTTATTTTCGAAAGGGAAGGATGCCCATCCTTTCAACACAAATCGGAAGATGAACGTCCTTCTCCCAGGGTCGTCCAAATCGGTATAATCGAAAGCCGATTTTGGACGTCCCCAACTGCAATCCGTTGTGTCGGGTATGTGTCGGAGGCGTAGCGAAGGCAGGTCTTGGGCCTACCTAACACTTGAACATCCTTGACCAATAATGGAAAAGAAAAGGACGTCCCTGACGAACACTTGGACGACTTTACTTGGTCCTGTTTTTCTTACGACCAAGCCTCAAAAAGGTGCCCGAAATGACCAGATGACCACCGGAGGGAATCGTGGATGACCTCCCCTTACTCCCCCAGTGGTCACTAACCCCCTCCCACCCTGAAAAAACATCTGTAAAAATATGTCCTACCAGCCTCTATGCCACCCTCAGATGTCATACTCAGCTCCATCACAGCAATATGCAGGTCCCTGGAGCAGTTTTAGTGGTTACTGCAGTGCACTTCAGGCAGGCGGACCCAGACCCATCCCCCCCACATGTTATGTTTGTGGAGGAAACAGCGAGCCCTCCAAAACCCACCACAAACCCACTGTACCCACTTCTAGGTGCCCCCTTCACCCGTAAGGGCTATTGTAGTGGGTTTGGGGGGGGGGGGTTGGGGGGCTCAGCACACAAGGTAAGGGAGCTATGTACCTGGGAGCAATTTATGAAGTCTAGTGCAGTGCCACCTACGGTGCCCAGTTAGTGTCCTGGCATATAAGGGGGACCAGTGCACTACAAATGCTGGCTCCTCGCACAACCAAATGACTTGCATTTGGTTGTTTCTGAGATGTACGTCCTTGGTTTTGAAAATCACCGAAAATCAGAAATGACCAAATCTAGGGACGACCAAATTTCAGGATTTGGGCGTCCCTGACCGTATTTTCAAAACGAAAGATGGAAGTCCATCTTGTTTTGAAAATATGGGTTTCCCCGCCCCTGGATCAGGAAGTTTTGTGAAGATGTCCAATTCAAAACTTGGACGTCCCTTTCAAAAATGCTCCTCCACGCGGAGGAACTGAAACAAATCTCAGTGAAACTGGAAGATGTACTGAGAGAAATTGATAAATTAAACAGTACTAAATCACCTGGACTGGATGGCATAAACCCCATAGTACTGAAAGAAATTAAATATGGTATTGTTGCTCTGCTGTTAGTGATTTGTAACCTGTCATTAAAATCATCTGTAGTATCTGAAGATTGAAAGGTGGCCATTGTAATGCCGGTTTTTAAAAAGGGTTCTAGGGGTGATTCTGGAAATTATAGACAAGCAAGACTGTTAGTACAGGGCAAAATAGTGGAAACTATTATAAAGAATAAAATTACTGAACACATGAACACACATGTTTTAATGGGACAGAGTCAACATGGATTAGCTAAGGGAAGTCTCGCCTCACCAGTTTGCTTCATTTCTTTAAAGGCCTGAATAAACATGTGGAGAATAATGAACTGGTTGATGTAGTGTATCCTGATTTTCATAAAGCTTTTGAGAGACTTGCTGTGTATTAGGAGGCAATGTTGTTTTGTGGATTAGAAACTGGTTAATGGATAGAAACAGAAAACAGAGGGTAGGGTTAAATGACCATTTCTATCAGTGGAGGAGGGTGAATAGTGGAATGCCCCTGGGATCTGTACTAGGGTGCTATTTAACATATAAATAATCCAGGAATGACATAAAACTTAAAAGTTTTTACAACGCATGCAGAGAGTGAAAAATTACAGGAAGACCTTAGGAAATTGGAAGACTGGGCATCCAAATGACAGATGAAATTTATTGTGGACAAATGCAAAGTGATGCACATTGGGAAAAATAACCCAAATCATAGTTACTTGGTGCTAGGTTCTACCTTAGGAGTCAGCACCCAAGAAAAAGATCTAGTTGTCATTATGGTCAATACCCTGAAATCTTCTGCCTAGTGTGCAGTGGCAGCCAAAAAAAGCAAACAGAATGCAAGGAAAAATGAAGAAAGGGATAGAAAGTAAGACAAATAATACTGTAATGCCTCTGCATCACTCCATAGTGCAACCTCATCCTTGACTATTGTGTGTCGTTCTCATTGCCTTATCTCAAAAAAGATATGTCAGAATTAGAAAAGGTTCAAAGAAGGGCAACCAAAATAATAAAGGGGATGGAACTCCTCCCATATGAGGAAAGGCTTAAAAGGTTAGGGCTTTTCAGCTTGGAAAAGAGACATCTGAAAGTGGATATCGTAGAGGTCTACAAAGTCCTGAGTGGTGTGGAATGGGTAAACAGGAAATCAATTGTTTATTCTTCAGTCTGGCCTTTCTGAATACAAGGGACTCTATTTGAATTTTACCCACACCCATTTCTTAATCTCATTTCCCATCTAGTCCTGCCTAATTATTCTCTCACCTATCCACCCTTAATTATTTGTTCTTGAAATAATCTAAATCCATGGTTACTTACTGCATATGTATTAATTTACTTCTTGAACTTATTGTAATTTGTTTTTTGTTCTGTGCGTTATGTTTTATTCACTTTATTGTTTGTTGGTAAGCCACATTGAATTTGAGTCTATTTCGGGCTAATGTGGGGTATAAATTTCATGAGTAAATAAATTCCATGTTTCAATAAACTGGGTGAAAACTTGCTTATAGAAATCTTCCAAATATAATTTGAACAAGTTATTATCTCTGCTTTCTTACTGCTTTACTTTCTCTATGGAGGAAAAGGCTTCAGATGCTCGGCTGTTTTTTGCTTTTATAGTTTGCCAGGTGGGCTTCCTCATCAGCCTAAAAACCTCCTTTATGTATATCTTTTTGTTTTTATTTTCTTACTTTTTTTGTTTTTTGTTACTTTATGCAAATATTTTGTTGCTTTATGCAATTTTTCCAAAAATCCATAATTAATTCATGGATACCACTGTCACTTATCTTTGTTGGTGTGCTAGGTCATCCAAATGCCATTCAGGTTCTAAAGGTTCTACCACAGGTGGGACTGGCAGAGTGGGAGGCCCTGGACCAGTGTTTTCCTCAAAACTGTGTGAGTGCGCACACATTGCAACCTTACTGAGCACATACTATTTTTTAGTGGTGCACAGAGCAGACCACATGTATTGTACCACTGTACCAGCTAGGTCCATGAACACAGAAAAGACCTCTGGATCCTCTAGGGACTTAAAATTTCAGTTTCCTGCAAGAATAATCACACAAGAGAGGTCATGCATTTCACATCATCAGCCCAGCCAGATTCTGGGCAAGGAGTTCTTAAAATGCCATACTTGTCCCATGCAATTCTTTGTACACATCCGCAAGATCCTTTTGAGGAACATATGTTCAGCTTGCTGCAAGAGTAATCATACAGGGGAGACCGTTCTTATCACACCATTACTTAGCCAGATCTGGAGCAGAGAAATCTTAAGACACCATTGTTGTCCTGTGCAATTCATTGTACGTCTGTAGATCATTTTGGGAGCACGTATTTGGCTTGTTGCAGGGGTGCCTTTAAAACTGTTAAAACACAAAGCCGAAGATAATAAATGTGGTGCTCTCACAAAGAAAACATGTTTAACCTTCAAGAAATGGTTAACAGATCATAGAGTTCAGACTGATATGCCAGACCTGACTGTAACGTCCAGTTCATATATTTTTGCATACCTTGAAACAGGTGATGCTATCTGTGGAATATGCTTGAAAGCAGAAGTTAATGGGGAGTAGAGTTCAGACAAAAAAAGTAATGAATGGAAACTGGATTATCTAAAATGTCATTTCAGTCATAAAACCCATATGAAGCTGTGACAAAGTTGAGAAATCTGAATTGAAGACTTCTGGAAAATCTGTTGACAACCACCTGAAATTCAGACCAACAGGAAAGAATTTGTTCTACAGAGCAAATCAATTGCTGACGAGGTAAAGATTTTAATTGATAATTGCTTGCTAGCTGTCAACCTAAATTCATCCGTGTTCTCTGTGCAGGAAATCCATAATCACTTAGAGGAATATAAAATCTTTCCAGACAGCTGTAGAAGTAAAAAATTATGCCGTTGAATTCACTGAATGCATAAATAGCATTCTTAAATCTGAAATGTTCAATGTAATTCAGCAATCAGCTCTCTACATACTCATAGAAGACAAAAGTACAGATATTTCTGTTTCCAAAATGTTGATTTTTGCACATTAAGGACTAGCTTTTATATATGGTGCCAAAAAATACACATTGAAAAAGTGCTATTCTATAAGCCACGTCTAAAGTTAGACGCAGTTTTTAGAATAGTGCTAACACCTGGGAATCGCACCAACTAAAACATGGTGCAAATGTACATTCTTAAATTAGGCATGTATCCCCATTCTAAAACAACACGTATAAATGAAAGGAATGCCCCCATTCCACTCATAAACCTCCCGTTTCCATGCCACCCCCCTTTTTTTTTTACTTGTGCATAAAATTTAGGCACGTAAATTCCAGTTAAATCTAATTTGTGCCAGTAATTGCTTGTTAAAAAGCAGTTATTCAATTAAATTGGGCTTTAGGGGGCAATTCTATAAATGGGTGCTTCCTTTTCGACACCCTGATTACACATGGTGAGAGCTTATTCTGTAATGATATCTGGGTGCCTAGATTTCATTATAGAATACTAGTGTAACTTGGCATCAGCACGCCTTACATTTATGTGCCCGCAGTTAGACCAGTCATAGACCTGGTGTAACTGGTCGCCTAAATGTGGCAAGGGTGCATGTAACTTAGAGGGTTCTGTAAATTGCACACATAAGTGGTATCCTTGCTCACTTGTGCGCACCTCTTGCATATACACACTATACCACTTCTGTGTGCCCTTACAGAATAGCATTTATTCGCTTTACTGCTACTTATATGCATAAGTATACACTTACTTGTGAAACTGCTAGCATTCTGTACATTTATGCATGGAAGTGGTATGTAAATGCAGGCAACCAGTTAGAGAATTGCCCTTTAAATGTAGAAAAGTTGCCAATCCTACACATGCTACTGTGTTTGCTGGAATTATTAAGGGGTCCATTTACTAAGCTGTGTTAGGCACTAATGCGCACCTAACATAGCTAAAAATGGAGTTCCATGCTTCACACTCATGTGTCCAGTGGTAACTTCAAAATGTGCACATGCTAACTGCACACAATTTTTTTGAGGGGGTGTGTCAGGAGCATTCCTGCACTAACCAGTTAGCACATCTACATTACTGCATTACTGATTATCAAAAGTATACCACATATTTTCAGCTGCACTGTCACTGAAGTCACTGATAAGTCTCACAGCATTTGTCAGTGACTGACAGTCTCTCTCTCTGTCTCCAAACAGTAGTTTGGTTTTCACTGCCTGAACACCTGCTGAAAGTTGAGCATTTGACACAGCAGTGAATATAATTCAAACCTGTGCACTACATATGCATTGAAGTAATACATGACTTTGGTGTATGTCATGAAACAGGGAGCTGCCAGGAGCACTGCAGTGTCCTTGGAGTTTTGACAAGCAGTATGCATGGGCAGAGTTGTATCTGCTGGCACTCTCAATGGCCCCATTTAGCAGGGTTGAACAACATCCAGGTGGATTTTCTCTCAGCTACCTGACCTGGACCTGGGGAGTGAGAGCTCAGTCTGGAAGTCTTTCGCCTGGTGGTAGAGTACTGGGGAGTCCCAGTGTTTGATCTGATGGCGACTTGCCAGAATTCCAAATATCTTCAGTTTTTCAGCTAGAGGAGCCTGGGTCAGTGGGGCTGAATGTTCAGGATCAGCTGTGGCCTGAGTTTCAGCCCCTATGCATTTTTCCCCGTGGCCCCTGATAGGTCAGGTAATAGGCAGGATTGCTGGGCACCCATTTCTAGTCATTCTGATTGCACCAGATTGGTATCACTGCCCTTGGTATGGAGACCTGATTCAGCTCCTTGTCAGTTCTCCACTTCCCTTTGCGAGAAAACTGGGACTCATGGAAGATTGGGTTCCCTTACAGCTTGGTCAATGAAAGCCAGCATGAGAAAGAAAGGATTTTCTCCTTCCTTTATTGCCACATCGCTGAATGTGTGGACATCCTCCACACTTCTGGCCTTTGTAAGAATCTGGTGGGTGTGGAAGGCCTGGTGCTCTGGCTTGGGGGTATCTTCACAGTATCTTGGGGGTATTTTACTCATGTGATCATTCTTGCAGGGCTATCTGAATAATGAAAAACAAAATAAGGGTGGAAGTCACCACAATACAAGTGAATAAGTAAAAGTAGTACAAAAATGATGATGTCCATCAATTTTATTTTTCCATAGTCAATATCTCAGTCCAGCTATAGAAGACCCAACATGGGCCATATTTCGGCAGGGGTCCTACTAAAACACGAATATAACATAATCTAAACAAAATCTAAATACATTTATATATTTAAATATCTCTCTATATAAAACGCACCTCCAACGTTCTGAAGCCTCCACAAGTCACAACGTTCTAATTGCATGGTGGTGAAACCCGGAATTCGCCCATGAGTGTTTGCCCCGCCCCTGCATCAAACGTCAAGACGTCGAGGGCGGACCAATGACACTCAACCAATCGCATCGCGATCCCGTTACTAAGCGACGGTGCGTGATGTGAGACACATCGCGGACCAATGAAAACCAGCAGCACACAGTTGCTACGCAACGTCAACAGCAACGCTAAAAGGACCAATCACGAAACAATGCTACGGAACAAGGGAGCAGAAGGAAGAACACAACCGGGCACTTCCAGAACAACAAGGAGACGACGAACCTCGCAGGAAGCCGATTCCAATTTGTGCTTTCACCTGACAAAACGCCATGCTTAAGATCACGGTATGTGCTTCGCCCTGACAAAACGCCCTACCAGAACACAAAATCACTATTCAACATCGCTATTCCACAAAAATCCGACAGCTAAGGAGTAGCATACAACAAAAACCCACGAAAAACAAACACTGCAGTCAAGAATGCGTCCTTAGCTTAGCTATGCACCATATAGATCTCTGCTCTCCACACAAACAACGAACACGGAGGGCATAGGAGGGAAGGAAAAAAACCAGCACATACACACTCACTCTTAACTGGCTATAATGAGCAACTGACCTGCCACTATCACAGGGACTGCTAGCACCTCTCTCTCTCTCACACACACACACACGCGGGACACAGAGGGGATGGAAGACAAGGAAAGAATCGTTGGGTATGGAGGGGGCGGCAGGGGAGAAAAGGCAAGAACTGCCTCAAATGTTTGTGCAGTGCTATGTACAATTATAATGTACACACACAAACTTACACTGTCTCTATCTCACACACACACGCACCCACACACATATACACACTCTCTCACACAGACACACAAACACGCCTCAAATGGTTCAGCTGACCTTTGTAAAATTTCACTGCTGTCTCTTCATTTTCACCCTACCCTTTCACACTCTCTTTCACACAGACACACACACATACATATACACACTCTCACTCTCTCTAAAACCTTGCTAGCGCCCGTTTCATTTGTTTACGAAACGGGCCTTTTTTACTAGTAAATATATAAAACATAAAACCCATAAAGTAAAAAGATGAAATACAGATAAGAATGGATAATAACAGCGATAGTGCATTAAGTAATATAATACATAAAAATGTGAAGGTGCTTAAAAGTAGAATTATATAAAGAAGTGTGAATATATAAATTAGTAATATAAGATATCAAAACACATGTGATTGAAAATACTAAAACACATACCTATAATTGTAGTACTTATGAATAAAAGGAGGCTTAGAAAACGACTGAAGTCAAACTATATCAACTAGAAATTAAAAATGACTGTTAAAAATAATTAAAATATAAAACATAAAAAAGAGAGCCCAAACTTATAACATCATTAACATTACTCCAGGCAAGCAATATAAAAGAGTACCATGGCTATGTCTATATTTTAAATTTTAAATAGTCATCTTTCATTAATGTGCCACGTTATTAAAGAATGTCTCTATACCCATCATGATGGCATCCATAATCTGAACATAATTACTCACAGGCATTGAGAGGGGAAGCTAAACCAGAAAAATGATAAGTGAACTTGGAATAGAACTCAAGTGAACATCATCACGACATCAGAAGATGAAAAATATGCCATAGTATACATTACTAAATTAACAGGAGAAACCCACAAATACAACCAAAATAAAAATGCAAAATGATAAATTATAATAAAAATTAATGACGCTCTGGGTTGCAAAATTTCATATGGCTGTATCAGAAAAACGTGTAGAACAAGATATACATATATGTTTGCGACCAGGTTATAGAGAAAACCCGCAACATTGAGGGGCCCTTTTACTAAGCCTCGTAGGTGCCTATGAGGCATATTTTCAAAGCACGTATGCCTCTATGTGTGCCAAATGTGTGTCAATTTGGAGTTACTGCCCAGCTACCGCGTGGCCCTTGGGGTAATTTCATTTTTGACACGCGTCTGCTATTCACTCCGGAAAATAATTTTTATTTTCTGGCACGCAGCAGAAACCGGGCGGTAATAGTTATTCTACGCGTGTAGATGATTACCACACGGTTAACGCATGAGACCTTACTGTTAAGTCAATGGCTGGTGGTAAGGTCAGACCCAAAATGGATATGTTCCAATTTCTATTATGACGCACGTTCATTTTCAGCAAAAATGTAAAAAAGACCTTTTTTTTTTTACAGGCGCTCTTAAAATGGATCTGAAGCGCCTACACTAGCACAGCCCATTTTTCAGCGCACCTTAGTAAAAGGACCCTTAAAGGATGTTGCAGTTTAATGGCAATCATGCTACCTTACAAATATCCGCAGTACACTCATCTCTAAAATGGACCTCAACATTATTTTTAAAAACCCTTAACTATTAGAACACAGAATGAAAGTGCCATGTTCCTTCAGCTCTACCTAAAAAAACAAGCAAAATAAGTGGAGTGACTGATTCCGCGGGTTTCTCCTGTTAATTTAGTAATGTATACTTTGGCATCCTATATAATAATTCTCACCTCCAACGTTCTATGCGTATGCCTGCCTGTGTCCGTGACTTCTTGGTCTGCTAGGCTCCGATGCCCTGGCTGACATCACTGGACCCATTATGATGGGAACCCGAGGAAACAAAACCCTCACAGCTGATCCACTCTCCCCCCCCCCCCCACGAGTTCCAGACCCCACCTCCCTCCCTCCCTCCCTCCCTCCGAGTTCCTGACCCCTGGACCCCTCTTCCGCGACCCTCTCGAACCCCCCTTCCCACCGCCGCCGTTGTGTACCTGTGCTGGCGGGGACCCCAACCCCCGCCATCCAAAGTCCTTTTCTCTGCCGCGCGGCGTGGACGAATGATCTGATCAAGTTGCAATCTGTTTGTGTGCGTGCGTTGCAATCATAAAGGCAATCATAAATGTGCCAACTTGTATATTGTATAAATGACTTTAAAGTATTAAAAAAAAAAAATTAAACCTGATCTGTAAATCAAATGTAATTCCTTAATTAATCTCAGTTCTATATATAATGTACAGAAACAAAGGTTCAGGTGGCAGTGCTTGCCTGCATCAGAGGCAAAGTTGATGGGGCCTCTGTTGCAGCCCAGCTGGATGTTGTATGGTTTTTGTTCCAAGTGGTTAAGTTGATTTGACCCCAAGTTCAGGCAGCATTTCTGCAATGGGATCTCAATTTTGTGGTGTTGGCGCTTAACTGGGCCACACTTTGAACTCCTCGAGTGGGCATCCATGAAAGATCTCACTTTTCCTTATGGCTATGTGTTGGCTAGAAGAATTTCTCTCTTGCAGGGACCTTTCCTTTATTTGTCCTCTTCTAATGATGTTTTGCTGCATACTGCCCCCCCTTTTCTGGTGAAGGTGGTGTCTCTTGTTCATTTGAACCATATAGTTTTGTTCCCTGCCTTTCAGAGGTCCTTGGTCTTGGGACCTTGACAGACACTCCATAAGCAGGTTGTTCACAGAGTGCTTCTCTGCTACTTGGAAGGTCCTCACAAGCAACATGTGGCCTCTAAGTCTTTGGTTGTATGTTAGATTAAATTTATTAAGCCAGCCTGTGTTCCTCAGATCAGTTTCCTCGGGTCCTTAATGCTCACTCTACCAGGTGTCAGGCTGTGTCCTTAGCAGAAGCAGGGGCTATTGCCTTAGAAGACAGTCAGTATTTCGCAACATAGTCACCCCTTCATTCTTTTTTCAAACATTACATTCTTGATATGTGGGCTAGGCAGGACAGTGCCTTTGCTAGGGCAGTCTTGAAAGGTGTTGTATATTCCTCCTACTGTCTGATAAAAGCTCTGGTACATTGTGTAGGTCTGGACTGGTCTAGCAGGGTGATAAAGAAGTTAAAATTTGTTCTTGCCTATTAATTTCCTTTCCTTGAGACCACCTAGACTAATGCTTCCCAAACTTTTTTCCAGTGTAACCCCATTTTAGCCATTGAACAAAGCAAATGATTACTCAGTTATAATAAGCAGCAGCAGCACATTATTTCTTTTTTTTTTAAAAAGATTCAGTAACATAAAAAAAAAAAAAAAAAAAAAAAAAATATATATATATATATATATATATATATATATATATATATAATATTTTATTAAATAATTACCTGTTATACTCATGCATAAAAACACACAGGCATGCAAACAAAGGTTCAGTTTCTCAGATTCTTACAGAACAGGCAGTCATTGTCTGGGCCAGCCTTCCATTTTTTAGGTGGACGCTGTGGTGGGGTGGGGGGGGGGGGGCAGGGAAGTAATGTAAAGCAAGTATATATCTGAGGTCTCTGTATGTATATGTAAATGCAAGAGGTGTGTATGTGTGTAGATTTTGGGCAGGGGTATATGCAATTTCTCCAAAGACCAGCAAGACAGTTATATCTTTATATTAGGTGATGTCATCCCGATGGAGCCTGGTGCGGAACCTGCCTAACGCTCTATTACATTAAGAGACTTTTGGCAGTGGCCCCACCTCGCATGTGTGAATACCTTCATGCCTAATGTGCAAGTGCGAGACCCTCTGTTTAGTTTTTTTCCCACCGATCTAGGAGATCGTGTCTCATATCTCCTTCTCAGCAATTTTTTCACTGCATGTTTGTGCCTTCCCATGAAAGTATTTTTGCTTTATTTTCTTATTTTGTTTTTCAAAGTATTCCTTTTCCCTCTATTTTTTGAAGTGTTTTCAGCTCTTTTAAGTCTTCTTTCTTTTTCATGGCTCCCAAGGCCCTTTTAGGCCGGAACACCAAGCTCAGTTTGAAGTAAGCCCCTTTTTGGCCTCACTATTGAGCCTTTTGATTTAGCCACTGTTCTTTTTGGGAAAATTACTAGTAGCTTCAAGAGATGCACCCAATGTAATCGGGTGATATCTAGCACTGACCCACACAATTGGTGTGTTGGGTGCTTGGGGCCTGACCATGATCCGTCTGTGTTCTCTGTTTAAAAATGCAGAAAAGAACACAGATAGCATGTCAGACCATTCAGAGGGAACTGAAGTCCGGCCCATCGGCATTGGAAGCATCAACTTCGATGACTTACCAGGGCACTGTCTGACACAGGGAGTGCACCGGCATCAAATGCAGAGCTGAGGTCCAGTAGAATAAGCATCATGTCTTTTCTAGAGTTCAGACAACAGATTGTATCATTCAGTAACTACTTTGAAGGGTTTCCCATTTTATAACTTGCTACTTAACCTGCCCATTGTAGTGACGATTCTTGACCAGGAGTTGCACACTGTGGATTCTCTGCAACTTGGTTACATATGCATTCTAAGTCAGACCAGTAGGTGTCACCATTGAGCCTCTTTTTAATAACTCACCCCCCCCCCCCCCCCCCACACACACACACACAACAACAACAACAACAAGCATTCCTATCCTTGGCTGATTCTGGGAACAAAAGCCAGACCTAGGAACTAAATTTGTATCTTCTGCATAGCACTGCAGTATGCAAAGCAGAAATGCATTTCAGTTGTTAAATTAGTTTGAATGTTAATTTAGGCATGTATAGTTTAATGTATTTGCAGGCAAAAGACTTTTGAGTATCTTTTGACAGAACTTTTATAAAGAGAAATATATAATTCAGTAGTTTTGAAGGGAAATACTAAGTACATAATATTCGTCTTATTTCTTTGATTTTTACTTCTTTTTTTTAGGTTGATGCCATAGTTGTCCTAGGTGGGCTCGGAGGACGTTTTGACCAGATAATGGCATCTGTGGAAACGCTCCATCATGCAGCAGATATGACTGTCTTGCCAGTTGTAGTGATACAGGAGCACTCTCTAATCTACTTTCTTCGTCCTGTGAGTGCAAACATTTTGAATTTAGTATAAACACCACAATGTAACATGACTTACTGATATTTAGGAGATAACAAGTATATCATTCATAAGGTCTAATTCATGCATAAGATCTTTGTGGTTTTACCTCAGCAATGAAGTTTATTTATTTTGATTTATTTATTGCCTTTTACTACTACTACTACTATTTAACATTTCTAAAGCGCTACCAGGGTTATGCAGTGCTGTACAGTCTAACAAAGAAGGACAGTCCCTGCTCAAAGGAGCTTACAATCTAAAGGACAAAAAAGTGCAATCAATCAAATTTCCTGGATAGAGGTACAATGGTTAGGTGCCGAAAGCGACATTGAAGAGGTGGGCTTTGAGCAAGGATTTGAAGATGGGCATGGAGGGGGCTTGGCGTATGGGCTCAGGTAGTTTATTCCAAGCATAGGGTGAGGCGAGGCAGAAAGGGCGGAGCCTGGAGTTGGCGGTGGTGGAGAAGGGTACTGAGAGGAGGGATTTGTCCTGTGAGCGGAGGTTACGGGTAGGAGCGTAAGGGGAGATGAGGGTAGAGAGGTAATGAGGGGCTGCAGATTGAGTGCATTTGTAGGTTAGTAGGAGAAGCTTGAACTGTATGCGGTTCCTGATCGGAAGCCAGTGAAGTGACTTGAGGAGAGGGGTGATATGAGCATATCGGTCTAAGCGGAAGATAAGACGGGCAGCAGAGTTCTGAACGGATTGAAGGGGGGATAGATGGTTAAGTGGGAGGCCAGTGAGGAGTAGGTTGCAGTAGTCAAGGCGAGAGGTGATGAGAGAGTGGATGAGAGTTTGGGTGGTGTGCTCGGAGAGGAAGGGGCGAATTTTGCTGATGTTATAGAGAAAGAAGTGACAGGTCTTGGCTGTCTGCTGGTTATGGGCAGAGAAGGAGAGGGAGGAGTCGAAGATTACTCCGAGGTTGCGGGCAGATGAGACGGGGAGGATGAGGGTGTTGTCGACTGAAATAGAGAGTGGAGGGCAAAGATTTACCCAAGTCGGTGTATAGCAGGTATGTACATGATCCTGAGATGTGCTTGCAACTTAATTGGTTAATGGGCCAATGAACAACAATAATTGGACACTAACAATTAGGCACCAATTAGGATTTTCTGTAAAGCACCATGCCTAAAGTCTCTCACATGCAAATCAAAAGGGGGTATGGCCATGGGAGGGGCATGGGCGGGTCATGGGCATTCCCAAAAGTAACACTCAGTGCTACAGATTTGGGGGGATGCACGCCCAACTTGGCTTCACCAGGTGTAAGTCCTAGCACCTTATTTTAATTGTAGGAATTGGTGCTACATGCTATTCTATAAAGGGTGCTAATCCCAGAAGAGCACTGAGCGCTAATTTTTCCCAGCACCCAAATTTGAGCGCCATTTTCTGAGTCTAGCACACAACATATAGAGGTCCTTTTACTGAGTTGTGGTAAGCACTAATACATGCTTACCGCAGGTTAAAATACATTACCATGGGGTGTGCTCAGACGTGCCACAGTAGTTTTTGCATGTGCGCGCGCTACTGATGTGTTAAAAAATATTTTTAGCATTGAGGGTGTTTGGGGGTGGAAAGTGGGCTCCGCTATGCTAATCGATTAGCGTGTGGCCATTGCACTAATGACCATGCACTAATGGGAAAATTAGCACGTGGCCATTATTTCAGAAATAGGAAAATCGGCCATTTACCGGCAACACTAAAAGTGTCCTTAGCACGCAGGAAAGACCTGCACTGGGGATAGCGCAGGCCACTTTTTAGTGCCGCTTAGTAAAAGGGCCCCATAATTTTGTTAACAGCATAACAAACTGTAAAATAACTAAATATAAGCAGGGAATATAATTAGAGAGTTGCCCAGGAACAACATTTTCTAGTTTAGCATGTCTTCTCAGTTGCTTTGGAGCTTCTTGGTGTTTGTGTGTGTGTGTGTGTGTGTGTGTTTGTTTGTTTTTTTTTGGGGATCTTGGCAGGTATTTGTGACCTGAATTATCCAGTGTTGGAAAAAGGACGCTGGGCTTCATAAACCTTTGGTCTATTCCAGTGTGGCAATACTTATGTACAATGGAGCATGAAGATTTTGACTTGTGTTTGCAGTAGAGGGTGTGAATTGGAGGGGGGGTGTATGGCTGGCTTGAATGTGCATGAGAGTGTGTGTTTGAGTAGAAAGGGATATGATTGGGGAGCATCTTTTGGGGAGGGTTTGGATTGGAGGGGGTAGGGGCAACAGAGGTTTTGTCAGATGAAAGATAAGAACATAAGCATTGCTATAATGGGACAGAACAAAGGTCCATCAAGCCCAGTATCCTGTTTCCAATTGTGACCAATCCAGGTCGCAAGTACCTGGCAATATACCAAAAGAGTAAAACTGATATTATGTTGCTTCTCTTAGAAAAAAGCAATGGATTTTCCCAAGTCCATCTTAATAAAGGCTTATGAACTTTTCTTTTAAGAAATTATCCAAAACATTTTAAGCCCTAAGCTAACTGCATTTACCACATTCACTGGTAATTCTAGAGGTTTATTACACGTTGAGTGAAGAAACACTTTCTCCAATATGTTCTAAATTTACTACGTAGTAGCTTCATTACATACCCTCTAATTCTTGTAGTTTTGGAAAGATTAATCAAGCATTTCACATCTACCATTTCCACTCCATGCAGTATTTTATAGACCTATATCATATGTCCCCTCAGCCATCTCTTCTCCAAGCTGAAAAGCCCTAGCCTCTTGAGCCTTTCCTCATAGGGAAGTCACCCCACCCCTTTTATCATTATCATCACACTTCTCTGTACCTTTTCTAATCTATATCTTTTAAGAGATGCAGTAACCAAAATTGCACACATTTTCCAAGGTGCAGTTGCACCATGGAGTGATATATGCATTATAATGTTCTCCATTCCTTTTCGTAATAATTCCTAACATTGTATTAGTTTTATCAGCCGCTGCTAAGCGTTTCAATGTATCATCAACAATGACACCTAGTTCCTTTTCCTGGGCTGTGACTCCTAATGTGGAATCTTGCTATAGTTTGGGTTCCTCTTTCCTGCATGCATCACTTTGCACTTGCTCACAATCCGTGTACAAGACGTGGTCATTTGAGTAGTTGTTTCCAGGGAAAAGCAGATGATGCATCATAAGAGGTTCACTCCAGCCCTGGATCCAGCATGTGATGCTAATGTGAGAATACTTGTAAACCCTACAGTTGACAGATGCATCAGACAGGGCATAGTGGCAGCACGTCTTATCCCTCCTTCCCTCCCTTCCTTCTGCTCTTCACAGTGGGCAGGAAACTAGTTTATTAGCCTCAGAACCTTGATATCAGATAGGGCAACCATGGGCATTTACATGAAAACATAGGGCACCCATGTCAAAAACGGAAAAGTCCATCTCTTGATTGAGTCCCTTGGGGCGAATGTACACAATTTGAAGATGAATCATTGCTCAGCCTGTAGTAACACCTTGTCTACATCTCAACTTCTCCATAATAAGGTTGGTCTGAAAATCACCAAAAATGTATAATCCTCAAATTTATGATTTTTCTAGCACCGAGTTGACTATTTTGTTCAATTCTGGTTGCCATAGCTCAAAAAAGATGTAGCAGAATTAGAAAAGTTGAAAGAAGAGCGACCAAATTGATAAAAGGGATAGAACTCCTCCCATATGAGGAAAGGCTAAAGAGGTTAGGGCTCTTCAGCCTGGAAAAGACATGGCTGAGGGGGGATATGACTGAGGTCTATAAAATTCTGAGTAGTGTAGAATGGGTAAAAGTGAATCAATTTTTCACTCTTTCAAAAAGTACAAAGACCCGGGGACACTCAATGAATTACATGGAAATACTTTTAAAGCAAATAGGAGGAAACATTTTTTCGCTCAAAGAATAGTTAAGCTCTGGAACTCGCTGCTAGAGGATGTGATAACAGTGGTTAGCATATCTGGGTTTCAAAAAGGTTTGGACAAGTTCCTGGAGGAAAAGTCCATAGTCCACTATTGAGACAGACATGGGGAATCCTCTGCTTGTCCTGGGATTGGTAGCATGGAATGTTGCTGCTATTTGGGTTTCTGTCAGGTACTTGTGACCTTGTTTGAGCTAGAAAGGACCATTGGTCTGACTCAGTATGGCTATTCTTATGAGTGTTCTACTAAAGATTTTCTATGATCTTCCTTTTTATAGCACTTTTATGCTCTATTAATCTCTTGTTAAAACCATTTTTGGTTTTATCAAAATATACCAAATTACAAGTTAAGATGGCTAAATAGACTACTTTCTGTCTGTCTTACAATTAGAGAAATGTTTTAATTCATATTTTTGATTTGTAATCGGATGGTAAAAATACTTAGGGCCCTTTAACTAAGCCACGGTAGGCACTATGCATGCCTTCCATGCGCCAAAAAGAACTGCCACGAGACACGCTGAGGTGTCCCACAGTTTTGTATCATTCAGCATGCTCTAATCCTGTACTAAAAAAGGTTAGTTTGTTAGTGCACGAGACATATCATTGGGCGAAGAGTAGGCATGCCCTCCTCTAATCGAATAGCTCAAGCACATTACTGCTTGCTGCCCGATTACCATGGAGTTAGCACAGGAGCCCTTAACGCCTACAAAATAGATGTTGGTAAGGACTCCTGTGGTAATGCTATGTGCTAATTGGAAAATTAGCGTGTGGCAATTACAGAAAAAAATACAAAGGCAGCCACTTTCATGCTGCTCTAAAAGTGGCCACAGCATGCAGGAAAACCACATGCTAACAACGGTGTCGGCCACTTTTTGGTGTGGTTTAGTAAAAGGGTCCCTTAGAGAGGCATTTTCTATATGATGTCTAAATCTGATTTTGGGTGATTTGCTGGAAACATCCAAAAATCAAGTGGTGAACATAGCGATTTTCGAACCTGAAAAACATTTATGTTTTTGTTTCAAAAATGGCAATTTGCTAGATGTTTTGGTGTTCCAAAAAATCAACTTGTTGTGAACATAATCACTTAAGACACAAGAATTGGCTGTGCAGTAAATTATCTTTTTTTATTTTATTTTTTTAAAGAAAAATTACATTTTATATTCTCAAGACAAAACAAATCTTGCAAAAGAAAAAGGACAGCACAGTACCAATATTATGAAGAAAATATAAATAAAAAGACGAAAAAAAGTACTCTATATTGATGTCCTTCAAGTCCTCAATAAAGGGGGAAGAATACAAGGCACAATACTAGGCAAGCTTGCAACATAAAAATCAAGACATTAGAGGAAGACTCTCAAATCAGGCTATCTTTACAATCATGGAGTAGATATAATTGGTGAAGGAGTCACTGGAGATGAAAAAGCACCAGACATAGAATCCAAAAAAGCTTGTAAATGTACTGGATCATAGAAAACATACTTAATAGACTGTTATTTGATTACACATTTGCAGGGAAAGTTCAACCAAAATAATCCACCTAATTGTTGAACGCATGGACGAGGCTTTAGAAACTGTTGACGTCTCCTTTGCATAGCTCTGTAGACATCAGGAAATACCCTTATCTTACAATTCAGAAACTCAACATCACGATAACAAGAAAACATTTTTAATATCCAGTCTAGGTGGTAAATTATCTTTAATTGGTTTACTGTGACAGCTGGTGTAGTGTAATACTTAATTCACTTCAGTCGGCTTTCTATAGATACCTGTTTTCAATCCTACCCTCGTCGAAATCAAAATGTCCAAGAATGGAATTTCTCTTTTATCGAGACTAATTTGAAACTTCAAGTATGAGTCACACTGATTTAATTCATTCAGGTTTTTTTTAATAATAGACGTATGGAAACATGGAAACATAGAAACATGATGGCAGATAAAGGCCAAATGACCCATCCTGTCTGCCCATCCTCTGTAACCCCCCAATTCTACCTGTTCCTAAGCGATCCAACATGCTTTATCCCATGCCTTTTAAAATTCTGGTTATATTATAAATCAGTTCCCACTATCTCCTCCTTCTGTCAGTCCAGTTCAAACAATCATTAAACAGTATATTTAACTTGGTGACCTCAGCTGTGCATATTACCAATATTACTAAATGGCAATGAGGTCTGCACACCTTTCTTCATTGGTTCACACTATTAGTGCATTTATTTTTTATCATTGTTATTAACGTTTAATTTTTGTAGTCAAATACTCATCTTATATAGATGTATCGGACCCAGGGGTTGATGTTACTGTCCGACATGCATGTTTCGCCCTTGTCAGGGCTGTTTCAAGGACTACCCCCTAGGAAAAATACATAAAGATTAACTTCAACGATATGGTGACAGAGATATAAAGTTAACTTCTCATGCCACCCCACCGTTATATCATCCCCTCTTGCTTACCCTTTGCCATTTAGCGCCAGCTCTGCTTCCAAATTAAAGGGTCATTCCCTTACAAAGATGGTGGCGGCGTCTTTCTAACCACGTTTTATATTCCAATAAGCCTGACGTCACCCATCTTCATCCCGGCTCCTGATAGGACAGAACTACAGAAGCTTACCAAAATCTACATGAGGGACGCCCATTCTAGTTCCGCATTAAGACCAAAGGGCATAACGGACTGCAGGGTAAATATATACCACTGCTCTTTAAAATTTAATACCTTATTTACTGATCCTCCCTCCGCCCTTGCATCTTTGAGCCATAATGGAACAAAGCAAAGACGTCCAGGACTAAAACTTGGACGTTTTCACCCGGACCTGTTTTTATTACGAATAAGGCACAAAAAGGTGCCCGAAATGACCGTATTACCACTGGAGGGAGTCAGGGATGACCTCTTGTTACTCCCCCAGTGATCACTAACCCCCTCCGACCCTCAAAAAAACATGATTATAAATATTATTTGCCAGCCTCAGATGTCATACTCAGGTCCATGACAGCGCATTCAGGTCCCTGGAGTAGTTTAGTAGTAGGTACAGTGCACTTCAGACAGGTAGACCCAGGCCCATACCCCCCTACCTGTTACATTTGTGGAGGAAACAGCGAGCCCTCCAAAACCCACCAGAAACTCTCTGTACCCACATATGTGCTCCCCTTCACCCGTAAGGCAGTGGCGTAGCCAGACCTGACATTTTGGGTGGGCCCAGAGCTAATTTGGGTGGGCACTGTGCATATAGGTAAGTAGCAGAAGCATAATAAAGTGACCCTTTTACTAAAGCTTAGCACCCCCACACCCACAATCTGGATCAGTTATTCTCAACCATAATGTTTATGTAGGCGAAACATTAAACGCTGCAGTCTGTGGCACAACAAAAAAAAAAAAGAGCCTAAATCATTTATTTTGTTAAAAAAAAAAAATACATGAGGGAAATATAAAGTACTCTTAACAGAATTTACTTTTATTTCAACAACAATTAATTTACACCAGTTAATAAATACAATATTTTTCGGAGTGAAGATGGCGATCCGAGCTTGAGAGGGCGTCGGAGGAGTGCGCTGCAATTCTCCGACTTTTCTTTGAATTCTGCCACAATATGCCTCATACTAAGAGAAAGGGGGTGGTTAAGGGTTTCCAATCGTCAGCCCTTATACCTACCCCCACTCAGCAAACGCTGCGACGCTTCTTATCGAGCACCCCAGTTGGAACCGGCAAGAGGGACCCCGCAGTTGGAACGTCCGGAGGAGCGGCGTCTCCATTAGGGGCTGAAACATTGCTATCCCCGCCGGAACTTAGTCAACCGCTTTGTCCTGCTAATCTTCGGGCCATGCAGGAGGTCTCAATAGAATCGGTAGTCGGTCACCGAAGGGCCTCTGACGGTGGTGCACAGCCCCAAGTAGCAGAAGAGACGATCATGGAGCTCGCTGCTCCCCAAGCGGTAACCTTATAAACTATCTGGGCAGCGATACAAAATTTAACCAAGGCAGTTGCTAAAACATCCCAAGACACTGCTTTATTAATAAATAAGGTAGGTTCTTTATCGCTGGCTTTGGAGACTGTTAAACAAGAAGCGAAAACTCAAAACACTCAGATACAAACTGATATGACATCTCTTTAAAATGTTACAGATATGTTAATAGTGGATAAAATGAAAGTTGCTTCAAAGCTGGAACACCTAGAGAACTATAATAGACGGCTAAATCTCAGGATTTTAAATTTTCCTATTTCTATTGGAATTTCACCAATGGATTTTCTTAAGAAATATCTACTTGAAATTCTGGCATACCCTCAGTCTGCTATTCTGCCAATTAATAGAATTTATTACCTTCCAGAATCTAAACAGTCTGAGGTGAATCCAATAGTTAATGATCAAAATCCTGAATTAAATCTTCAAGATATTTCTGCTTTATTGGAGGAATCTATTTCAGAAGTGTCTACTCGAAGGACTTTACTGATATCGTTTGTTTTTTAACAAGACTTGAAGGCTCTCTTGAAACTATACTTCAAAAATTCACAAAAAAATATTTTGTGGACAAAAAGTGTGGATCTTTCCAGATGTGATGAGAACTACGCAGGATCGTAGAAGAACTTTCTTAGCTTATAGAAAAGAAGTTAGATCTTTAGGAGCTACATTCTTGTTAGCATACCCTTGCAAATGTTGTATAAAGTACATGGGGAATAAATATATTTTCTTTGATCCAGATCAGCTTAAAAAGTTTATAGAAAATAAGAAATTGCCCAGATAGTTGGTGTAAAGGTTCTAAGGGAAATATAAAGATACAGGGGATTTGTGGATCAGGCCATTTTCCTTTTACTTATTAGACTCCTTATTTGAGTACTCCTCCCAAACTGATGGTGGTCTAAGGAAGCTGAGTATTTGCCTTTAGTATATTTTTTATTTCTTTACAATTGATACAAAGATGTTGTTAATAATTCTAGCTATTACTATTTACTTTTGTAATCACTGCTGTGTTGCAGCTTATAAGTTTATTTTGTAAACTGTAAGAAACTAATAAAGAATAATTTAAAAAAATAACTTACATTTTTCAGAACTGTTAACTTTTGTCTACTCTTCAACACATCAAAAACTGCATGAAACAAAGACCCAGATTTCTAATAATAAGAAAAATCACTGTCAACGTTAAGATTTATTTCTGCATACTGTAAAATCTGTAGCATACAGAACATAGCTAGAATATTTCCTCTTACAGCTTTCCATAGGAGCAATGTATTCAAACTCTGGTAGAACCTCATTAATAGCAACAAAAAATCCGTTCACTTCCAGGTACTTTGTGAAGTAACACTAAATCCTGCAAAGAGGCTTCTCAGAGCCTATGTTGCAAGTCTTAACACCAATTCCAGTAACAAAGGCACAACCCTCATCATTACAGAATAAAGGACCAAAAAATAGAAATTGTCCTGTAACCCGGCATCAGCCCTTCCTTACCCACCCATCCATCCCCGTAGCCTGGTATCAGCTTTATCCTTCCCTACCCCCCATCCATCCCTGTAGCCCAGCATCAGCCCTTCCCTTCTCTATCTTACCCCCATCCATTCCTGTAGTCCTTCTCTTCTCCACTATCCATCCCATAGCTAGGCATCAGCCCTACCCTACCCCCCACTACTCCCTATAGCCTAGCATCAGCCCTGTCTACCCCATCCATCTCCCCATGGTCTGGCATCTCCTCCCCCCCAACCCTGAAGGACACCAACATTAAATACATTCATATATATATATATATATATATATATATATATATATATATATATAATGGACACTGCAGAGCCCAACTCCACCCAGAAACCTGCCTACATTAAATTTAAGTGGGTTTTTTTTTAACCCGTGCACTGCGGACCATCCCCACCCAAAAACCCACTAAGGAACCACCATGACAAATATGCAATCTTTTTTAAATTTTAACCTGGGCACTAACAAAATGTAATGTTGGTGGGTTTATGGGTGGGGAGTGGGCTCTTCACTGCCTAACGAAAAAAGGTATATTTAATGATTAAATATATTTTTTTGCCCTAGGCAGAGAAGAGCCCACCGGCACCACCAGCCAGCAGCATTACACTGACTTTACATTTTAACTTAATTTTTTTTCTTTTTTTAACCTGGGCAGCTGGGCTTTGGTATTGGTGCATGGTTGGGAGAAGGAGTCCATAATCATGAAACCACAAATGGCCGGATTTAGCCTCCAGGATTGCAGAGTTCCAGGAAGAACCATGATCAAGGACTGTCTAAATGCAATAAGTGGTTTGGGAGGGGGGAATTTAAAATGAAAGGCTGACAAATCTCAGAATCACTATAAAAGAGCCTAGCAGCAGAATATCCCCCCTCCCCAACAAAAAAAAGATAACCCAGCTTCTGAGGATAGGGTTTGGGAGAAGGGCTGTTGTAGTCAGTACCAATTTTGAAAACCACATAAAATCCTAGACCCCCTATGGAATGTTATATTTCTAATCTGGCTACCCCATTCCATAACCAAATCTGAGCTGATTACAATAACAGCATTAAACAATGTAATAATAAATCACACACAGAGATTTACTAGTCAGCCTGGCCTCAGAGACACGGGTGTACTTTGAACACACATATGGAAGTAAAAGTTTAGGGAAAAACTCTGAACCCTGCCATCCAGAGTTTATAGCAAAATTTTCTTATGAGCCCCAGGGCGTAACACCCTTGCTACTCCCCCACTGTGCTTTATTTTCCAGGGAACTTGCTAACACACAAACTTTCACTCAAATTACTGGACATAAAGTATGCATAGGAACCCAGCCTGCAGAGAAGCGGGGGGGGGGGGGGGGGTGTCGAATACCCCCCAACCCAGCACACGCGATCGATCGGTTCAGACGTAGCCAGGAGAAACCTTTCTTTTAATTCCAGACCAAAAGACTTTCTGAAGGGGGGAGGGGAGGATAACCTGCATGCAGCCTCAGAAAGCTCAGCACACCATTCTCCTCGTTGTGTGTACCATGTGCAGAACAGCGATTCCCACACGCTGCCTGCTGCTCAACAATCTCCTTGCAGCTACTAAGCAGCAGCGCTAACCCGGAAGCCAGAGGCTTCCGGGTTAGCGCTGCCGCTTAGTAGCTGCAAGGAGATTGTTGAGCAGCAGCCGGCAGGCAGCGTGTGGGAATCGCTGTGAGCCGAAGCTGAGCCTGCGACCGGAATAGCTGCTGGGCGGGCCTGCAAGGAGGGTGAGGGAAGATGGGGTGAAAGTTCCTGCACGCCATGGGGGAAGGGATGATGGGGACCGGAATCGCTGTGCTGCTGCTGGGCGGGCCTGACCCCAAATTGGGTGGGGCCGAAGCCCACCCGGGCCCGCCAGTGGCTACGCCCCTGCTGTAAGGGCTATGATAGTGGTGTACAGTTGGGGGGAGTGGGTTTTGGGGGGAGTTGGGCTTAACACACAAGGTAAGGGAGCTGTGTACCTGGGAGCATTTTCTGAAGTTCACTGCAGTGCCCCCTAAGGTGCCCGAATGCTGTCCTGGCATGTCAGGGGAACCAGTCTACTAAAAATGCTGGCTCCTCCCATATCCAAATGACTTGAATTTTGGACATTTTAGACTTGGACTTTTTGGTTTCGAAAATGGCCAAAAATCAAAGACGTCCGGATCCAAGGACATCCATGGTATATTCGAACACAAAGATGGATGTCCATCTTTTTTCAAAAATGACCTTCTCCCTGCCTCTGAATTCACACTTAGACGTTTCTTTCGAAAATGTATTTTTCCTCCATTAGCACTTTTTAATTTAGTAAATAAATTTTTGACCCATCTATTTTTAGGTTGGGGCTGAAGTGAATCCTTGATTCTGATTGCCTGCGAATCCAGAACTGGGTGTGGCACCAACTGAGCATGGCACCTGTCAAAATGAATTATGCAAATTAGCATTGACAAGAGCCAGTGAAGTATAATACTCATGCTTCTTGGAAAGCAGACTGCATTAATTGTAGCTGGAGTTTTTCATTATTATGACGTTTGATTTTATAACAGAGCCCCTATCTCAAATGTCAAAAAAGGCACCTATTTTAAGCCTATTTTATAAAGGTAACAAAGGCACCTATATATTTTTTATCAAATAGGTACCTGGAACCAGCCCCTGTAGCACATAATGTAAATGTGGTTTTGTTTTCTATGCATATATATATGTACTTTATAAAAAATGGCCCTACATTACAACTCCTCTCCTGCTGTGCCCAAGCTGTGCCCCTTGGAAGGCCTATGTATCATCCACTTAAAAAGATGCATGCCACACACAATTTTATAAGATTCCCTTTTTCATGTGTAAAATCTGAACAAGCTTTATAAAATTATTCCTATAGGAGGTGATTTTAGAATGATTAGGCACTTTTACACATATAAATGGGCATGCACATGTAAGTAGCGATTTTAGAAAAGCTGTTATTTATGGTACATACCTGTGGCAGTTTGAGTGGGCTTGTTCTAGACGTGGTGTGGGTGGCAGACCTTTGAAATACATATGCATTCCCTATTTTGAAGTGAACATACTCTTATATTTGAAAAAATAAATCTCTCCATCAGCATTCATAGTACCTGCTCCAAAGCACACACAACTGTCAGCTAAAAACTCATTTGAACTTGGGGTCTGGAGGCGTGATTCATGGGGGAATTATGCTCTTCTTTCTGATATTCAAATCTACGTCAAACAACTAAAAACTGTTTCAGATCTTGGCTTCTTAATTGACTCTTCTTGGCTTACAGTTTTGCAAGCTGTGGAAGAGTGGATTCCTATGCACATAGGGATGTTTTTACCAAACTGCAGTAAAAGGTGGCCTTAGTGCGTCCTTACACGGGTCATTCCTGCATGTTATGGCCATTTTTATTGGTGGGGTAAAATGGCCAATTCTTCTATTTTCCCCATTAATGGCCACACACTAATTTTCTATAAAAATCTATATACGGGACTACCGAGGATAGCTTAAATCTTATACAACTTCAACATAATCCTCTTCAAATGAGTATATGTCAACTTTTTAATAGATCAGACTTATCAAACCTTATCACTTTTTATCAATTTTGTTAATTTTACTAAGAACAGGAGGAAAAGCCTGAACTGATCCTTATTGGCCACAGAGCCAATCACTTCTAGGAGTTCATGCAGTTATCATTGGCTAAAAAGCCTCCCATAGATTTTTATTCAATTTATATATGTCTGTTCTATTAAAATGTTGACATATACTCATTTCAAGAGGATTATTTGAAGCTGTATAAGATTCACACACTAACAGGCATATTTTCAAAGCACTTAGCCTTCCAAAGTTCCATAGGTTTCTATGGAACTTTGGAAGGCTAAGTGCTTTGAAAATATGCCTCTAATTTTCCCATTAGCACATTGCTATTTAACATGTAAGCCCCTATTACTACCCATTATATAACCAGTAAGGGCTCACATGCTAATCAGTTAGCATGTGAGCAGATTAGCACAGAACACACCCACTCCCTGCTCCCAGTGGTAAAAAAAATAAATAGGTAGCAAAATCTGTCACTTGTACATAATGTACAAAGCGCAAGTGATGCCTCTGTTTTTGAAAAAAAAATTTATTAATGACTGTTCCCACTTTGCATGTTGAAAACAGCCATAGCCTTATTGTGTAATGGTGACATCTTCAGACTGTAAATATACTTTCAGAACTAGTCATCTGTTCTCTTTGCTTCAAACAGGGATCACAATAAGAATAAATAACATAAACAGAGAGAACTGGGGAAAAAACCCATAGTATGCTACTCAGTCATAATTCTTTAAGCTGTGTGATTGAAAAGAATTTTGAAACTTCTAATTGCATGCCAAATAACTTAGTAAAGTGTTGTGATCAAAAGTGCCTATCCATAACGAAGGCTTGATTGAAAACCTCAAGAGAAGCAAGTGGCACTTGACAAATGAATCAGATGAAATTCTTATGCCTTCTGCTTATTGTAAGTTTATCACTACAGGAATTCAGATTTGATTTGCATAGGAAATAAATTTAAGAATTTAACATTTTTGCAGAAATGCTGTTCAGAAATTATATAGGATATAGGATTAGATTCTATATATCATGCCTAAAAAATCGGTTTCAAAATGAAATATGCCTAGGTGTATTCTATAAAATATGCCTAAATTTAAGCATGCTTTATAGAATAAGCCTAAATTTCCACACGGTTTATAGATTTCACCAAGTGCTCATTCATGCGACTAAATTTAGCTGCACGTAGTTACACCAAGTAAAACTTGGTATAAATGCTGACACAAAAATTAGGCACGGACTGGGTGTATTATATAACAACGTGCATAGATTTTAGAAATGTCCACAACCTGCCCGTTCCATGCCTATGGCCACACCCCTTGTCAACTATGCAACTTCGAATTTACACACATCTCATTACAGAATACACTTAGTTCTGTGCATAAATTCTAATTAATGCTAATTAGTGACATAATTGCTTGTTAATTGGCAATTATTGGCACTGATAGGCTTGTTAACTAATTAAATTATAAGTACCTAAGTACATAAGTATTGCCATACTGGGAAAGATCAAAGGTCCATCAAGCCCAGCATCCTGTTTCCAACAGTGGCCAATCCAGGTCACAAATACCTGGCAAGATCCCAAAACAGTACAAAACATTCTATACTGCTTATCCCAGAAATAGTGGTTCCATATCATCAAGCTGATCAATCCATAGACTGGTGGGTTGTGTCCATCTACCAGCAGGTGGAGATAGAGAGCAAACTTTTGCCTCCCTATATGTGGTCATGTGCTGCCGGAAACTCCTCAGTATGTTCTCTATCTCAGCAGGTGGTGGTCACACACAGCAGCAGCTCTGGCTAGGCCTCCAAGCCTAATCCTTAGGTTTTGTTGAGGCCTGGGGTTGAGGGCTCTTTTGAGCAAGTGCAAACCTGGTGGTGCCAGGTCCCTCCTTTTCTCCCCCCTCCCGCTGGCTCCGTTAAAAAAAAAAAAAAAAAAAAAAAAAAATTTTAAACGTCTTTAAAGGCGTTTATTTCGACGTTTCTTTAAACGTTCATTGCAGCTACTCACTGGGACACCAGTTCGTTACAGCTCGGAGCGGCAAGCAGGTAATTTTACCTTTTTATAGCGGGCAGGGGGTTCCCCGATTCTTCTCCTCGTGGCATATGGCGTCGGAGGGCGAGGGCGCAAAGGGTCACTCCCCGGATCGCTGGAAGCGCTTCTAGAGGGGATGCGGGGGTTTTACAACCTGATTCGCCCTTGATGGGTGACAGTTTAGTGACCGATGAATGTCCCGGTCGTTCCTCCGGCGTGGTGGTTTTTTCCCGCCATAAACGCCCATCCCCCGCTCCTCGCCTCCGCCATCTTGGCCGGCCACGCGGCTCGGACGGCTTCTTCGTGGGCCGCCCTTGAGGTTGGAGACATTAATGCCATGAACGCCCTTAATTTGGGTGACGGCACAAAAGCGGCTAAAGTTAAGCGCCGTTCTTCCCGCGCGGCTCCTTCGCGGAGTTTCGCGCCGGACGCCATTTTGGATGCGCAGCATGTCTCTCCCCCGCTATTGCGAGCGCCGGTTGAGAGTGCGTCTAGGGCTGTTGCCCAGGCTGCGGAAGTGCACAGTCTGGGGGGTTTCTCCCCCGAGTTTGTTTTGCTGCTGCATCAGGCTTTCCTCATACAAAACGCTGCCCCTGCTCCCTCTTCTGATAAAGAGGTTGAGGTTCCCAGAGGTAAACGCCCTCGGGTTGATTTCCAGGCCTTGGAGGACTTTGTCTCCTCCGATGTAGATGAGGGCAGCGTGTCTGAGGTCTCCCAACGGTCCTTTGCGGATTCCTTGGAGGAGATAGATCCCCGCTCGGATGGAGTGGATGACCCCTCTGCAGCGCGGCTTTTTAGCCCAGAGGATTTGCCCAACCTGTTGTTACAGGCCATGGACACTTTGAAGATTTCCTCTCCGGAGGACGTCTCTCCCTCAGCCCCTGTTGGCTCTGCCATTATGCTGGGGACGAAGCGCCCGCCTAGAACCTTCCACGTGCATGATGCCATGCACACCTTAATTGCGGCTCAATGGGATGTCCCGGAAACGAGCCTTAAAGTGGCTAGGGCTATGTCCCGCCTCTATCCTTTGGCTGTGAGTGAACGTGAGGCCTATCTGTGGCCTACCGTGGATTCTTTAATCACTGCGGTGACTAAGAAAACGGCGTTGCCGGTGGAAGGTGGCACGGCCCTAAAGGACGCCCAAGACAGAAGATTGGAGGCGGCCTTAAGGTCGTCCTTTGAGGCAGCTGCTTTAAGTTTGCAGGCCTCAGTTTGCGGCTCCTATGTGGCCAGGGCGTGCCTGACTATGGTGCAGCGGGCTTCCCCCTCGGATCATTCCTTGAGGGCTGATTGGCCGGCCCTGGAATCGGGCTTAGCCTATTTGGCAGACTTGCTGTATGATGTCTTGAGAGCCTCAGCTAAAGGCATGGCTCAGACAGTCTCTGCGCGGCGGTGGCTTTGGCTGAAACATTGGTCTGCTGACCACGCCTCTAAATCCCGCCTGGCTAGATTGCCTTTTAAAGGCAAGCTGCTCTTTGGGGTCGAGCTGGACAAAATCGTGACCGATCTCGGCACGTCTAAGGGCAAGAAATTACCAGAGGTCAGGGCTCGGGCTAGTACTCGTCCCGGTACCTCCAGAGGACGGTTGCAGGAAGCCCGTCGGTACCGCCCGGGCAAGTCGGGTTCCTCTGCCCCCTCTTCCTTCAAGAGGAATTTCTCCCCCAAGCAGCATTCCTTTCGCAGAGACCGCCGTCCCGGAGGTGCTCCCTCCGGTCCTCCCCCAGGGTCTCGTACCCAATGACGGGGCCTTGGTCCATGCCCCAGTGCAGATTGGAGGACGGCTGTCCTCGTTTCTGGGCGAGTGGACCACAATAACTTCAGACGCGTGGGTGCTGGAAGTCATCAGAGACGGCTACAAGCTAGAGTTCTGCCGACCCTTAAGAGACGGGTTTGTACTCTCTCCCTGCAAGTCTCCGGTCAAAGCTGTGGCAGTGCAGCAGACCTTGGACAACCTGATCCGCCTGGGTGCGGTCGTTCCGGTGCCAAAAAATCAGATTGGCAAGGGACGTTACTCCATTTACTTTGTGGTTCCAAAGAAAGGAGGTTCTGTCCGGCCTATCCTCGACCTCAAAGGGGTCAATCGGGCCTTGAAAGTGCGGCACTTTCGCATGGAGACTCTCCGCTCTGTTATAGCGGCAGTGAAGGCAGGAGAGTTCTTGGCTTCCTTGGACATCAAGGAAGCGTACCTGCATATTCCCATCTGGCCTCCTCTCCAACGCTTTCTGCGTTTTACAGTCCTGAGACGACACTTCCAGTTCAGAGCCCTCCCTTTCGGGTTGGCTACTGCTCCGCGGACCCTTTCCAAAGTAATGGGGGTCATAGCGGCCTTCCTGCTAAAGGAAGGAGTACAAGTCCATCCTTATCTGGACGACTGGTTGATCCGAGCCCCCTCTTATGCAGAGTGCGGCTAAGCTATGGACCGGGTAGTTGCTCTTTTGAGCTCCCTGGGATGGATCATCAACTGGAAGAAGAGCCAGCTGCGCCCGACTCAGTCCCTGGAGTTTCTGGGAGTTCGTTTCGACACCCATGTGGGCAGAGTGTTCCTGCCGGACAATCGGATTGTCAAGCTTCAGGCTCAGGTGGACTAGTTCCTAGTAGCCTCCTATTCGGGCTTGGGACTACGTGCAGCTGTTGGGCTCTATGACGGCCACGATGGAAGTAGTGCCCTGGGCCAGGGCTCATATGAGACCACTACAGCTATCTCTGCTGCTGCGCTGGACTCCGATGTCGGAGGATTATGCTGTGCGCCTTCCCGTGGACCCAGCAGTGCGCAAGGCGCTGAGCTGGTGGACGCAGACAGACAAGGTGTCTGCAGGATTGCCTCTGGTGACCCCGGAGTGGATTGTCGTCACGACAGACGCCTCTTTGTTGGGCTGGGGAGCCCACTGCTTGGGAAGGACAGCGCAGGGGCTCTAGTCTCCTGCAGAGGCAAGTGGTCTATCAACCTCCTGGAACTCAGAGCCATTCGGTTGGTGTTATTGGAGTTCATCCCGGTACTGGTGTTGAAGCCTGTACGGGTCCTGTCGGACAATGCCACGGCTGTGGCCTATATCAACCGCCAGGGAGGTACCAAGAGCGCCCCTCTAGCCAAGGAGGCTATGAGTCTTTGCCAGTGGGCGGAAGCGAACCTGGAGCAGCTTTCAGCGGCCCACATTGCCGGAGTCATGAATGTCAAGGCGGACTTTCTCAGTCGCCATACCTTGGAGCCCGGAGAGTGGCAACTATCTGCTCAGGCGTTCTTGGACATCACGAAGCGCTGGGGCCAGCCGAGCCTAGATCTGATGGCGTCATCGGCCAATTGCCAAGTGCCGCGCTTTTTCAGCAGAAGACGGGACCCTCGATCCCTGGGAGTAGATGCTCTTCTCCAACAGTGGCCGACACAAGAGCTCCTCTATGTGTTCCCGCCCTGGCCCATGTTGGGCAGGGTGCTAGACCGGGTGGCAAAGCATCCCGGCAGGGTAATCCTGGTGGGTCCAGATTGGCCCAGACGTCCCTGGTATGCGGACTTGATCAGGCTCTCAGTCGACGATCCTCTGCGGCTGCCTGTGGAGCAGGGCCTGTTACATCAGGGTCCCGTGGTGATGGAGGATCCCTCCCCCTTTGGTCTTACGGCCTGGCTATTGAGCGGCAGCGTCTGAGAAAGAAGGGCTTCTCAGACAAGGTTATCGCCACTATGTTGAGAGCGAGGAAGCGCTCTACTTCTACTGCTTACGCCAGGGTTTGGCGTATCTTTGCAGCGTGGTGTGAAGCAGGCTCACTTTCTCCCTTCACTGCTCCAATTTCTTCAGTGTTGGCGTTCCTGCAAGAAGGTCTGGAGAAAGGCCTGTCGCTCAGTTCCCTTAAAGTCCAGGTAGCGGCTCTGGCTTGCTTCAGGGGCCGCCTGAAGGGTGCTTCCCTGGCTTCGCAGCCAGATGTGGTGCGCTTTCTCAAGGGAGTTAATCACCTGCGCCCTCCTCTGCACTCAGTGGTGCCTGCGTGGAATCTCAACCTGGTGCTAAGAGCATTGCAGAAGCCGCCTTTTGAACCCTTGTCGAGGGCATCTCTGAAAGACCTGACGTTGAAAGCAGTCTTTTTGGTGGCTATCACTTCAGCCAGAAGAGTTTCCGAGCTCCAGGCGCTCTCATGTCAAGAGCCTTTTCTGCAGTTCACTGAGGCAGGAGTGACTATTCGCACAGTGCCTTCCTTCCTGGCCAAGATTGTTTCTCACTTCCATGTGAATCAGCAGCTCTGTCTCCCTTCCTTTCGTAGGGAGGACTACCCAGAGGAGTACTCCGCTCTTAAATATCTGGATGTGAGACGAGTCATCATCAGATACTTGGAAGTGACCAATGATTTCCGGAAATCGGATCATCTGTTTGTCCTGTTTGCAGGTCCTCGTAAGGGTCTGCAGGCTGCTAAGCCTACAGTGGCAAGATGGGTCAAGGAAGCCATTGCAGCGGCTTATGTGGCCGCGGGGAAGGTGCCGCCTATCCAGCTGAAGGCTCACTCCATGAGAGCTCAGGCGGCCTCGATGGCAGAGGCCAGTTCCGTCTCCTTGGAAGGGATATGCAAGGCGGCAACGTGGGCTTCGGCTCGTACATTCTCCAAGCATTACCGTTTGACTGTGGCTGCACGGGCGGAGGCCCGGTTTGGAGCTTCAGTGTTGAGGTCAGGGATTTCTATGTCCCGCCCTTGGTGAGTACTGCTTCGGTACATCCCACCAGTCTATGGATTGATCAGCTTGATGATATGGAAGGTAAAATTATGTATAATCATACCTGATAATTTTCTTTCCATTAATCATAGCTGATCAATCCATAGCCCCTCCCAGATATCTGTACTGTTTATATTCTGGTTGAATTTTAGGTTCAAGTTTAGCCTTCAGTTACTTCAGGAGGACTTCGTGTTCAAGTTCTTCTTTCACTTGGATTCTTCAAGAGTTGAGACGAGTTTGTGTTACAGTGAGCTGCTGCATTCCTCTCCCCTCCGTTTTACGGGGCTGGATTGAGATTTAAATTCTGCCGGCACTCCCTCCCGCTTCGTGCGGCTGTAGGGCAGCTTTGTACCCCTCCCGCTTCGGCGGTGTTAGGGTCAGTCAGCTCCTCCCGCGGTTGCGGTTGCAGGATAAGCCAGATCCCCCCGCATCGGCGGGGGTGGTGTCCCTCCCCCGCTCCGCGGGGATGAGCTGGACGGATTCCCCTCCCCCACTTGTGTGGGGATGAGCTGGGTTAATTCCCCTCCCCCGTTTCGGCGGTGGTGAGCTGGGCAGAGTGTCCCTTCGTGGGTGTAATTCTCTAAGTGCTGAGTCCTGCGGATGGAGCTTTGATATCGACATACTGAGGAGTTTCCGGCAGCACATGACCACATATAGGGAGGCAAAAGTTTGCTCTCTATCTCCACCTGCTGGTAGATGGACACAACCCACCAGTCTATGGATTGATCAGCTATGATTAATGGAAAGAAAATTATCAGGTATGATTATACATAATTTTACCATTTTTCCCCAAGTCCATTTAATAATGATCTATGGATGTTTCTTTAGGTAGCTGTCCAAACCTTTTTAAAACTCCGCTAAGCTAACCGCCTTTACCACATTCTCTGGCAACGAATTCCAGAGTTAATTCTACATTGAGTGAAGAAAGATTTTCTCCGATTCGTTTTAAATTTACTACTTTGTAGCTTCATCGCATGCCCCCTAGTCCTAGTATTTTTGGAAAGCGTAAACAGATGCTTCACATCTACCCGTTCAATTCCACTCATTATTTTATAGAACTCTATCATATCTCCCCTCAGCCGCCTTTTCTCCAAGCTGAAGAGCCCTAGCTGCTTTAGCCTTTCCTCATAGGGAAGTCGTCCCATCCCCTTTATAATTTCATCACCCTTCTCTGCACCTTTTCTAATTCCACTATATCTTTTTTGAGATGCAGCGACCAGAATTGAATACAATATTTTAGGTGCGGTTGTACCATGGAGTGATACAAAGGCATTATAACATCCTCATTTTTGTTTTATTTTATTTTTATTTATTTTTGTTATATTTGTACCCCACGCTTTCCCACTCATGGCAGGCTCAATGCGGCTTACATGGGGCAATGGAGGGTTAAGTGACTTGCCCAGAGTCACAAGGAGCTGCCTGTGCCTGAAGTGGGAATTGAACTCAATTCCTCAGTTTCCCAGGACCAAAGTCCACCACCCTAACCACTAGGCCACTCCTCCACACGTTTTCCATTCCTTTCCTAATAATACCTAGCATTCTATTTGCTTTCTTAGCCGCAGCAGCACACTGAGCAGAAGGTTTCAACATATCATCAACGACAACACCTAGATCCCTTTCTTGGTCTGTGACTCCTAACATGGAACCTTTCATGACGTAGCTATAATTCGGGTGCATACACCGATGGTTTTTGTATTGTATTCAGTGGCATAGCCATCTGATTTGGAGGAGGGAGGGAGCTTGAGCCCAGAATGGGTGGGCACCAAATTTTCTCCCCACCCAAATACAAATACTTGAACTGGCAACTGAAGACCTCCTCCTCTAGTCCATCAGCCAGAATTCTCCAAGCTCTACAGCTGTTAGCAGTATCCCCAAGTTGCCACTGCCCACCCCCACCACACATGTTTAGTTTTCATGAATGCGTGAAAAACAAGCAGGTGGGGGTGGGGGGCAGCATCTCTGAAATACTGCTGCTAACTGCAGAGCTTGGAGAGTTCTAGTCGCTGGGCCTGAGGGGAAAGAGGTGGTTATCAGCTGGTGAGATTTGGGGAGCCCCACCAGCTGCAGTAAGAGAGATGTTAATTTTTTGGGGAGGTGCTATGTCCTCCCCTCCCTTCATGGTTATGCCACTGATTGTGTTCAGTACAAAATGAAGTGCATTTCTATTTTTATTTCTCCAGTGTTGCAGTACTTGCTGAGTTTAACTTCTTAAGGTTCCCAGTTCCATTTTGGTGTTCATATTTCTAATTTGTGATCCCTTGTTCTGTGTGTGAAGAAGTAATTTAAAGTTGTTTTATGTGTGGTAATGGTGGGTGGGGAAATCAAGGGGGGAACAGGGAGGAGAAGGGATTGGGGCCCCCCTTAATTTCTGCCCTGGGCCCCAGCATGTCTAACACTGGCCCTGCTAGCGGAACAGAAGCAATGCCCATTCACACTTTTGCATACTGCTGAGACCTCTAGCGGTAATGCTGTAGTATTACCATTAGGAGTCTGGCTTTCATGGCCTTGGCAGCCATTTTGATGAGCAGGAGGACAACGAGGCTGAGACTAGACAACAGGGACTCCTAGTAAGCCTGGGGACTGGTTTCGGTATGGGGGGTCCTGCAACTTGCGGACTACTTTTGAGAGCCTTAACCTCAGGGAGGGGTCTGAAGAAAGCTGCCATGTATGGAGTTTGTGTGCACAGATGGGAGGCCTCATCTATGAAGGGGGTCTTCTCTGCAGGGGGTCAATGGCTGCTGGTAGCCTATAGAGTTCCATTTAAAGTCATCACCCAATGTCACCAAATTCATAGCCCGGCCAATCTTCCTAATCATCTTGGCGCTTGCTCTGTTCTTCCCAACAGTATTTACTTACCAGTCCCACTTTTCGTCAGGTGTCCCATGATGTTGCAAGGCACTGCTGCCCCGACTCTCTTGGATGCTGTCCTTTTGTATATTATAATACTAATTAGCTCATTATAATAACCTGTAGATCATTTGCATTCCGTTTTCGTTAGCTGCTACCGTGACAGGAAAATGGCTCGGTGAACCCTTTTGTGCATGTCTTGTTTTACTACTCACTAGACTAGCTAGAACTGGTTTAAAAACCACATCTGGCCCTAAGACTTTTTGCAATTAGTGTGGGTGCAAAACAAGAGATGGTAAGTGCCCCTTCACTAACTGAACAAGTGGCAGGGTCTGAAAAAGTACCATGCGCTAACTGTAAAGTGCAGTCTGGGCCCATTCTCTGTCTATAAACTGCCCAGTTTTCGTCTCCTAACACGATGTGTGAATTAGCAACTATTCTCATGCTTGCATGGTAACAGCTACCATGCTTGTGCCCTAACAACACACCCTAATTTGCATATTAAATGTTTAATATTTAGTAAAAGGGCACCTTTGGTTCTTGATGGAGAAAGCGTTAGAGATATTTTTTTGTGCTTATTTCGGTATGCACATCATCGTTTTAAAGCTAGATTTATATAGATCAGTATCATTTTCAAACAATTTTAATGGTTTGGCTCATAAGAATTCCTTAATTTCTCTGCCTGCACATCTTAGAGGCAGAGTGTTCAACATTTCAAAATTGTGGCATTCCATTTTTCAGAACAGGTGGCAAAATGCAGATGTTGGTTTTCCTATTTATGATCTTAGGCTTTTTTGACTGTCAGCGTAGATGATGTTCATCTCATCTGATTGTAAATAAGTCCAAAGTTGAAGATTCATTTATGTTCATTATGTATTGTAGCATCATAGGTTTTACAACAATACATCTGCTCAGTTTTTCTAGAATAGTCCCTAACTTTGATTGTTACTGTTGTCTCAGTCTTTGATAGACATGTTTAAAAATATGCATCCTGCTTCATAGTAATTGTGATCTCTTTCTGACCTGCATATCATATCACTTTTCAGTTTGAAACACCCCCCGTCCCCTCCGAAAACAAGTCCATATTTCTCTAATGACTTTCTGGGATGGAAAAGAAGATGCAGTTACAAATATAGAACCTAGACTATTTCTCAAACCATACCTCTTAGCTAACAGCAGTCACTTTGAATGTCATGCTGTCATACAGAACTAAGGAAAGAAATGCCATCAATCAGGATTTTAACATCCTGATAATCCAGATAGCAGTTACTGACAACCAAATGAACAAGGAAAATCGAAATGGTGCTAAGAAAACCACATACACCAAAAGTGCCATTCTGACTTAACTCACCAAATAAAAAAGATGATAGGAGTACACAAAAATGACTAATACTATGCCTTCATGCCTGCAACACTAATGGCAGAATAAACACAGTTGCTGTGTAATCAGGACAAAGTTGTTTGGATTCACTTGTGTGAGGTGCAACAGTAGTTATTCCGTTATACAAGCATATGCATGAAACAGACTGCTTATGAAATGTTACTAATGGGTAGGCTGACCTAGAGCAGTGGTGTAATAAGTGGAGGGGCTACACCCAGGGGTGTGCTGGTAAATTTTTAACAGGCTCTTTCTCCGGAGGTAGCCAGCTCTGCAGTTGGAAGGGCCAGGGGCGGCTGGGGGGGGGGGGGGGGGTGGAGGAGCAACACTTGCCCCTCTCTCCTCCCTCCCTTCGTGCGAGCACGCTAGGCATACCTTTGCTGGCAGCCAGTAAATGGACTGCCACCACTCCCAACGTCTTGCTCTGAGCAGCATGCTGGAACTTCTCTCACGTGCTCGAGAAGTCCCAACCTGCTGCCCAGAGCTGGAAACAAGGAGCGGGGAGCAGCAGTAGTCTATTTACTTGGCTAGCAGGGCTCAGCATCCCCACCAGCAAAGTAAAAGAGAATTCAGCAGGGGGCCCAAGCCCACATTTTGGGAGCCAGTTGCTAAAGTAGCCATGGAGGGCCCTACTTTAACAACCGGCTCCCAAAATTCTTAAAAACTTAACAACTGGCTCTTGCGAGCCTGTGAGAGCCTGCTCCAGCACACCACTGGCTACACCCCTGTCCCACAGCCATGCAGGTACTCAAAGTATAAAAACAAAGTACTCTTAGGCCCTTATTTACTAAAATGCAATAAGGTTTTTCAGTGATCAGGTGGTAATTTCCAAAATTCACTGTAACTGCAAAACCTGTATGTTAACTGTTAGAGGCATTCCCAGTATTTCTTGGGAGGGCTATCATGCAGTTAATGCAGGGACAAAGTTGCTACTGTGCATTAACTACACAGCAAATAATGCATGATGCATTTATCTATACCTCTTTAGGCAGCATTATCTGCTGCATTAGCAGAAGAGAGGAGTGGCAAATGAACAGGAGACCTTGGAAAGAGAGTTAAGAGAAGACAGAGAAAAGCAGAAAGCAAAAACTGGGACCTACACAATTAGAAAAGTAAAATGCCCAGACAAAAAAGTAGGGGAAAATGTGTTCTGAAATTTACTATTTGGAATATGCCAGATTTGGGAAATATGCATCTCTGATGTCTTTGAATTGTGCTCAGTAACAGAAACAATACATTGTTTCTCTTTCTCCAGTTTTGCAGTACATTCAGAGTCTGTTTTCATGGTGTTTCCAATTTGGATTTTGTCTGCACATTTCTCTTTCTAATGTGTAGCTCTTTATTTTGTATTTAGTGATAGTCTGTCTCTGTTCTGTGTGTTTGCAGATGATGAAGGATACTGCTAGGTAGTTTCAGGGGAGAAATCTGTCAGTCTGGCTTATTGTATGTTCCCAATAGGAAGTGTACTGATGGAATAGGGCCAAGTATAATTTCAGCAGTGCCGTGTGAGTTCTAAGTGTTTATGGTATGGGATATTTTCTGTATAGGTGCTGAGTGGATTTTTGTTTTTGTAGAGTTTAGTAAATGTTTTGATTGTCATGACAACAGTCAATATGGTATACATGTCAATACAATATATGTCACAGTAAGTGATAGTTTTAGCTAAGAAGGTTATGGGGCTCACTTTCAAAAAAGAAAATGGCATTTGGACATTTTTTTCTGAAAAACATCCAAATCACAATTTTTGAAGCTCAGATTTGAAATGGTTTTTTTCTGCAGTGTTTACAAATCACAAGGGGGTATGTTGGGGACAGGATTTGGGTGTTCCCAAAACTTGGACTTTTTTTAAAATTATTTATTTATTCATTTTAAACATTTGGTTTACAAAAATAAATATCTTTGAGGAAATATTACAGAGCACATGATACACTTTCATTCAATAAATCATATTTCAAACATAAAAAAAATAACTCATAGCTCTAATTAGTCCACATTTAAGATCCAAGATGTCCTATATTAACCAAGAGGAGTTGGTAACATAAAAAATAGTAAGCAAGAATTTAGCTTCTCTTATATCTTAAAGCCTTTGTCTATGAGGATTGTCCAGATTGCCTCCTGGCCTTTATAAATTCAGAAAGTTGATCAACCTCATAGAAAATATATGTCTTGTCTCTATATATTACAACGCAGCTACACAGAAAACGCAGTTGAAATTTTGCCTGTAATAGTGTCACATCTTGTCTTAATTCAAGAAACTTTTTTCTCCGGATTTGCGTCCACTTAGATACATCAGGAAAGATGAAAATTCTCCCTCCTAGAAAATCTGTTTTAGTTCTCTGAAAATAAAGTTTCAATATAGCTTCCTTATCTTGAAAGAAAAAAAACTTCACAATTAATGTAGATCTCTTTTTTTCCTCTTCAATGGATTGTTCTAGAAAGGTAGTTAAGTCCAATGTCTGTACTTGATCTTTAGATTGATCATGTTTTTCTTGTTCCTGTTCTTGTAATTTTTCTTGTTTAACTGGCAAGTAATAAATTTTATGGACAGGAGGATACATTTGTTCAGAGTACTTAAACTCCTCTCACAAAAATTTGAAAAACATGTCTTTCGGTGATATTAAGTCATTGAAAGGAAAATTCTAAATTCTAAAATTTTGAGTCCGCAAAGAATTTTCTAAATTTTCAATTTTTCTCAGTCATTAATTTTCACCTACTACCTGAATTTAGACTTCGCTCAGTTTTCTCAACTCTCCATCCATTTTCATTTGTTTAGTAGAGATAGTTTCTAATTCACTTCTCAAAGTTTTTACTTGTGTTGCATTTTTTAGGGACACAGAGATAAAAGATAAACAGACCTTATGGAGGCTTTCCAGCGCAGTCCAAATAGTTTCCAGCGATATTTTGGCCAGTCTTATCAGGGGCTGTGTCTCGGCCAAAAGTAAAGTTGTTTCAGCTTCTAGCGCAGTAATATCTTGCGTCGGGACTGCCACTGCTGCCTGAGACCGCTGGATTTCCTCCATTGCCCCCCTTGCCTCTTCCGGGGTCTGCCTCTCCTTCGGAGCCAGAGGATTCCCCTGCTCCGGCACTGATACTCCAGTCGGCTGCGGGAACGGAGGAGTCAAAGGACCAGCCGGGCTGAGTGAAAAATCACTCTCCAAGCCGGTGCTGTCCCCAACACCGGCAGCGGAAACGCCCATCGGAGTGGAAGCCAGGAATGTTGCGAGAGATATTTGACGAAGAGAGGGGGTTTCTATCTTGGGAGGAAGAGGTCCCCTCGATTTCCCCTTTCTCTTCGGCATTCCACGAACAGAATAAGGTAAATTCAGCGGTTAATTTAAATAGGAAAAACAATCTCTGTTTGAGGAGCTGTACTCTCGGCGTCCTATCTGCCGGCCATCTTGGATCCATATCCAAAAAACTTGGACTTTTTTCTGCCATAATAGAACAAAGCAAAAATATCCAGGGCTATAAGTTAGGTGTCTTGGTCTAGACCTGTTTCAATCATGCCTAAGTCACAAAAAGGTGCCCTAAATGAGCAGATAACCACTGGAGGGACTAAGGCATGACACCCCCCCCCCCACCCCCAATACTCTCCTAGTGGTCATTGACCCCTCCCACCTCTCAAAGATGTGAATGGAACAGTATATACCAGCCTCTGATAGCTTCAAATGTTATGGCCAGTTGAATTAGAGCAGCAAGTAGGTCCTTGGAGTAGCCTAGTTGTGAGTGCAGTAGACTGTAGAGAAGGGAACACAGGCCCACATTCCACTTCAACTGGTACACTTGTGCTGGAACGTGTGAGTCCTCCAAAACCCACCAAAAACACCTACTGTACCTACATATAGTTTAAAAACATTTGATGTACCTCCTTATTTTGTCAGACAAGTCAGAATGGTTTACAAAATTAATAAATCAGAACAGAATGCCAATTAAAATAGAAAAGTAACAGACAATTCATTCAGTCACAAAAGAAAACAATACAGCATTACAGTAAAACAAACTCCCATACTCAAAACTCATCAAATATACATCCTTGCAGTCTACCTGACTGGGAGACAACCAGCTCATTCTGAAACAAACTTAACAAAAAAAAATAAGATTTCAACCGAAAGTTAAATAGTTTATAAGACTGCTCATCTCGAATACTTTGTGGGATTTGGCGCCACAAATACAGAGAATATAAAAAAAAAACACCCTCTCGTGTACAGGATAGTTGTGCCTGAGATAGGAATGGAAGAGCTAACAATCCCCTCTCCTGGGATCTAAGAACCCTAGGTGGAAAATAAGGCTGTAACAGGTTGGCCAAATAACCAGGTTTCCCTGTATAATGCACCCTGTGCACCAAAGTCAACACCTTGTACAAGGGGCTAAATTCCACAGGGAGCCAATGATATTTGACTTAAAGAGGGATCACGTGGTTCTTCCACAGTCTCCCAAGTTATCTAATCCCTGCTTTCTAAACCATACATAACCACTTGAGCATGTAATGAGATACCCCCCATATAAATAACATTACCATAATCCAGTTTGGAAATGAGCAGAGAATGCAAAAAAGTATGCAGCACTGCTTCATCAAAATAGGGGCATATTGTTCTCAATAATCTCAATGAAGAGAAACCAGCTCGTACAACCTAACAAACTTGCCACTCAGACTTCAACTCTACATCAATCAAAACTCCAAAATAGCAAAATAAATACGATAACTGTACCTTATCTTGTAAAAATTGCGGCAGCACAGCAGGGCACAGCAGATGCCTGCCAACCAACCAACATTCTGTGCTCTTTCTTTCATTCAAAACCAATCAATTTTGGGCTATCCACGTTTCCACTTCTACCAAACAACCCTGCAATCCTGAAAGATCCGGCACTGTGGGGGAATAATAACCCACCAGCAAAATATCATCAGCATACACATACACGTTTACATCAAACCACTGAATAACTTGCATCAAAGGGTGATAACGTAAAGCCTTGTGGAACCCTGTGCTGTACCTCATAAACAGTCGAGCTATCCCCTCCTACCTGTACCATAAAAGAGTGGTTCGTAAGAAAAGATGAAAACCTTTCTAACACCTGCCTGCTTATCTCAAATGTATGCAACCTTCTCAACAATCAAGTGATGATCTAGCTCTAGCATATCAAATGTGGCAGTGAGGTCTAAAAGATACTGGCAAGGCTACCCTCCCTTTATCAATTGAGCACAAACATAACTCAGCAGCAGTGCTAACAACGTCTCTGTACCATAACTCTCCCTAAAATCTGATTGGCACGAACTCAAAGCCCCCACCCTATCCACAGAATCCACCAAATGAAGAAAAACTACCCTCTCAACCAACTTTTCCATCAATCCTAGATTTGTTATTGACCTATAAATGGCCACATCCATCACATCCTTTCCTTCAACAGTGGGCATACTACAGCCTTTTTCCAAGGGACAGGGATCACCCCCTCACATTAACTCCTACAGACCAAGCCATACACCAAAGGAAGTAACCCATGATGCTGCTGTCTAATCCAGGAAATGGGTACAAGGTCCAAACCACTGCCCTTTTTCAAACTCTGATTAAACTCCTCCCATGTAGGCATTCAAAACTCCCACCACCCTCCCAAAACCCACACACAAAGCATTCACTTTCTGAACAAATGCACCCGCCAAGAGATCCACCAGAGGGAAAGGTTGAACATCCCTCACCCTACCACTCCCCTGGAAGCCCTTCAGAACCAGATATACCTTATGAGCAGGATTCGGGGCAGTACTAACCAATGAAGCAAAATGCTTCACTTTAGCCTGTTTTATCTGAGCTTGATAATACTGCTGCATTTCTCACAAGGCTTACCCGCGTTTATTGAGAATGCTGCTTTCTCCATATCCTCTCTGTTCTCTGCAACTGGCATTGCAACACAAACAACCCACAATGAAATCAGGGGTTCTTCCTAAGTTCCCCCTTTTCAGCCAATCTATATGGGACTTCCTTATCAACTACTTCCTGTAGAAACCCTATTCCAAGACTCAACCTGTTCCTCTAGGGAGAGAGCATTAAAAGAACCCTCAAATTTTGCCGAAAGAGGGTCAAATAATTCCAAATCCACAGTCCCAAAATCCAGTACTTTATCCTCAATCTTACCCATCATCAACATCTGCAAAGACAATAAGACCATATAATAGTCTGTCCAGGATAGTGAAGTCACTCCTATTTAGGACACCTGACATCCAAATCCTGTACCCAGAAAAACAAGGTCCAAGGCATGCGCCCCCCCCCCCCCCCCCCCATGAGTAGGACCTTGTTCCATCCACTGGAAACCTAAGTCTTCAATGCAATTCAAACACTGCTGTACTTTAAAACTAGACCCATCATCCAGATATATATTAAAGTCCTCCAAAACAAGACTATTCTCAAATCACACTGTCAACTCTGCCAAGTTCTGAAACACCAATTCTCACCCCTTGATACCTAACTAGAGTGGGCAATAAAACAACACAGCAAAAAATAGCCTAACTCCTTGCATTCAAACCACCATGACCTCAAAATTCACTCCCAACCTGACTACAGCCCAAGGCTTCTAAAGAAATTCATCACTAACCCCCCCCCCCCCCCCTCCTTTTTGCCGCACCTTCCAAAACACTGAATACCTCATTGGGCAGCCTGCCACAAATAAGGATCTTCCCCCTCATGGAGCCAAGTTTCAATAAGCAACAACATTCTCAGCTAGTTAGTTAAAATCAAATCTGAGACTAAGTCTGTTTTTTCCTCACAACAAACAATTTAATAAGCCTACATTAATATCTATGAAATCTAGAGATCCCCATCCTGACACGCCTGTCCCACATTCAAGTAGCTGTCTAATACTACCACCTTCCCCTGATCTTACTCACCCCAGCCTATGTCCCCACCAGGACAGGATAGGAACCCCCAGACACATGTTAAAAAACCCAAACCAGCCTACTAAAAACAAAACAAAAGCAATTCACATACCTTTGGCAATAGAATAATTAATTCCGCCTACAGCTCTCCACTCTTCCCCGGAGCTCGCCCCAAAGAGCATGACCTGCTCCTTGAGAGCACGCCACCACGGAATGAATGCTCCAGCTAGCAATAATCTTATAAAATCCACCCCAGAAGTTGGCTTACATCAGCGGTCACGTGACCTCCTATCCCCACATGTCAGGCACCAGTAGTAGCCTTGCTAATTGTCTCCAGACTAGATAACCTGAAATATTAACACAAACACCCAAGAACAGGTAAGAATAACTTCAGAGAAATGCCGCAGCTAACATTACTCTTATAAAATCCACCCCAGAAGCTGGCTTTTCAGCTCTGTGTGTGTGTGTGTGGCTCCTGAGTGGAGTGCAATGGGTAAGGCTAGGAGATATGCCATGAAGTTACAAAGTAGTACATTTAAAATAAATAAAAGATACGTTTTCACTCAATGAGTAATTAAGCTCTGGCATTCATTGCCTGAGGATATGGGGAAAACACTGCTGGATTCAAAAAAGGTTTGGACAAGTTGTCGAATAAAAATTCTATAAATTTGTTATTAAGGGAAATTTACTTTATTGGGATCCTGTCAAGTACTTCTAACCTGGATTGGCCACTGTTGGAAACGGGATAGTGGTCTTGATGGACGTTTAGTCTAATCTAGTATGTCAATTTTTATGTTCTGTAGTATAAATTTAAAATATTTATTCATACTAATCCCCAATATTAATTTTCAAAAGTTGTAATAGATCTAATGTATCTATCTAGTCATACTGCCTGTCTGCAGCCACCGGTACACATTTATAAACTCCCCCCCCCCCCCCCCCCTCCTTCAGGAGAGATTTAGAAACTCTACTTGTGCACTCCTGTGGTCATGCTTACACAACTCTCTTTAGAGTCCAGTCCCAAGGTTCCAGCAAAATTTGTTCGTATTTTCAGCACTTGATATACCGCAAGTGATCCCTGAGTAAACTATGCGATTTACAATTTCTATTACAGGTACTTTGCACTGTCCCTAATGGGCACTCAATCTAAGGGGGTCTTTTACTAAAGTGTGCTAGTGTGTTTAGCTTGCGCTAAAAATCAGTTGGCACTAAACACTGAGACACCCATAGGAATATAATGGGCATCTCGGCGTTTAGCACCAACTGATTTTTAGCACAAACTGAAAACGCTAGCGCACCTTAGTAAGAGACCCCCTAAGTTATATATTTTCAATAGTGAGGGGCAGGCAAGCTCTGCAGGACTGCACCCCCCACCGGCAGCAATGCAGTTTGAGGACTCCTGCTCAGCATAGAGGGAACAGTGTTTGGGTGCCATTCGCTCTGAATATAACTTATTCCTGCTAAGGCTGACTCCAGTTGGAGTGCTGTTGCAGTCATGTGGTGTCCTTCATTTCCTGTGGGTTGTATTTGTAAAACTTAATTCAGATTTTTCACAAACAGAAATGTCTCAACTTCTATCTTTCTAAAGTAATTTCTAAAACATGTAGTATCCCCCTGTAATGCTCTTGATGTCTGCTATCAGGTGTATTCATTCTGTCAGGATTCTATCAGATAATTAATCCTTTTTTGTCCTATGTCAAAGCATTACATCTGCAATCTAAAGAACTGAAGAATATAAGTGTTTGTGAATCTTATTCCCAAAATAATTTTCCAGATTCAACAAATTACTTTAAAGAAGGAGAAAAAAGACCTCATAAGTCCCAGCTTGGAAGTGAGTAATTTATGCCAACATTTAATGGACTCCAATCATATCATCGGTCTTAAACCTCCTTTTCAAAGTTCTCATTATGATTCATTTTATTTGTTTTAAATTTTTTAATTTTTTGATTAACGAGCACTTAAAATTTCTTTGTCATGATGTATTGAAACACAGTCTTAATGTATTAAAACATTAAAGAATCTTTAGTGGTCTTGATGGACATTTAGTCTAATCTATAGAGGGCTATTGTCAGTGTTAGGTAGCCAGCAAGCACCATGTTTGAAGTTTAGTACGATCTTTAAATAAATAAGTTAATGTAGCACTTAGTCCCCTGAAGAAGCTTGAGTTATAGTGAAACGGAGAGCCCCGTTGGGTGTGACCATTAAAAGCTAAGGGCCCTGTTTACTAAGCCGCATTATAGGTGCGTTAGCATTTTTAATGAGTGTTAACCGTGTACATACATACAATATCCCTATAGGTGCCTACACAGCACACACTTAATTGTAGGCGCGTTAAAAACGCTAACACGCCTTAGTAAACAGGGCCCTAAATACCTTATACTACGTTTTTCAAAAGATTCTTTAATGTTTTAATATATTAGAGGAGTCTTTTACTAAAGCTTAGCTCGCAGTAGGGCCCATTTTATTCCTATGATCCCTGCTGTAGATAACTCAAGCTAAACTTCAGTAGAAGACCCCCTAAGACTGTGTTTCAATACATCATGACAAAGAAATTTTAAGTGCTCATCAATAAATGTAAAACAAATAAAATGAATCATAATGATAGTTCTGAAAAGGAGGGTTTTTTTTAAGATTGATGATATGATTGGAATCCATTAAATGCTGGCATAAAGAAATTATTACTTGCTGCCAAGCTGGGACTTATAAGGTCTTTCTCGTCCTTCTTTAAAGTAATTTGTTGAATTTGGAGAATTATTTTGAGATTAAGATTCACAAACACTTATATTCTTCAGTTCTTTAGATTGTTAACACATTGTGCATTTTGCTGAAGTATTACCCTGTTTTGAAATTTTAGTTAAAACATTACATCAAACAGCTGTAGAAACCACCATGATTACTGTATGAGCCTCAAATTTGGGAAACAAGCAAACACTTAAAATTTCAAATGACACATCAGGAAAACTAAAGCAAGATATAAATTATACTAAATAGCTGATCAACATCTCTAAGCAAGCTTAGCACTCTGGACTACAAATATTTCCTCTACTCACAGACCTGTTGTGCAAATTTCAAGAGGTTTGTCAAAACACCACAAATCACCTTAAAAGAAAAATTGACATTCTAAGGAAGATGCCCATGTACCTGAGCAATTAATATCAATATATATCTAAAATCACTTACATGCCTATTTACTAAACTGCAGTAAAACAGCAGGGTTGTTAGGGTTGCCAAATTTTCGACAGAGAAAAACCTGACACCTGTCTCACTTTGTGCCCCTCCTTTGTCCTACCCATGCCCCACCCCCAAACTCCAGCCCCTCTCTCCCTTCTTCAGCTCCAGCCCCCCTCCCATGGGTCCAACACTTTTTTCCCTTCCCTTCAGCCCCCCCCCCCCCCCCAATGGATCCAGCACTTTGTCTTCATCCTCCTCATCCCCTGCCTCCCACCGCAGTATTTACCTTAGGCAGCCAACAGCCACCAACAGAATTCCCACAGGCCTGTTCTGTGGCTTTCCCTCTGGGTCCCATGGTGCCTTCTAATGCAACTTCCTGTTTTCATGAAAACAGGAAGTTGCACCAGAAGGCACCGTGGGACCCGGCAAAGGGAAAGCACTCGAGCAGGTTTGTTGGTGCTTGCTGGCTGTGGCGGCAGGGAATTAGCCGCAGAGAACAAAGAAAAAAACTCCGACATTTTAATTGCAGGTTTAAAGGGTCTGCCGGCAGCCTGCCTGGCCTTTTAAAAACTAGCCATGCCAGCTGAATACCGACCAGTTGATGACCCTAGCTGGAGCAGGAACTAGAGCTGAACTGAGCTGCAAGCCAGGAACTAAAGTCAGAAAGCAGGTGACATGGCTGGAACAGGGACTGAAATACACTACAGGAGGTTTGATAGCAAGTAGGCCACTTAACCTTTAGGTTACTGCGAATAGCTTCCTGTTTCCCAATAACTCTTTTTGACTAAACTTCTGCCAAACCCTGATGCAGGGGTTCCCAAACCTGTCCTGGGGGAACTGCAGCCAGTCAGGTTTTCGGGATATCCACAATGAATATACATGAGTGACTTGCATGCCAATGAGGCTGTGTGTGCAAATTGAGCTCATGAATATTCATTGTAGATATCCTGAAACCTGACTTGCAGGGATTCCCCCAGGACACGTTTGGGAATCACTACCCTGATGCCTAGGGTGCAACTTTGGAGGCAATATGAAGCAGTCTTCCTTTCTGCTGCTGGTTCTTACTTCACGCTCCTTTGATGGTCTGAAGGTTAGGATACCCCCATCCTGAGTTCTGTGGCTGACCCTAAGTAGTGCCTTCATAAGGGTCTAGCCCTGATGCTCCTGTGGTATTTATTATATAAAAGAATATGTTTTCTCTTTCTTTTTTCTGCAGTTCTTAAAAGATCAATATTTTAAATGTCTGCTATTTCTCAGACTACCGGATCTTAAGAAAACGAGACTCTTAAGTGAACGTAGACAAAAAGTAAACAAATTATATTTTTATTAAAAAATGCTAATAATATAAAGTAGTGCAGTAGTGTGAAACATGATAATATCTTTTTATTGATCTAAAAGGAAGAGAGCATAGAATATTTACAAGGGAAATGCAGAGTGCAAAATTAAAATGTGTTAGCAAGTGATCAACTTCAAAGATAATGTTGAAAAATTGCCTTTCTTCTTCTAACTTCAGTAGCGCTTCATAGATTATTTTTTTGTTTTCAAGTAGTTTATCATTCTCTGAATCCTGATGTTGAGGGTGCAGAAGCAGAGAAGGCTGGTCTTATACACTCTTTAGCAGAATGATTAATAAACATTATAATGTGTTATTCATTATGTAGCAGTATAGCCAGAAGGCCGCTGATGGTGCAGTACATCAAATTCTACAAGTGGAAAACAACAGGTCCTGTTTTGAAAGTGTCTCCTAGAGGCTGCATCTGTGGCAAAGTTTTCCTTTAAAAATTGGAAAGAGTATTCACAAGGTAGAATGGGTAGTGTAGTAGATTGGCAGAGCTTCACATCATAAAGTTACTGGGTTGCCAGTCTAAACTGTTGCCTTGTGAAAGGCCCATAAGATGCGAGTTGATAGTTTATTCCATTTCTTACCAGTAAGATAATTAGAAGTGTTTGTACTTTTGAGAAATGAACATTTAGTTGTGCAGCACAGCATTCTGTGAGAGATAAACAGGGCATTTTCGAAAACAAATAAAATAAAACATGGAAAAGGAAATAAGATGATACCTTTTTTATTGGACATAACTTAATACATTTCTTGATTAGCTTTCGAAGGTTGCCCTTCTTCGTCAGATCGGAAATAAACAAATGTTGGTAGATGACAGTATATATAAGTGAAACATCAAAGCATTTCAGTGACAGTCTAACAGGATGGGGGTGGATAGGTGAGGGACAGGGAGATATGCATGGAGACAGGAGGATGACAAAGCAGTACAATTTTATGGTTTATGATGGGCTAGAAAACCCAGATCTTTAAGTCCTGTCTGGTGGGTGTCAAAATATTTAATCATTCTGACTTCAAAGGTCTTTCATTCTTGTATTGTTTTAAAGTTCCCTTTCAGGATTCTTACCATGAAATCACTGGTACAGTGTTCTGGTTTTGTAAAGTGCTGCCCCACAGAGGTGACATCCTGATTGGTACTAGCATTTTTCATATGGTGTCTATGTAAATTAAATCTCTTCTTTAGCATCTGACTTGTTTCTCCAATGTAGCAGCCTTTGTTGCATTTTTTACACTGAATGATATATACCACATTGGAAGATGAGGACGTGAAAGATTCCTTAATGTTGAATATTTTTCCTTTGTGAATGACCATGGGGTCCTGTGAAATGTTTTGGCATAGTTTGCAGCTGGATATATTGCAAGGATGTTTGCCATTCTCTTCTTTTTGAGTCTGTGTTGGGAGCTTACTTCTAATTAGCTTGTGTTTTAAGTTGGGAGGCTGTCGGAAGGCCAGCACTGGTGGGGATGGGAATATCTCTTTCATTAATTCATCCTTCCTCCAGTCCTCTTGACTTTAAATTCCTTTCCCCCTCATCTTCCCTCTCTCCTTGTTCTATGTGACTTCCAATCTCTTTCTGTCCCTTCAGTTCCCTCATGCTTTTATCCCCATCTATCTTGATCACTTCACTCTTTCCCTACACTAAAGAATTGTGCCAGCTAACACCATTGTTATCTCCAAACTTGTGATCTTGAGATCATTACAACAAACAAAGATTGCCCTGTGGGTATTGAAAATGTATATACAGTAGGATACATAGACATAGTAATTTAGGGGGGTTGGGATCACTCAGCTACCCTAGTCCTATATGTACTTACAGGCTCCACCATTTCAGTGACTGGCAGGCTGGGCTCCGCTGGTACTCCATGTCACAGTATCTTGAGAAATAGTTACCTTTCAAAGGCTTGTCTAGGATTGTGGCATATATTACATTCTGCCTTAAGACTTTTTAGTATCAGTGAGCTGCTTTGCATTCTTTTGCATATGATCCAGCTCATTCATTCAGTTATGCTTTCCTGACAATTGTCATTCTTTGAGTCATGCTAGACCAATCTATACTACTGGGTTATACCTTCCTACCAGACAGAGCAAATACTGCTTGCCTTCCTTATATATTATAGTGTAGCAGGGAAGTCAAATCACCATTTTGTAGCACAGATTCCTCCGTTAAAATATTCATTTTTCCTGCTGATGCTTCCTACCCTTCTCAGCATCCAGGGTGTGTCTGCTTGACTTCGTTCTTAAGATATGCCTTTCTCATTTGACATGTCTTTGGTGAGTTCCTGGCCTGCTGTAGCAAGACTCAAGGAACAGAAGCACAATTGTACTTCTTCTCTATCCCTGCCAGACCACTCAAAACTACCAAAGCTATCTCTACCCAGAGTGGGAAGAATTCATTGCACTCCTCAGAACTGTTTTTCTGAAAGGTGATGAAAAAGAGAATGCAGATTCTGTGGTCTTTTCTGACGGAATCAACCTGTACTCTGCCATAGAAGCCACCTGGGCTCTCAGAGTACATCCTAAGTTCTTATGGAACCTATCTCTATAGGTAACAGCTATCATTTCTATAATCCACCTTAAAAGGGATGGTTTTAATACTATCTGTCCTCTGGAATGGTTTGTTACATTCAGATATCTGCACAACACCATTATAATGACCAGCTGAGGCAGGATTTTGCCCCTTCATTTCCATCAAATGGACTGAAACACTTAACAACTCTGTGGTCTGACTGATGTGGGATAGTGACACTACCTCGAGGTACTGAGCAAAGAGAAACTTTCTCCTTGTAAATAATAAGATATGATTCCTTACAAGATAGGGCTTGGAACTGTCTTTTGGTGAGCAAATGGTCACCAAAAAGACAGGTTTTTTTAGTAAATGCTATAAGTGATACTTGTTTCAGGGGTTCAAACAGACCTCTGACCAAGGTATTAAGCTCTAAATTTAAATCCCATGCCAGCACTAACCTAATGGACTTCATTACCCTCAGAAACTGTACTATGTCTTTCTGTACCACTGAGACTCCCCTAATACTGGCTCTTTTTAACAGGACAGTGCTGTGCACTAAAACCAGACCTGCCTGCAAGAAAGCCTGAATGTTTGGAATTTGGACCTTCTATGGAGAACAATTTTGTTGCTGGCCCTCCATATTGTAATATAAACCAAAGAGCTGCATTAGCTACCCTAATCTTGGGTAGCTTTCTCTTAATTTAATGGACTTGGTTCCATAGTCTTGTCATTGATAAGACAATTTCAGGCTTATTTTCAAAGCACTTTGGGAGGCTAAGTTCCATAGGTTTCTATGGAATTTTGGGAGGCTAAGTGCTTTGAAAATATGCCTCTTTGTAATCTTCATTTTATAATGAATTTTAAAAAAGCCATTTGAAAGGTGACAGAAACAGGGTTTTATTTTTAAAGGTCAAACCTTTTTGTTTTTTTCTTTTTTCACTTACAGAAGAGTGGAGGAATAGCTTAATGCCTGAGAAACAAAGGAACTGGGTTCAATTCACACTTCAGCTCCTTGTGACTCTGTGCAAGTAACTTAACCCTCCATTGCCCCAGGTACAAAAAATAAGTACCTCTGTATATAATATACTAGTAAAAGAGGCCCATTTCTGATAGAAATGAAACTGGCGCTAGCAAGGTTCCATGCCCCCCTCCCTCCCTCTCTCTCCTCCAACCCCCCTCCCCTTTGAGTTCCATGCCCCCTCCCTCCCCATTCCATGCCCCCCGTTGTCCGAGTTCCAGACCCCCGCGCCTCCCTCCCTCTCTCTCCCCTCCGAGTGCAAGCACGAGCTATCCGCCTGCCCCTTGCCTTCCTGCATGCCGGCTATAATTTAAAAGTTCTTACCTTCGTGTACGCTGGCAGCAGTGAAAGTACAAGCACGCACGGCGCTTCAGCATGCCGTCTCTTCTCTCTCAGCTGTGCCTCTGGTCCCACCCTCATTTCCTGTTTGCGGAAGGGCGGGACCAGAGGCAGAGCTGAGAGAGAAGAGAAGGCACGTTGAAGCGCCGTGCATGCTGTACATAAGCACATAAGCACTGCCACGCTGGGAAAAGACCAAAGGTCCATCAAGCCCAGCACTCTGTCTCCGACAGCTGCCAATCCAGGCCCCAAGAACCTGGCAAAAAAACCCAAAATTTATTAACGATCAATGGACTTTCACTGCTGCCGGTGTACACCGAGGTAAGAACTTTTAAATTACAACCGGCATGCAGGAAGGCGAGGGGCAGGCCCAGGAGTGCGAGAACAGGGCGGCCAACGCAGGTTGGGCTGCCACTGAGAGAGAGAGAGAGGGAGGGAGGCGCAGGGGTGTGGAACTCCAAAGACGGGGGCATGGAACTTGCAGGGGAGGGAGGGAACGGCCAACGCAAGTCGGGCTGCCACTGAGAGAGAGAGGGAGGGAGGCGGGCGGGTGGCCCTGGAACTCAGAGGAGAGGGGGTGCGGGCCTGGAACTCGGAGGAGAGGGGGGCCTGAAATTCGGAGGACAGGGAGGGAGGGGGCTATTCTCTGTCGATTTAATCCTCACCTCCAACATTCTTTTGCTGGCTGGTGCTGGTTTCGCTTTCCTCTCATTGATCCGCCCTCTGACATCATGACGTTCTGATGCGAGGACGGACCAGTGGTAATTGTTTTACGAACCCAGGCATCCAGACAGAACATTGGAGGTGCAAATTATTATATAGGAATAGGATAAGCCACTTTGATTGTAACCACAGAAAGGAAGTATATCAAATCCCACCCACCACCCCCCCCCCCTTCCCTTTTATCGTAGCATCTGAGAAACTTCAACATCATTTAATAAGCCAGTTAGGTTTATTGGTCTCTGCTTTTTTTTTTTTTTTTATTGATCATTTTACTTAATTACATTCACATTTATCACATAAATGTAAGGAAATACAGAAATTAATATAAAGGAAAAAGAAAACATTTTCTCTCGTCAATATTATAATAATTGTCCACAATTGGGGGATCCAAGATCAGGAAAACAATCTCAAAGAAAATAAGAAAAACACAAAATGGTTAATCTTACAATTCATATTTTGAGGGAGGAAGGTTAATCGGTAATTGCAGCCGGTACAGTGGTAACTAAAGGAAGCTGCTGCAGAGGATTCTTCATCTGTTCTTTTAACTCCACAAACTCTTGTAATTTCTTGGGTTCAACAAATAAGTAATAAGGAAATAAAACACTTACAAGGGAATCGCTCTAGGAAGGTCCCACCTAGGGCAATGATTCTTGGCATAAAAGCCAAGAATTCACACCTCCCAGTCTGCGACTCCCTTGATAAGTCAGGAAATATATTTATCTTTGAACCCAAAAACCTATCAACCATGTGTCGGAAATACAATTTCAAAACATTGTTCCTATCTAAATCAAAGACGAAAGTCACTAATAATATAACTCTATATATAGGATATTTTAGGAAAATTTATCATTCAAGTTATTTTTCCTTAATTGGTTCTCCAGAAATTCCAATTTTTTATTTTACAAGAAACATGTCTCTCCTTCATTACCAGATTAACTGATTTTCGTAGAGAAACCATTTCTTTAATCAAAGTCTCTATTTTTATATCTTGGACTTCCACTTTGGTAGATAAATATTGATTAATCACATATTTATTCCTGAAAATTTTTTGACATCTGAATAAGAAAGTTATTCACTCTCTGCAGCACTTCCCATAGTGCGTCCATTATAACATTTTTGGCTTCACCGAGTCCAATTTCTCCACAGAAACCGCTCCAGATACCTTCGGGGGGGGGGGGGGGGGGGGAAGAGCTCACTTTCCAATCCCCCAGTTGGTTTATTATCCGGTGTCAATGCTGCGCCAGGACCTCCTCAGATCGCGTGATAATCCTAACCCACTTCGGGCGTTTCCACTGTTGACCTCTATAGCGAAGCGTTACTGTTTCCGGGTCTTGGAGAGGTCATGCCAACAGGGGGACTCAAAGTCACTCCCTCTCCACTGAGATTCGGCGATAAAGCCTTGCTGTTCCCCGAAGCAGGAACCGATATCCCCGACGTTATGACCCCGTATCTCTCCAAAGTAGACTGAGAAGTGATGGGAACCCCAGCCGTGTTTGAGGAGGATAACACCACGGCTTTGCCTTTTCTCTTCCCCATTCTCTGGGGAGCGCGCCTACTTCTTCAGGTATTCTGGTGTAAAACGGGAACTCAACTAACGTACGTCCTCCCTCAACGCCATCTTGGATCCTCCAGTTTGGGACACTCTTTGTCTGGTTTCTCCTCAGAGGCCTGTCTGATATGGGTAACCCTTCAGCATAGCCCTCTAAGTCATTGAAACACAGAAGCCCCTCCACCGCTTCAAGGTGGTGTCCCTTCGGAGGGGTGGTCTCTGCTTTTTAACTGGATTTTCCTCTTGCTCTTTCCTGGAGTTGCTACAGTTTATACAAGCTCTTTTCTACTAAGTAACTAGAAGTCAGAAGGACGGAATCATCCTGTCATATATCCTACTACTTGGCATATAAAGGAATATATAGAGAACATCTTAAATGAAAACGAAAATACAAATAGCATTCAATATCAATGAATTTTTTATATATAAGGATAGAGGACCCATCAACACATTGGCCTTCAACTATCATTTTGCTTCCATTATGTATCCAGTAGGTGCCAACTGTGAATGTAATCTTCAGTCCTAATATCCAAAAATTTTATATGTATAATTTATAATATGCAATTAAAAGTCCATCAATTTAGTATTTGCTTAAGTCAACCTGATCACGTTTGAGCTCTTCATATGCTAATTTGCCTGTTGGTACCTATGTAGGCCCTTTTTTAGATATTACTTATTAATCAAAATTCATGTCCAGTTGAGAATGTGTATAGTTCCAGTATTAGTTTAGAAAAGGATCTGCTGGCCTAGAGCCTTTTCTAAACTAAGTGCAGAGTGTCTAGTGTTTCTAGATGTACTCAGCTCTGTACACAAACATGTAAGAGACAATCCCTGCTCAAAAGAGCTTACAAACAGGACAAATAAGGAAATAGTGGAGACGAAAACAGTATCTGAGTTAGAGAGCTTGGGAGAAGTACATAGAATCTCTAGGAGTGATAGGGAGAAGAGATGGCATGGATGAGCACACTGGATAGGCTATATGTTCTTTATCTGCCTACATTTTTCTATAATTTTTGAAAATATTATTATGGGAATAATGGGTTTGAACAGGTGAATAAAAAGTTAAAAGTTAAAGAGCAGCCTCAAACAGTGGGCTTTTAGGCTGGATTTGAATAGGGCCAGAGATAGAACATGATGTACTGACTCAGGAAGATACATGTTAAAAACGTGAACGGAGAAAATACTGCAATTTACTACTACTACTACTACTTAACATTTCTAAAGCACTACTAGGGTTACGCAGCGCTGTACAGTTTAACATAGAAGGACAGTCCCTGCTCAAAGAGCTTACAATCTAAAGGACAAGTGAACAGTCAGTCCGATACACATGTAAGTGCTGGCATTTTTGATGTGTAAGTTGGTATTCACCAATGTACACGTGTAAGTGTTGGCTTTTTTTTTTTTTTGGTCACATTGAGGTGCAATAGTTGAAGATCCCACATTTATGAATGGAAAACCTAGCAGCTGTGTGATCTATGGAATTTGACCTTAGTCGACCTTTCAGAAGCATATTTTCATATAGCCATCAAGGATGGTCACAAGCATTTTCTTTGTCCCTGTATCGGGGGGACCATTTCTCATTCAAAGTTCTCCCCTTTGGCCTTGCCACGGCTCCTTGCATCATTAGTGAGGTGATGATGTCAGAGAATGGGCGTGGAGGAGTGGCCTAGTGGTTAGGGTGGTGGACTTTGGTCCTGGGGAACTGAGGAACTGAGTTCGATTCCCACTTCAGGCACAGGCAGCTCCTTGTGACTCTGGGCAAGTCACTTAACCCTCCATTGCCCCATGTAAGCCGCATTGAGCCTGCCATGAGTGGAAAAGCGCGGGGTACAAATGTAACAAAAATAAAAATAAATAAAGCATTAATCGGTTAGCACAGCTACTTTGCCACACACTAACCGATTAGTGCATGAGCCTTTACCACCTACATAATATGTGGCAGTAGGGGCTCATGCACTACCGGCCACGCACTAATGTGAAAATTAGTGGATGATCATTATTAGGGAAAATAGAAACATTGACCATTTTACTCCAGTGGTAAAAATGGCCTTAGTGCGCAGGAATGACCCACGTAAGGATACACTAAGGCCACTTTTTACCGCAGTTTGGTAAAAGGGCCCCAAAAAGTCTAGTGCAGTAGTATTCACTCCCAGTGCTCAAAGGCTACCAACAGATCAGCTTTTCAGGATCTCTTATAAATATGCATAAAAGAGATTGGCATGCTTAATAGTTCCATTTATGCCAATCTCTCTCATCCATATTCATTAGGGATAGCCTAAAAACCTGGCCTGTTGATGGCCTTCAAGGACTGGGAATGAAGACCAAGGATCTTGTGATTTGTTTGTGCCTTCAGTTAGATAAAGACAGTTCCATGTTTGAACAAACATTCTGACCCTTAATACCTTTCTGTTTTGGATGATTGATTGACTATTTTCAATAACCATGGGTTTCTCTAAGCAGTTGCCTGAGCATTTGAAAATGAAGAAGCAGGGTAAAGCTATAAAAATAAAAAATCTCTAATTGTTCCCAGTAGGAATTTCAACTGTTGGAAACATTGTTAAGCAATGGAAGTTACATATTGAAGTCAAGACGATATTTGGAAGACGAAGAAACATGTCTGCTAGAAATGGCCAAAAAATGACCAGAGCCTATAGAGCAGCTGCTGAACACTTTAGCTGACACTGAAGGAGTTGTCCACAGGTCTACAGTACAGTGTTGCTTATACAACAATGATGTGCATGGGAGAGCTGTCAGAAGAAAAACTTTTCTATGGCCTCATCATAAAAGTAATTGTCTAAACTATGAAAAACAAAACCATGAAAGCCTGAAACCTTTGAGAACAAAGTGCTTTGGATTGATGGAATGAAAATTGAACTTTATGGCACAGTTGTACAAGATACATTTGGAGAAAAAGAATGAAGCATTTGAATGAAAGAACACCTTTCCAGTTGTTAAGTACAGGGAGTGTATCTCAAAGTCGTTAACTCGCGACAGGATTGTGAAAAATTACAAGAGGACCTTACGAGACTGGGAGACTGGGCGGCTAAATGGCAGATGACGTTTAATGTGAGCAAGTGCAAGGTGATGCATGTGGGAAAAAAGAACCCGAATTATAGCTACGTCATGCAAGGTTCCACGTTAGGAGTTACGGACCAAGAAAGGGATCTGGGTGTCGTCGTCGATAACACGCTGAAACCTTCTGCTCAGTGTGCTGCTGCGGCTAGGAAAGCGAATAGATTGTTGGGTATTATTAGGAAAGGTATGGAAAACAGGTGTGAGGATGTTATAATGCCGTTGTATCGCTCCATGGTGCGACCGCACCTTGAGTATTGTGTTCAATTCTGGTCGCCACATCTCAAGAAAGATATAGTAGAATTGGAAAAGGTGCAGCGAAGGGCGACTAAAATGATAGCGGGGATGGGACGACTTCCCTATGAAGAAAGACTAAGGAGGCTAGGGCTATTCAGCTTGGAGAAGAGACGGCTGAGGGGAGACATGATAGAGGTATATAAAATAATGAGTGGAGTGGAACAGGTGGATGTGAAGCGTCTGTTCACGCTTTCCAAAAATACTAGGACTAGGGGGCATGCGATTAAACTACAGTGTAGTAAATTTAAAACAAATCGGAGAAAGTTTTTCTTCACCCAACGTGTAATTAAACGCTGGAATTCATTGCCGGAAAATGTGGTGAAGGCGGTTAGCTTAGCAGAGTTTAAAAAGGGGTTGGACGGTTTCCTAAAGGACAAGTCCATAAACCGCTACTAAACGGACTTGGAAAAATCCAAAATCCCAGGAATAACATGTATAGAATGTTTGTACTTTTGGGAAGCTTGCCAGGTGCCCTTGGTCTGGATTGGCCGCTGTCGTGGACAAGATGCTGGGCTCGATGGACCCTTGGTCTTTTCCCAGTATGGCATTACTTATGTACTTATGTTATGCTTTGGAATTGTGTGACAGACAGAAACACAGGAAATAATTGAGCAGGTGGAAGAAATAATAAATTTAACTAAACATCAACATATCATAGAAATTATGAGGCTAATATTCAGACTGATTTAAGCAGGCTGGAGAGGCTCTGGCCTGCTTAAATCACCTCTCCCCACTTAACTGCTGATGTTGAGTGGCACTAAACCAGTCAGTGCCACTGAATATCGCCTGTGACCAGCCCTCAGAAAAGTGGGCCAGTCAGGAGCCAGACCAGGGAGCATGTTGGGGAGGAGCTAGGACTTATGCGGGTGCCAGTGATATTCAACTGACGTCCACATAAGCTTAAGCGGGTGAATTTATGACCGCTCAAAAGCTGTCATAAATTGACACACTTAAGCTTATACAGGCCCCAGCTGAATATTGGGCATATGCAAGGGGGGGGGAGTAGCTTGTGGACATGGGTTAGGAGGGGGAGAGGAAGGGATGCGACACGTCGGACACTTAAGAGGATTTCAATTTAAAAAAATTATGCAGCCTTGGCTCAATATTCAGCCAGGGCCACATAACTCTTATTCGGGCTTAGCTAAATATTGGCTGGGTCCACATAAGCTTCAGCAGCTTGCCTGCCTGCCCCAGATTTGACCCCGATATTCAGTACTGGTGCCCGGACATGGCCTTTCACTGAATATCGGGATAATTTAGCCGACGATCAGTGCTTAAAAAAAAAAGCTGACCGCTTCCAGCTGAATATTAGGGGGTATGATTTTACAGTTAGTGAAGAAAGTCAAACTGAGATTCAAAGCATACCTCAGAATCAAACATGAATGTTTTGGAATGGCCCTCTCAGTCCCCAGATTTGATTATAATTGAAAATCAAATGGGAAATCTTAAACATGCAGTGTATGTAAGGAGATATAAGAATATTACTCAGCTAGAAAAGTTCTGCTAGGAAAAGTAGAAAAAATTTAGAAAGGCAAAAACACTTTAGCTGTCTAAAGGAAACTGTTGAAAGCTGTTAAAAAGGAGCTGTTAAAAAGCACTGAGTGAGGGTGTCCAAACTTTTGAACATGCCATACTCACCGTTTCTTTAGAATCTGTAAATACTGCAAATAATAATTGTGCATTAATATTTGCAGAAAGACGGCAAGCCTAATACTGAAAAAAAGCTGAGTTCCTAAATTTATTCTTCTAAGTTAGGGTCCTAAATTTCTGACCTATTTTCAGCCAAACTTAGGTGACTAATTTTTCTGCTGAAAATCCAACTTAATTTAGAATTTTTAAAGTTATGCTTATAAAATGTAGATCTGGCATTCATTTGCCCAGATTTATGAGCCTGCTGCAGATACGGTGTTAAAATCCCTAAATCCACTCTTGTTTCCACTCACTTTTTATTCTCCTAAATTTAGGAGTTTAGTGAAATTCTGAGTACAATATAAGCACTCATCCCCTAGTAAATTTTCAAATAGGGTAGTTTAGACACATAACTCTAAAAGGATCATAAATCCTTTGATTATCAGACCTGTCATATTTAACTTTGTGAAATACATGACTCAGGGCAAGATGCACTAAACTAAATGAGCCTTTTAACCAGCCTTTAACGAACAAGTTTTTAACCCTGGCATGTACTAAAGCCCAATTTTCAATGACGGTAGCAGCAAACGAAAACGGAATGCAGATGAGCAAATTGTGTAGAAACCCTATTGAAATGAGATGCACTAAGATTTTCCGCTTGCCCTGACGCTGGAAAACTCCGGGAAAGCTAACAAGAGATCTGTACCTCTCGTTGGGGCTGCCCGACTTCCAAAACAATGTGAAAAAAAATTGGGAGGGGGCAAAAACGCTCATCAGGAGCGTCCTTTATGGATGGCCTTGCCCCCCCCCCCCCCCCCGCCCGAGGTCGCCGCTGCTCCCCGCTCCCCCCTGCATGAAAATCGTGACTTTTTTAGGCAGCCCCGCCCCCCCCCCATTCCTCTCTTTCTCCTTTTTTAGAAAAAACAGCTCCTGCCATCCTCCGCCCCCCCGTGCCCCGCCCCGCCACCCCCCTGAGGTCGTCGCTGCCACTCCCCCCCTCCACCTCCCTCCGTTCCTCCTGGGCCCACCCTCGTCTGACGTAGGTTACTTACGTCAGACGAGGGCGGGAACAGAGGGACGTCGGAGGAGGCGATCAGCTGTTCTTGCCCATGCAGCGCCTTCACACAGAGGTGAGAGGCACTGCACGGGCCCAGTTTCAGACAGAGGGGGGCCCGGTGGAGGGGGGAGCAGCGGCGACGACCTCAGGGGGGGCAGCGGGGCGGGGCACAGGGCAGAGGATGGTGGGAGCTGTTTTTTCTTAAAAAAAAAAAGAAAGGGAGGGAGGGGGCCGCGGCTGCCTAAAAAAGTCATGATTTTAATGCAGGGGGGAGCGGGGAGCAGCGGTGACCTCGGGCGGGGGGGGGGGGGCAAGGCCGTCCATAAAGGACGTGTTTGTTTTGACGTTTTTGGCATGCGCAGAGCAGCCAGCATAACACTTGGCTGCTCTGCGCATGCTTTATGGGCCGATTATCAACGGTTTTAACGAAGGGTTAGAGAATGCAAGTGAGCTGCAACGAACAGCTCATTTGCATTCCCTTTCTTTCGTGCATGGCCGTTCCGTACCGATTTGTTATGGAAGTCGGTACGGAACGGCTCTAACGAGGACTTTTGTGCATCTTGCCCTCAGTTAATTATTACTGAGTATTGTGTTTCATTGGACCTTCAGAGGTAAACCCAGAATCCGTTTTGTTGGCTTATTATGCATTCATATCAGCTGAAAAACAGGGTTATACAACAGCTTAAATAAGTTCTTTTGAAGCTGAAAAGATAGGGCTGTACAGAGATATAGCCCTATCTTTTCAGCTTCAAAAGAACTTATCTAAGCTGTTGTATAACCCTGTTTTTCAGCTGATATGAATGCATAATAAGCCAACAAAACAAAGTGTATACCATTTTTATGGATATAGAAGTTTCTTATAAAAATTTATAAAATGTATTTAAAAAATAAATATACAGTGACCTACGATAAGAAGGGTATGAACCCTGTAACCACACATTAAACAGTTTGATGGTGATTCATAACAGATTCTGGGTTTACCTCTGAAGGTCCAATGAAACATAATATTCAGTAATAGAGTCGTGTATTTCTCACAGATATTATATTACTGTACCCAAACTTTTACACACAACGTTAATAGTTTTTATACAGTAAGATTCCATATGCCTTTGCTATTTTATCAATTTGACCCTAAAGGTAAAAATCTTCTGATAATATATCTTTCAGTTCTTATTTTCATTAACATAAGGACTAATAATCATCATGACAGGATGATAAACAACCTCAGTGATTGTGTTGAAATCAACATACAACTAAGTATCTGTTCCATTTAGAAGATAAACACTTCTAACTTTTAGAAATTTGAGTGAATATGCTTCGGGTTTTGAAGAAAGTTTGCGAGGTATGTTGGAAACACTAATGTCAAGTCAAATAAAGAATGGCTTATAAGAGGCTGCCAGACCTGTTTGAAAGAAATGATATTTGTTCACAAGGGATCATGGTGTTTGGTGCTTTCTTTAAGAAAAGGACATGCCTTTTCAGAATAACCAACTTGTGATGAAAACCGATATACTCATATCACCCCTCTCCTCAGGTCACTTCACTGGCTTCCGATCAGATACCGCATTCAATTCAAGCTTCTCCTTCTTACCTACAAATGCACTCAGTCTGCTGCCCCTCACTATCTTTCTACCCTCATTTCCCCTTACGTTCCCGCCCGTAACCTCCGTTCACAGGATAAATCCCTCCTCTCAGTACCCTTCTCCACCACCGCCAACTCCAGGCTCCGCTCATTCTGCCTCGCCTCACCCTATGCTTGGAACAACCTTCCTGAGCCCTTACGCCAAGCCCCCTCCCTGCCCGTCTTCAAGTCTTTGCTTAAAGCCCACCTCTTCAATGCTGCGTTCGGCACCTAACCCTTACCGTTCAGTAAATCCAGACTGCCCCTATCGGACCGACCGTTCACTTATCTATTAGATTGTAAGCTCTTTGAGCAGGGACTGTCTCTCTTTGTTAAATTGTACAGCGCTGCGTAACCCTAGTAGCGCTCTAGAAATGTTAAGTAGAAGTAAATTTCAGTTGACAGTCCCAGGTGGTAATCTACCCTTTGAGAAACTATTCTATGAATGAATGACATCTAGGCAGAGGTCGAAAGCAGTGTATTAGGAGATATTCTAGAGGCAATAATATTGGGTCTCTTTCAATGTCAGCTGCTATAAGTTGTATAAATGACGCCGAGGGAAAATATCTTCATAAGAAATCTATTCATCCAAGAATCAAGTGAAAGGAATCAAATATTTTTAGAAAGAGTATCCTGTAATCTTTTATGAAAATGCATATTAGGCATCTTTTTCCCTAAATTCTGAAGTTATGAGTATAGCTACATGTATCACTGAAGGATATTTTACAGTTGCCAGTCAGTTTGTTGGAAAACTTTTAACCATGGATAAACAGTTTTAAGCCAGTAGTTAGTAGTCTAGTTCTGTTGACCATCTTAAACTAATATTGATGTTGGTAGAGATTTGGTTGTAAAAATGAACAAGGGAAGGAAAACCATGAGCAAAATTAAATTCTGTTTCTTTAATACCTTAAGGGCCCTTTTACTAAGCCGCATAAGCATCTACGTGTGCCCAGTGTGCGCCAAAATGGAGTTACCGCGTGGCTCTTGTGGTAATTTCATTTTTTACATGGGTACAAATTTTTGTTTTTATTTTCAGACACACACCAAGTGGCACTTGATGCTCGTAGGTCATTACCACCCGGTTACTGTGTGAGTCTTTACCACTAGGTCAATGGCTGGCAGTAAGGTCTCAGACCCAAAATGGACACGCGGCAATTTTGATTTTGCTGCATATCCATATTCAGCAAAAATTTTAAAAAGCCCTTTTTTACAGGCACGCTGAAAAATGGATCAGTGCATGCCCAAAACCCGTGCCTACACTACCGCAAGCCATTTTTCAGTGCACCTTAGTAAAAGGACCCCTTAATGGTCTAGGGGTAGGAGTGGACTGCTCCTTACAAATTCCTCTCCCAGAGTCAACACTCCATTTTTTCTTAGATCCCTTCACCTCTGCTGTTCCAAGATAGTGACACTTCTTTTCCAAGAGGCCAATCATCATCAGTGCCTACACCCCTCTCCTTCCCCCCCCCCCCCCCCCCTCAATTGCTCAACACTAGTAACTGTTCTCCACTGGTAACTGTACTACTCCCCTGTGTTATACTTCTAACCCATTCCATCCTGGTGATGCTCATGTTTTCCTGCCTCAGAACACAGGTGCTTCCTCTCTAATCTCTTGTACCCATGAGGCTCCAATCTTCAAATGCACTCCTCCCTCTGAAGATACTCTCTCTGATGGCGCTTCTATTGCTTCTTCAGTATCACTTCACACAGGAGAATAGTGGATAGAAGCTTCATTAGAGAAAAGGCATGAGGGGAGAAGATGGAAGGATCGTTGGGCAGGGAAATGGAGGATTCACCAAATGTTGTATAATGCATCTTATATTCCGCCTTTAACCCTTAGGATGCAAGGCAGGTCACAAATAAATAAACCTTCACATAAAAAGGAATTAACAACTGTTTGCTTATTAAGTTCCTTTTGAAAAAGATAATAAGATTAAATTTGAAGGATTTGATGTGGAATATTATTCCAAATTTTAGCACTTTGGTAAGTGAAAGTTTGTTCCCAGATAAACTTTAAACGTACGTTCTTCATTGATGGGGAATCTAAATTCAGCCTATGTATACTTCTTGAATGTGACCTAGTCATAGAGAATAGCAGAAATTGTACAATATTTTCTGAATTACGTCCATGGAAATTTTTATAAACCATACAGGCTATTTAAAATGGAAACGTAAATCTATTTTAAGCCAGTGTAGTTTGTTTAAAAGTGGAGTTGCTTCATGAATCCTCCCTAATGAGAAAATCAGCCAAGAAGATCTATTTTGCAACAGTTGCAATTTCCTATGTAATTTCAAAGAAAGAGAACAATACAGCGAATTTAAGTAATCCAGGTAAGGAATTAAAATTGCCTGAGCAAATGTTCTAAAGCTTATATGACTTCGGGGCCCTTTTACTAAGTCGCGTAAGATGGCCGCCCTTCTCTTTTGAAATAAGCCTGTAAATTATCTAAATGACGCCTAAAAAATTGGTGCTGAAAAGTAGTGCTAAGCGCTATTCTATAAATGGTGCTCAAAGTTAGGTGTCATTCAGGGCCGTGCCTAGGGTCTCTGGCGCCCCCCTGCAGACTATCAGTTGGCGCCCCCCCCCCCCCCCCCCCCGGTGAAAATGATCGCTCACCACTTGCTACACTGACAGGAATTGTCAGCAATATTCTTAGAAACAAATTGCTATACATTGCAAAATAAGATAGCAGATGTAAATTCTCAAAGTAGACATATTCCAAACGCTAAAATGAAAATAAAATGATTTTTTTCTACCTTTGTTGTCTGGTGACTTTCTTTTTCCGATCATGCTGGCCCAGTATCTGAGTCTGCTGCTATCTGTCCTCTTAACTCCATTTCCAGGGCTTCCTTTCCATTTATTTCTTTACTTTCCTCCTTTCTTCTTCATTTCTTGCTCTAGATCCATTTCCAGCAATTTCTTCTCTCTCCCTGGGTCCTGTCCTCCCATCCATGTCCATCCTTGTCCCTCTCTGCCCTTCCCTCCTCCATCCATAGCCAGCAATCCTCCTCTCTCCTCTCCCCTCCATTTCCAGCAAATTGTCCTCTCCCTGGGCCCCCATGTCCATCCTTGTCCCCCTCTGCCCTTCCCTCCTCCATCCATAGCCAGCAATCCTCCTCTCTCCCCTCCCCTCCATTTCCAGCAAATTGTCCTCTCCCTGGGCCCCCATGTCCATCCTTGTCCCTCTCTGCCCTTCCCTCCTCCATCCATAGCCAGCAATCCTCCTCCCCTCCCCTCCATTTCCAGCAATTTGTCCTCTCCTTGGGCCCCCATGTCCATCCTTGTCCCTCTCTGCCCTTCCCTCCTCCATCCATAGCCAGCAATCCTCCTCCCCCTCCCCTCCATTTCCAGCAATTTGTCCTCTCCTTGGGCCCCCATGTCCATCCTTGTCCCTCTCTGCCCTTCCCTCCTCCATCCATAGCCAGCAATCCTCCTCCCCTCCCCTCCATTTCCAGCAATTTGTCCTCTCCTTGGGCCCCCATGTCCATCCTTGTCCCTCTCTGCCCTTCCCTCCTCCATCCATAGCCAGCAATCCTCCTCCCCCTCCCCTCCATTTCCAGCAATTTGTCCTCTCCTTGGGCCCCCATGTCCATCCTTGTCCCTCTCTGCCCTTCCCTCCTCCATCCATAGCCAGCAATCCTCCTCTCTCCCCTCCCCTCCATTTCCAGCAAATTGTCCTCTCCCTGGGCCCCCATGTCCATCCTTGTCCCTCTCTGCCCTTCCCTCCTCCATCCATAGCCAGCAATCCTCCTCCCCTCCCCTCCATTTTCAGCAATTTGTCCTCTCCTTGGGCCCCCATGTCCATCCTTGTCCCTCTCTGCCCTTCCCTCCTCCATCCATAGCCAGCAATCCTCCTCTCTCCCCTCCCCTCCATTTCCAGCAAATTGTCCTCTCCCTGGGCCCCCATGTCCATCCTTGTCCCCCTCTGCCCTTCCCTCCTCCATCCATAGCCAGCAATCCTCCTCTCTCCCCTCCCCTCCATTTCCAGCAAATTGTCCTCTCCCTGGGCCCCCATGTCCATCCTTGTCCCCCTCTGCCCTTCCCTCCTCCATCCATAGCCAGCAATCCTCCTCTCTCCCCTCCCCTCCATTTCCAGCAAATTGTCCTCTCCGTGGGCCCCCATGTCCATCCTTGTCCCTCTCTGCCCTTCCCTCCTCCATCCATAACCAGCAATCCTCCTCTCTCTCCCTTCCCCTCCATTTCCAGCAAATTGTCCTCTCCCTTCACGCGATTCGCGAACCGCTTAGCACTGCTTAAAAAAAAATTACACATCAGCAGGAACAGGCTGCTTCAGCCAATCCCAGGGGCCTTCCTTCAGCGTGTTCCGCCCAAGGGCTGAAGGAAGGCTCCTGGGATTGGCTGAAGCAGCCTGTTCCTGCTGACGTGTAAATTTTTTTTTTAAGCAGTGCTAAGCGGCAGCGCGGTTCGCAAATCGCGTGAAGGGGGGGGGTGGGGGGGTGGGACGACGCGACGGCAACGAAGAGGAGAAACAAGAGAAGTGCTGCGTGTGCCGGTAAGCTGCTCAAAGGCACAGGGGACGCCGTCAACACTGCCAGGTGGGGACCGGAGCCGGTTTTAAAGGTCATGGTTGGGCTGGGGAGGCTTAGCCTCCCCAAGCCTCTTATACGGGGCGCCTATGCCTCTGCTCTTTCCTCCGCACCCTGGGGCCTTTAAATCTTTTACTTCCGGTCGCAGCAGCGTCAGTGAAAGCGGAGCGCTGCCGACATCTTCCTTCGCGCTCTTGGTTCCCTCAGTGTCCGCCTTCTTCTAGAAGGCGGGACACTGAGGGAACCAATGAGTGCAAGGGAAGGGAGACGTCGGCAGCGCTTTCACTGACGCTGCTGCGACCAGGTAAAAGATTTAAAGGCCTCGGCGGCGCGGGGCGAGAGTAAGCACCGCGGCGGCGCCCTCCAGAGGTGGGCGCCCCCCTGCGGCGCTTACCCCGCTTACCGCATCGGCACGGCCCTGGTGTCATTTATAGAGTAGCACTTGGTGCCGGGAACCACAACTACTTTTAGACTGGATAGACCGTATCATGTTTTATCTCAAATGTCTTGGTATCGAACAACAAATAAAGGGTGTCTGTAAGATGTCCAGAACAAAGAATAGCATAACAGATGTTAAAAAGTCTAAGCAAGACCCACTGACTCCAGAAAAAATGGTGGTGCCAAAACTCTATTCTGTCGCAGCAAAGGCCGGGGAAGAACTGTGCACCCTAAGGAAGTTGGTGGTAATATACTACAAGAAAACTTATGAAATTAAGACTGAGGTTTCTGAACTTACTTTGTGTACAAAACTTTCAAGTTCATCTGGAACAAGTGACAAGGAGTCAGCGCAAATGGCAGAAACAGTCTTACAACTGTGGGGACAAAAGTGGTCCTACGGAAGGCACTGTATTATATTGTGAACCTGACTTCTCACAGACTTAGGCCATGTCAGTTTTCATGCAGTAGGCCTCAAGCACATTGCTGACACACCAATGCTAATGAGAGGCAAAAAATAACTGTTCGTAACAACTTTGTTTACCGAGCTGGTTCTTGGTTTGCTTGACTCTTCAAATCGCAAGAAAAGCTCCAGAGAAAAACATCAGATTATGCTAGCTGTTATCCAGTTTGCGTGAGAGCTGCTGTCAGACAGCCACCCGAGCTGGCCACAGGATGATGGCTCGTTAAAGAAGTGGACACCCAGACTACAAGCTCACCTGCATAGGGAGAGCTACCATCTTCTAACCAGCTTGGGGTCTCCGCTGCTGGTGTCCTGAAAGAGGAACACCTGCCATCCCAACTGTGGTACCTGCCTTCTCCAAAGGAGCTCAACAGTTCACTCACTGCCTCTGGATCCGGTGTTCCTGAGTGGGTGAGAGTATTGCCATCCGTCAGGTTGAACTGTTTCTTTCTTTCATTGCATAGTGCCTTGGGAGTCAGGTGTCCTATAAGTTCTAGGACTAGGGCTAGTGTATGTTATCTTTGGTCTACAGTGACAGGTACATAAATTCAAGGTTCTAACATCATTTTGGGTAATCCTGCATAAGTGAGTGGAGGAGTGGCCTAGTGGTTAGGGTGGTAGACTTTGGTCCTGAGGAACTGAGGAACTGAGTTCAATTCCCACTTCAGGCATAGGCAACTCCTTGTGATTCTGGGCAAGTCACTTAACCCTCTATTGCCCTATGTAAGCCGCATTGAGCCTGCCATGAGTGGGAAAGCGCAGGGTACAAATGTAACAAAAAAAAAAGTGCAGTGACTCTGACTTGCATTGCTATTGTTGCTGCCGATATATCTAACAAAATAGCTTTTCTATTTTTCTTATAATTTCTGAGCCTGGTTTCCTTTCCTTGCAATGTTTATTTGGGTCTGTGTGAGAACGAAGTACTTATCTAATCTCAGAGTGCAAAATTATCATTACTTTTCAATTCTGTACTTCTCCACTTTGTCGGTTCTCTACCTAAGGCATGCCAATTGTGTTTGGTTCCCACACAACTGTCCAGCCAACTTGCTGGACTTGGTAAATTGGAACAGGATGTAAAGATCTTGCCATTTGGAATAAATGTAATAATATCAGAATACTTGTTTTAAGAAAAGTATGGAAGGAGGCAATATGGCACAATTTTAGAAGCTTGTAAATTATGCATGAGAATGCATATGCTATTGGAGTTGGATTTAGAAACCTATTTTATAAAGGCACAAAGATGCCTAAGTTGCCTCTATAAATTACCAAAATTGTCACTTCATCTGAATACTAAAAAAAAAATTCTTAACTTGAAAAATGTCTTAATATTTAAATCTCAGAATATATACTTATTTTTTTTTTTTAAATGCTGTGAACAAGACATCAGAACAAGGGAACCACTCTGCCAATCCTTCTTTTAAGACTTGCTGTGCTCCTTGTCTCATCATATGTCCTTAAAATCCCAGAGTGCCTGATACGATAATTTGGATGTTCCCAGAAGTGCTTGCATATCCAGTCACAAATCCTCTTTATACAATTTTAAAATGTTCAGCAATAAAAAGCACTTAGCTCAATCCAAAGTGCTGCAACCACAGCCCTAACACCAGTTTTGGCAAGTCTGCCTACTTCCGGCATCAGAGCACCGCATATAATTTCAGTTCTGTATGTTATTGATCTAAAAATAAAGGGGACATGGTTCTTCAGATGCCAAACATTCAGCTGTCAGTTCAAAAGGACCACATCCATACCCCTGTTACTCTCATTAATGGCATGGGTATTTTTGTGCTCACATGCCTAATAGCTAATTTTTACAAGGAAACTACCCACATAGATTTCCCTTTCACAATTATCTACAAGGCACATGGTGACAAAAAGTTAGTACTTTGTACTTTGTGCCTGTTATTTCCATAAACCAAATGCTAGAAAATATGCATATAGATTTCAAACTCTGGAATTCATTGCTGAAAATGTGGTGAAGGCGGTTAGCTTAGCAGAGTTTAAAAAGGGGTTAGACGGTTTCCTAAAGGACAAGTCCATAAACCGCTACTAAACGGACTTGGAAAAATCCAAAATCCCAGGAATAACATGTATAGAATGTTTGTACATTTGGGAAACTTGCCAGGTGCCCTTGGCCTGGATTGGCCGCTGTCGTGGACAAGATGCTGGGCCTGATGGACCCTTGGTCTTTTCCCAGTATGGCATTACTTATGTACTTAAACTTAAACATATGTGCCTATTGGCCCTCCTAATATAACTTTGCCTCCTAGAATGCCCATATTTTCAGCTGTTAAAGGCAGCTACTGTTTCTATGGAGAGGGAGTAGGCTAAGGGTAGGTTTATTAATTTCCTAACCCAGGGTTCTAGGCATGTAAGTTTGTCCCTAGGCATCTACATTCTTTTGAGAACTGTCCTCTACTGGAACATGGGAGATGGTGAAAGCTGAACTTGGATGCTCTTCTGGCTCTTATTTTGTTGTTTTCTAAATTATAAAAATACTTAAGTGGCAAGAACAGAAAGTACCAATTTATATATAATAACACCTCTTTAATGTTATTTAGAAGAGGGTTAGCATTGTGGCATATTATTTTGAGATATAAGGTGGAGAGAGTATGATTATTGTGATAAAGATGCACTGAAATTTCAAACTCAGGGTGCTTTGAGGAGCTTCGGCTGTAGCTACCAGGTTCCTAGAAAAAAGCCCAAAGTGTATTGTTTTTTTTTCTCCTTAATGAATGATTTGAAAATCATCAAAGAACATTGGAATATAGGTAAAAGAAAATGAACTTACTTGGCTCAAACACACTGACTTCTCTGACATTTTCTTCTTGTTTCATAGATGTCAGAATTGATTTTCCGTCCCATCTACCTCTGGACAGAAAAGGACGAGGAAGGCAAATGAAATATGTTGTAAAAGCAAATTGTGTATTTCAGGATAGGTTTACAAGGTAGAAATCTGCTTTAGTTATCATGCTCCATCCCTACCCATTATTTTAACACCAGCCACATTATATGCTTCCATATTTGACTTGTAACTTGAATCAGGGAAACAGTCTTTCTCTTTAGTGATATAAAAAATATGTCCGATTTATTTAAACAAAAAATGTTCAGCCGCATTAAAGTGAAAGCAGTCATTCATGAGTCATTGAGGAATCTTATAGGACACTGCTGATGAGCAACCGTTTTTAAAATGCTAGGGCTGCATATTTAATTGATTTTTTTATTATTTGGATTATGCTCACACATTGCACGTTGTTAGTAGTAGCTCAAGATGAGTTACATTCAGATATACTAGATAATTCCTTGTCCCTGGAGGGCTCACAGTTTGATTTTGTACTTGATGCAATGGTGTTTTGATTTTTATTTAATATTGTTTTCGTCTTAATTCTATTTACAAGCAAATGTTATTGGGTCATTGCTTTGTTGCAGCTAAAGTGGTATCTAGAGTTTTGATATGTAGTTTATAGTTTCCCATGATCACCATCCTAGGCAAACTTCAGGGTCATCTTTGTAATCAGATTTAAGAGTTCCTGCATAGATGATATATTGTCACTTGGTGCTTGGTGTACCATGAGCAACCAAGATTGGTTTCTGTTCTTTCAGCTGGATTAAAAGGGATTCTGATCCAATTAGGAGATGGTGATTCTGTGCAATTTGAATGTGTCCCAATCAGGACTCCTACCCCTCCAACCTGTCTCCCTAGTGTGTATGTGACCAAATCCATACAAATATGACTTCATAAAATTACTTCCTGAACTGGCTTCAGCTGGAGGGAAATAGCAACTCTGTGACCCATGCTGAGTTGCCCCATTTCCTCTTTGGTTAACACCCTGTTTCACTGTGCTATGGAATATGTAGCTTGAGAAGCCTGCATTTTCAGTGCTTTTTTCTTGAACACTACAAATCCTGATGCACTGGAAACGCTGCCTAATCTTACAATCATTTGCAAATAATACAAAATACATATCATACATATCATCTTCTTTTGTTCTTTTCCTGACTCTACCAACATGCACAGAAATAACTGATGTTAAAGGAAGACTCCTTAAATCTGCTCTGATGACCGCCCCCTCCCCAGTCCAAGAAAATCTGCTTTTTAAGATATTCATAGTGAATCTGTGGGAAATAGGTTTATTGGGCTTGATAAACCTGGCTGCCAGGGATATATATGAGAATGGAGTAGATGTTGCACTGTTCACAGAAGAAGACATTTATATACCACTTGAAAAACTGAAGGTAGACAAAGCCATGGGGCTGGATGAAATACATCCAAGAATATTAAGGGAAATCCTGGTGGGACCTCTTAAGGATTTATTTAATAGATCCTTGGAGATGGGAGAGGTACCAAAGGATTGAAGAACAGCGGATGTGATCCAGCTTCACAAAAATCCAGATACACAATATCAACCGGCTCACCTTTATCCACATGTTTGTTCACCCCTTCAAAGAAATGTAATAGATTGGTGAGACAAGATTTCCTTTCACTAAATCCGTGTTGGCTTTGTCTCATTAATCCATGCTTTTGAGTATGCTCTGTAATGTTTTTCTTTATAATAGTCTCTACCATTTTGCACAGCACCGACGTAAGACTTGCCAGACTATAAATTCCCAGATCTCCCCTGGAACCTTTTTTTAAAAATCAGCATTACATTGGCCACCCTCCAATCTTCAGGTACCATGCTCGATTTTAAGGATAAATTACATATTACTAACAATAGTTCTGCAAGTTCATTTTGAATACCATCCGTTCCAGGAGATTTGCTACTCTTCAATTTGTCAAACTGCCCCATTTCATCCTCTAGTTCTATAGAGGTTTCATTCAGTTACATCCTCTAGGTCTGTAGAGGTTTCATTCAGTTACATCCTCTAGGTCTGTAGAGGTTTCATTCAGTTACATCCTCTAGGTCTATAGAGAGGGAGAAAAGTATTTGATTTATGCAAAAATTCTTAGGGGTCCTTTAACTAAGGCACACTAACAGATTTAGCACTCACTAATGATTAGCGTGAACTAAATGATAAGATGTCCATAGGAAAATAATGAGTATCTTATCATTTAGCACATGCTAATAGCGCACCTTAGTAAAAAGACCCCTTAGTTTTTTATTCCTATAGAATCTGATTTGGCTAAAATCCTAAAGTTTGTTTCTTTGTACCTCAAGGCAATTGAAAAAATGGCTGTTAGCCAATAAGCTATGTCTTAATGCGCACAAAATGTAGATCATGTTTTAAAAGCTACCACTGATACTCAGCTTCCTGAACCTAGTGGTAATAAATGGTCACTGTATTATGATATCTAAATGCCTCCAAAATGTAGGTGATTTTGGATCACCATGAAAGAACAAATTGAAAGTGTTCTACAAATTATTGATGTTACATCATTTGAAACACTATTTGAGTTTCAATAATTTACGTACTATATTCCAAGCTATGGTTGTCTCACATTTTCATTTTTGTAATGGTTTATATGTTGGGTTACCTGTTGTTACAATTAGACCATTGCAGATTGCACAGAATGCTGCTGCTAGAATATTGTCAGAAAGATGCTCTGGCTCAAAAACACCGTTATTAAAATCTTTGCATTGGTCACTGAGTATCAAGTTAAATATAAAACATTATTGTTGGTACAAAAAGTCTTGAGTAATGATGTCCCAGTTATTTTGGCTTCATTATTAAAATTATATTGACCTTGATTTTTTAAAATTTGCAAATCAATGTTTGATGGATGTACCAGCTTTTAAGTATGCCCAATTATGTGAATATTTTTGGTTGCAACACAACTACTATGGAATGCTTTACCATAATATTCAAGATTGATTCTAAAACATGGGATTTTAGGAAACATTTAAAAATCTATTTTAACAAGCCTTTTTTACTGTATTAAGGAGGGATGCTAACTTACTGTAACAATGATTTATTGTATTGAGGATTAGGAAGAAGTTGAATAATACTTTTATTATAGACACTGCTGGTATAATTAATTTCTCTACTTTTATCATATTTTGTGAATTGGAAAGTCGGTATGTTTTTTTTTTTATTTTAGATTTGCTTATTGTTTAAGATTGATATATTATGTATATATTATAACCCGCTTTGAACATTGGAAGAGCAGGCTATATGTTTTTATTAATAATAATAATCTTAATAGAAAAATGGTATGCAGAATAAATTTTTACCAGTAGTATATGCAAATTAAGGGAACAACTTCATCTCTGCTCAAACTGTAGTCAATAGAATATTCATCAAAGAATTGCTTGTCATTCACCAGCAGGAACTTCCACTGCTAGGTCCTGGCAATTCAGTCCTTACTAACAGACATGGAAGAAAATCATAGCATAGCTTCAGCCACTGCTGCACTCACTGAAACAAAAGTGGGGGGTGGACACTAGGTCTTTCCAAAAGAAGAAGGCAATTCACCCAAAGTTTTTAAAAAAATGTATTCTTTTGTGGTCAATCCGAGGGAACAATCAGCTGCCCACGGATGCGGCACCAGTGAGAAACGGAAGAAGTGAAAGAACACTGGCGGTGGCAGCGGAGAGAACAGTGGACAAGAACGAGTGACCCTGATCGACCAGAGGAGAAGACAGCACATGGCAGCAAATGAGCTCCCAGGATCAGGGCAACAATAGAGCAGAGAGGGACCCCAACAGTAGCAACACCAGAGAACCAAGGAGGGGAAAGTGCTTACCAGATGTACAAACATCTCTCTCTCTCTCTCTTACTCTCTCTCTTTCACTCTCTCACCTGCGAACTAAATTGGTTGGATAAACTACATGATGATAATAGGGCTAAAAGCCACCATCCCAAATGAATTGAATAAAATCCCCATAGGCATCTTGACCAGACAACACCCCCATCAACTGGATCAACCTAATTACAACATCACAAACAACCAAAAACAAAAAGGCAGTCCTGAACAATAACCAACATGACCACAATCTCAAAAAAGATAAATCACACACACAACTACAAAATGTTAAGCGTACCAAAATCAAATAAGACACCTATGCCTCAATAACCACAGGATACATAAATGTGAGATCAGCGGTCAACAAGACAATCAGAGACTGGATAGAAACAAAACAACTAGGACTACTGTTCATAACGGAATGGCTATGTCTTAAAGATGACCCAGCACTGCTTGACATATTCCCACCAGGATACAAAATGATACACATCAACGGAAATAAAAAGAAAGGAGGAAGAATCACACTATTATACAAAGCCTCCTTCACAGTTGAACTCATCGCAAAACACACTTCCTCAGTAATAGAAATCCTGGCATGCAAAATTGCAGATACCACATTAAATGACCAACTATGCATCATACTGTTCTACTGTCCCCCAGGAAGTTGACTCGATGCCCAGGAGGACTTCCGGGATTTCATATCAAACATCTGCACAAACCAGTCAGAGGTCCTTTTATAGGAGATAATCTACACCTAGAAAAACAGCACAGCACCAACACTAGAAGTCTAATGGATTTCCTAAACCAATGGAAATTTAAAACAACACAAGCTAAGTCATCACTCACCAAAGGGCACCTACTAGACATACCACAGGTTCTCAGACAACAACCACATATTAGAAAATTTCAGATGGGAAGAAGTACTATGGTCAGACTCACATTTACACTACAGTGGGCAAAGAACAGAACGAAAAGAAAATCTAGTTTACTACAAACCTTCACAACCAGAAGAAAGGTGAACGATCAAACCTTCTGGACAACAGGGCTGGACGAACACAGTAATATACCACCAAACAATATCCACTTCATGAGAAATTGGGACATAGTAAGCGAAAACATATTGAACAAAATAGCACCACTCAAAACGAAAACAAAAAGCAACCATGACCCTGGTTTAACAATGAGATACTACAGGTGAAAAAATTATGTAGAAAACTAGAAAGAAAATGGACAAAACAAATAAAACCATATGAAGAAAAGCCATGAGAACATACAACAAGAAAATAAAGAAGGCAAAAGCGCAATACTACAGTATACATGAACCATGAACAGATAAATATGAAAAAAATATTTGAGCTTAGAATAGCCTATTGAAAACCCAAAACATAGTAGTATCAACCAAAACACCACCAACTGTAAAAGAGCTTGCCAAATATTTTGAACAAAAAATAATAAAGGCAAGAACAAATTAACACAAACACCCATTACAGACTTCCTACACGATAACGAGACCAACGATACCTACATCATAGCAGACAAAATCTGGTCTGACTTTAAACCACCCAAAACCAAAACAGTTAAGACACTACTGACAAAATAAGCATGTGCATACTGTATGCTAGACAAATGTCCCAATTATATGATGAAAAACCCACCAGACTGGTTCATTATTTGCCTCACCGAACACTTCACCTACATGTTTTCGAATGGACAATTCCCATCTGACAAGGGTGACATTATACTCACCCCGATCCCAAAAAACACTACCAAAAACATCAGCAGCAACATCACAAACTACAGACCAGTAGCCTCAATACCATTCTCAATCCTTCACAAATCTCAATCAGGGTTCAGACCACAACACAGCACAGAAATGGCAATAACCACTCTGATAACAAAGTTCAGAAGTCTAATATGCCAAGGTCAGAAAATCGTAGTATTACAATTCGACATGTTGAGTGTGTTTGACCTTGTAGACCACACAATACTAATGGCCCTGCTTGACAATACGGGAATTAGTGGAACAGAGGCAACATGGTTCAATGGTTTCCTAAGGACCAGATCCTACATAGTAAAGATGTCCAACCAGCTATCTGCCTCTTGGACCTCAAAATGTAGAGTACAACAGAGCTCACCATTATCACTGATAATGTTCAATATAATGATGGCCCCACTCGGGGAAAAAACTGGAACAAATGGATCTCAATCCATTCATATATGCGGACGATGTCACCATCTACTTACCTTTTAACCACGGTATCACATAAATACTAGACAAGGTCAAAAAAGGCCTGGACCGTATAGAAAACTTGGCCCCAACCTTCAAACTCAAATTAAACAGAGAGAAGACAAAATTCCTGGTCCTATCCGACCTTTACAACCACATAACTCACCAAAACTTTACAATCAAACATAAAACATACCAAACTGAAACACAACTAAAATACTGGGAATCATTCTTGATAAACGCCTATCTCCGAACAGCCAAGTTTCAACAGTTACATCACAATTCTTCAAAATACTATGTAAGCTGAGAAGGATCAGGGACTATTTTCCTAGACAATTATTCTGGCCAAGAAAAGTCTCCTTATTGATTTGTTAAGAAAAGTCTCCTGATTGATTTTGGACTACTTTATGGAACACTGTGATGAAAAAGAAAATCATATGGAGCTAAGAAATTTTTTGTATCTCCATTTAGGAAATTGAGCATATATTTAAAAATTTACACAAAAAATAAACAAAACTGCAAAGCTGGATCGATGACAATTACATGCCCACCCTTACCAATGGTTTTGCTTAAGTATAATGCCAATGTGGTGGTAGCATGCAATTCTGACTGATCCAATAGCAATCTTCTACTATTGGTTGTGAATATAAGTAATATGATAGGGAGTTGGGTGTTTTGCTACTGATATATGTTTACCCCCTCCTGTTTGAAGTAATCAGGGTGCTGAAGATATTGACGTATTAAAGAGCACCACTAGGTGCAAAACATAGGTATCACCTATGTGATAAAATGGTAGATCTTTCTCCAGCACACCCTGCAGCACAACTTGTGGCACTCTTTGATACAGAATTGTCTGATTCCCAAGTGAGGCTCGGTTAGCAGGAATTTAAACCCAAAGCAAACATGCACGACCTCTTTTCTCTGCTGTGATTTGAATGGCGCACATAGGGGAAATTACGCTGTTCTATACTAGCAAGCCAGGAATAACACAAACTCTATTTTATCTAGCACACAAAGTAGTCTGGATGCCATAGTGGAAGTGGAGAGCAGGGTTATTCTCGTCTAATTTCTGCTGGTATGGTTCTACTCAAACAGTTGATCTGCCTCATATGCTATTTGATTGCCCTAATATTCAAAGGTTTTGGCTAAATATATGGCATATAATACAATGTATAACTGGCACATCAGACAAATATTTCATTGGATATCATTATCCTGTGTTCTGTATACCCTGCATTTCAAGATTCTACATGTGCTCCAAAGCTTATAGACACTTTATTTATTTGTGTATTTATTTATTTATCTACCTATGTATATATTTGGATTTTGTTCACACCTTTTTCAGTAGTAGCTCAAGGTGAGTTACATTCAGGTACACTGGGTATTTCCCTGTCCCCTGGAGGGCTCACAATCTAAATTCTTAAAGTATCACCTCATCAACCAATCTTTGGGGCCCTTTTATTAAGCTGCGGTAGGGCAAATGTGCACCAAATCGACACCACCGCCGGGGTAGTATGGGCTCCTGGTGGTAATTCTGAAGCTGTTTCCCACGGTAGAAAATGAGTTGTTATTTTGATTTCAGTTGGTATTCAACTGATATTGTTCAGCTGAAAAAAAAAACAGTCTCCTTAAATGTAGTGTTCCGGTGGAACTATATATGCCAGTATAATAAATACAAACTTCATGCAGCAACTAAAACTGTTGCATATGATAAACTGAAAACTCTGTGGCAGCCCATTGAGCAAATGTTATTAATTAACTGTATTGCTGAGGTAAACTGCTCACTTATGAGCAGTGGCGTAGGCCGAAGGCAATTTTTGGGTGGGCCAAAAGGTTGGATGGGTGGACACTAGGGTTGCCATCTTTCTGAAAGAGAAAAACCCACCACCTAATGCGCCCGTGCTCTGCCTCATCCCATTCTCCACCCGTACTCCGCTCCCAATAAGTTCAATGAGGGTAGCAGTGCAGGCCACACTGAAGCTAGAGGGAAATCCAAAAGACTGCACTCTTCAGTCCCCGTTGAGCCATGATCCCCCAACACATATATGCTTCTCCTGTATCAGGGCTTGTCAATTCTTTTGTGGACACAACCCCATAATAGTGGCCAAATAAAATTATGTGACCCCCCCCCCCCCCCTGGAGGTGCAGAACAATTATGTACCTATAGAGATCCCACTCAAGTTGTGACACCAAATGTGGATTGTGTGGCCCCATTTGGTAACCCAACCCACAGTTTGGAAAGCTCTGTCTTATATGGTATTGAAGCCAAATATATTCTGCATCCACAGAACCCCCTGGCCCTTCCCCAACAGTGGATGCAGAGCAGGGCTAGGACACTTCCCCATAAAACTCACCAAATACATATTTGTCTTTTATGTAATCTCAATAACATACGTGTAAAGTAATTCAAGCTACTCAGAACCTTGATCAAATCTATCATTCCAGCACTAGCTCCCAAAACAAGGATTCTACCTACGATATTTTAGGGCCTTTAATATTACAGTGATGTCCTAAAATATCAATACATCTATTAGGAAAACTGAACAAGCCAAATCACTACAGAATGCTACATAGAAAATTCATACTAAAAGAATACCTTGGTCACACACACAGAACACAAATGCCAAATACAGAATAGGTGACCACAAATATAAACATGAATTAAACCGAAATCCCAAGAAGCCAGCCTTTTCATGTAGTACAATACCAGAGAAATAGAAAGAGATGCATTTCCTCCTATACTGTGCAAAAAAGAAAGATGACACATGACAGGGATGGTGTTAAAGGAGTGCAGCTATTGCAACTGCCCTTGGCCCCCTGGTCAGAGAGAGCCCCAAGCCTGCCAGAACTTGAAGAAGGTGCAGCCTGATAATGTGGTTTGGGGTGCCTCCTAGATTTCTGCCCTGGGCCCCAGCCATATCTAACACCACATCTGGCAGGATGTACATTTCAAATCTGACGTATTCTAATCACAAAATAGAAAATAAAATTATTTTTTCTACCTTTTGTTGTTTGCTCATTTTTTTTCCAAATAATGTTCCAGCCAGTCAGCCGCCACCTCCCATGAGTCCAACACCTCTCTCCCTTCCCCCCAGCCCCCAAAGGGTCCAACACTTTTCTCCATTCCCTCCAGCCCCCCCACCATGTCCAGTACCCCTTTCCCTTCTCTCCAGCCTACCCCTATGGGTCTAGCACTTCTCTCCCATCCCTACAGCCCTTCCCCCAACAGCTCCAGCATCTCTTTCCCTCCAGCCCCTCCCCCTACAGCTCCAGCCCCTCTCTCCCCCCCGCCCCCCCCCCCCCCATATGTCCAGCACCCAGCCAGCCACCCAGCTTGCCCCTCCCATAGGGCAGCACTTCTCTCCCTTCCCTCCAGACCCCTCCCCCCCCCCCCCCCCCCCCCGGAAAGTCATATCTGTCTTTTTCCTCCCTGCTTCTGTTGGTCCTTTCCATGTGCTCCCACCTTGTCCCACGAGTCTGGCACTTCAGATTTTTTTCCTCCCTGCTTTTAACTTAGTATTGGCGTGCACTACCAGCGATTCACAGACACAGGCCTGACTCTGGGGTTCCCTCTGCCACGTCCTGCCCTAACAGGAAGTTGCATCGGAGAGGGCGGGATGTGGAAGAGCGAACCCTGAAGCTGGCCTGTGTGTGTGAATTGCTGACAGGTAGCATACACCAATACTCAAGCTGGAAGCACTGCGGCAGAAGGACAAAAAAAAAACAGAATTGAAGGACTCGCAGGACGGGAGTGGGAGCGAAGGGAAGGGAGCAAGCCAGCTAGTGATGCGGTATTAGTTGGAAACGTTGAGTGCACAATTCCTGGGTGGGCCTTGGGCAAAAGTGGGTGGGCCTGGGCCCACCCAGGCCCACCTGTGGCTATGCCCCTGCTTATGAGCCTGATTGTTGTTTGAAGTCTATTTTCTAAGTTTTGTGTTTCACTTTTTTGTTCTTGATTTTGATAAAAATGTTAATAAAATACATTGAACTAAAAATAAATAATAAATAAGGTATCTGATGCACTTACTTCTCAAGCTAAGTTTTACCTGTTTTTCTGCAAAAGATTTTGCACTGTTAACACAATAAATTAGATGCATTACACTGGCTCAAAGTGTCAGTTATTGTCACCATTTTTGTCTGTTCATAGACATGCATCAGGGCCCTTTTCTTGAATTTGACCAGAATTTGGTAGGGGAGCCTTGTACTAAGGCACCAACACGCCTACCAAATTGATGCGCCAGAGGAGCAGAGCCATCCATAAACTGGGAGGCACAAACTGGAAATGGAGAATAAAACACAAGAATCCTAAGAAATGGGCCAGTATTGTGTTTACTCTAGAAGTGAATGTTCAAAATCTCTTGGAAAGCTTAATATGACTGAAGACAAATAATTTTAGGAAAAGGGTACATCTATATGATCACTAGGTAACATGCAGGCATCAGCCTACTTATCATAACAGTAAAATCATATTCTGAAAAGGAGCAAAAACTATTCTTAAAACAAGTTGGGGTAGTTCTATTAACTGGGCTCCTAAATTTACCCACAGCTTACACATGTAAGTGCACTACACACTATGCTGTAACAAAGTTCTTCAGTGCCTTAGCATTTAAATACAAGGGGGGGGCATATATGTGGGCAATATATGGGTATGTCTCCTACTTATGCACCTAACTTATAGAATATGAAAACTGATTTGCATAGCTTTCTGAACTTAGGTGCACCCATTTATATCTTCCAGCGATATGGCTTAAGCAAGTGCGCCAAAATGTAGGCAGGTCGATGCTGATTTACACTAGTATTTTATAAAGCATCTTAGTGCCCAGATGCCTTTACAGAAGTGGTACTCAGCACGCAGCATTGAGGCACCTGCATTGTGCTGCCCAGTTATTGAATTGTCCTCCATGTAAGTAAATTTATTTAGAAAACTTGCAGAACAGCAAAATCTTGAGAGGCCAAATATGAATTTTTCATTGTCCATCTCTTTCCTTACCTTCAGACTCTGTCCATGTTTCACCTACTGGCTTCTCCAGGGAGAGAAAATTGAAAGGGACTGCCAGCCACAATCTTAAACTTGATAAACAGCACAGCATTCTAGCTTCAAGACTGTTTCATAGTTGCCTAGAGCAGTGGTTCTCAGACCTTTCCTGGAGGATCACCACCAGTCGGGTTTTCAGAATATCCCTAATGAATATGCATGAGACAGATTTGCATGACTGTCACCTCTATTATATGCAAATCTCTCTTTCATGCATATTCTTTAGGGATATCCTGAAAACCCGACTGGTGGTGGTCCCCAGGACACGTTTCAGATACCCTGGCCCGGAGCATATACAGTTTGTATTTTATGAACACCTTTTCACATTTTTTTTTTTGCGAAAATATTTGCCCTCTGTTGCAGCTTTCAAAAGAATTTTGAATGTTCATCTTAGGTTAAGATACCTGATTCTGTGTGTTCCCTTTTCTGTTTGTTGAAGTGTACACATGTCTATGCCTCCAACTCTTATTTCAGTAAGATTTGATTTGTGGTGACCAATGCATTTTTCATTGTAGGGAAAACACACACTGCATGTGGCCACAGGAAAAGAAGGGGAATGGTGTGGCCTCATTCCAGTTGGTAATCCTTGCAACAGAGTAACCACAACAGGCCTGAAATGGAACCTCAGTAAGTTCACGCAAATGCACTATAATAATTCAAACTGAGAAAGTAGATCACAGTCAAAACAAATAAACTTTCTCCAAACAGCTACTTAATGACCAATTGGGTGAACTTGGCATCTTTATCGATCCAATTTTTAATCACTTTAAAACATGTATAGTACAGCTAGTCCTTAACTTTATTTTACATGTAATTCTTTCTTCCTTTTTTTTCTTTTTGTATAAAATCCAAGCAGGAGACATTAACACCGACATAAATTCATGTTGAGCCATGCGGCTGTTTCAAGGTCAGTCTCCATTAAGTTCACTGCCGCGTTTAGATTTAATTGATTTTGATGAAGATTCTACGTTTGCCCAGCTGCCTTTGAGCCTGGATGGGTTGAGCACTATATATTCTGAAGAATCCTATAATATTTATGTGTATTAATAACTGGTGATTAAATAGCTTTTTGGAGAAGGTTTATTTGTTTTGATCTCAGTAAGTTCAACATGATTAATACTGTAGATGTAAGGCACTGATTATGAATGAAGTTTACTTTGGTTTGTTTATAAAGTACATTTAACAAATTTGAAAAATTAAAGCAGTAATTAAAAAACCCATAAAATCAATGGTGTATAGTGCTGAAAGTATGTACAATGATTCTGGAATATATAAAGGAGAGGAATTCAAATTGTGAACTTTTGAACAAAAAGGACAAACATGGGAGTAGTGGTGTAAAATAATTTGACAGAGTCAATCAATGTTTTAAGGGATTGATAGGTAAAGCAGTAGATGGGCAAACAATGAAACCTATATAGATTATACGGCTGGATATAAGAGCACTTAAAGGATTTGGGGTTTTTTGTCATTCTAGGTTTATAGGGGGGTAAAAGGGTCAGTAAATCATTCTCATGAGGGACAGTTGCACTGTGAAATGTAAAGGGAAAAGAAGTAGAAAACACAGACCAATTTTTAGCAAAGAAGGAAAAAGACACAATCAAATTCAGAATAGAAAGGGACATGTTAAAAAAGAGGCCATGAGTGAGGGAAAAAGAAAACCTTGGTGTTTTTTCAGGCATTGATTCAGTTTACCTAGGTAAAAAGAAACAACAGTGAGCCAACCTGGATTAGATATCTGAAAAGCAAGTGAAAATGGGAAAGAATGCTACATAGAAGGCATCCAGGTGGAATGAAAAAGTGAATCATGAAATGAGAGAATCTTACAGACGGGGGAAATTCTGTAGAGTGAGCACTACCATTTACATTCCGATTGCATTTGTATGAGTTTAGAATAGTGGTATGTATGTGTGTATATATATATATATATATATATATATATATATATATATATATATATATGTGTGTGTGTGTGTATATATATATATATATATATATATATATATATATATATATACATGCTATATGTACATAAATGCTACAATTCTGCCTAAGGAGGAGAAGTCATTAAGACATGTTATTTTAGTGTTAAACCCAGTTATTAGTAATTAGGGGGGATCTTATACTAAAGGTTAGCTCGAGTTATCTGCAGCAGGTCCAATTTTATTCTTATGGGCCTTGCTGCAGATAACTCGCGTTAATCTTTAGTAAAAGCCCCCCTAGGTCTCGAGATATAAAATGGCACCTGTGCTAACATAGTAAACGTTAGCAGTAAAATATTTTAACATTAGCCCTTGTTGATAACTTTTCCAAAGTGCTATTCTGCAAATGTACATGTGGAGGGGCATTTTTGAAAGGTTTTCCAAGTCAGAACATCCCAAATGGACATCTACCTTGCATACATTTTCAAACAGGAAATATGTCAAGATTTCCTGTTTGGTGGAAAACTAAGCAGATCAGTATTAGAAATACACGATCTTTATTAATATAATTGCATATATCGGAGATATGCAAACTATATTAATAAAGATCGTGTATTTCTAATACTGATCTGCTTGGTTGTTTTCCACTTTGGAGTAAGATTTCCTGTTTGAAAGTGCTTGAGATTGACGTCCATATGCTGGAAGCGGCTGGGCATGAACATCCATTTTACAAACTGAAACATCCAAATTATGAACAAGGGACATGAACGTCAGCATTCTTAGAAAATGGCCAGACAGACATCTGTGCAGAGCACAGGGGGTCAGACCAGTGTAGTTAGTGCAGTGGACTATGAAGACTATGATCCAGGGGATTCAGGTTCAGATCCCACTTTAACTTTTTTTATTTTGTAATTATGAGCCCTCCAGGAACAGCTACATACCTACTGTACCTGAATGTATACGACTTCTACAGCTTTTATAGGCTTGCAGGTGGCTTATATATTTAGGTAACCTAGATATGTTTCTGTTTCTGGAGGGCCCACAATTGCAAAAAAAGAAAAAGAAATGGAATTTGAAGCTGGATCCCTTAATTTACTCTCCGCTGCACTATCCACCAGGCCATTGGTCCCCAAACTTGGCCCTGGAGGCACCCCAGCCAGTCAGGTGTTCAGTAAACCCACCATGAATATTCATAAGAGAGATTTTCATGCAGTGGAGGTGTTACATGCAAATCTCTTACATGAATATTCATTGTGGGTATCCTGAAAACCTGATTGGCTGGGGTGCCTCCAGGACCAGGTTTGGGAACCACTGTACTAGGCTACTCCTCAGACTTGCTTCCTGCTTTGCTAAGAATGCGCATAATACTTGAAGCTGTCATAGAGCCTGGTTTCCCTTTTTGGTTTTACTTTCAGGGGAGAGAGAGAATGGGACAGCAGCCACTAGGGGATTAAACAGGTGTCATTCTTTAATCACTCCAGTGTTCAATCAGGGCACCTTTTTGTACTCTGGATGTACCTGAAACATGTCTAAATAAGGATATCTTTCTTTTTAGACATGGACATTTCTTTCCTTTCGGTAATCGCTGTTGATCTTCCAGGTATCAGGCCCTCCTTAATCCGAATAGGAAATGGCCTGAAAATATAAAATGTACAGAGCACAATACCATTTATAATAATAAAGTTTTGTGTTCTGTGCGTTTATCTTTTAAGGCAAAGTCAGTAGGCAGGCAGCCAGGTACAGGCAAAGTCAGTAGGCAGGCAGCCAGGTACAGGCAAAATCAGTAGGCAGGCAGCAGGCAATAGAGTAATCCAGGTACAGGCAAAGTCAGCAACGAGGGACAAGTAGATATGAAGCAAACTACTGAGCAAGTAACACCTACCAAAGTAGAAGCCGAAGCATGGAGTCCAGGAAGAGCTCGGCTAATAAGGTGCTGGCGTCTGACATCAGCAGGAACCAGCAGGGAGAAGGAGCACAGTCATAGGACAAGAGCAGGGAAAGGAGGAACCGGAAGACCAATAGGAGAGAAGCAAGGGAAGACAGGCAGAGGGAGAGCAGACACAAGTGCATGGAAGCAAAGCAATTAAGGAGCCTGCAACCACCGCTCTCTGAACAAACCCAGAGAAGAACTACACACACATGGCTCGGGGCAGTGCCAGTCAAGTGTGCGTGTCAACAGGACCCCGCGCAGCCCGAGGACGCCGCTTGCGTTGAGGTAGGGGACATGACAGGTCCTTATTTTTAAGAGAGTTCTAATTTTTAGGGAACTTAAATTCTGTTGCTGAATTTGTGCTTTGTTGGATTGTTGCAATATTAATAAATTTTGAGTCCTTCAAGTTGCCTCCTCCTTATTTTATGGATTGCTGCGGTCTGGGACGTATGGTATGCAACTCTCAGCTTGGGAGTCATCATCCGTGTGGCTTTAGATCCTGTCTGTCAATGGAGAAAAAGTTGCTTACCTGTAACTCTTGTTCTCCGTGTATAGAAGGATCCTAAGCCACACTCGCCTACCCAGTCCCCCACCCCCCCTTAGTTGAAATTTCTCTGTACTATTATGTTTAGGACAGACTAATGTCCTTAATGAAGGGGGATTTTAAGGAGGTAAGTGTATGTGGGGTGGAAGCTTCATTTAAATTGGTTTCTAGGGGGTGAGTTCCAACTGTGCTAACGTGGATGACATCATCATCATCAGTGTGGCTTAGGATCCTTCTGTCCACAGAGAACAAGTATTACAGGAAATCAACTTCTTTAGATGTGGGCACAAATTAATGGGCTAACACTCACATATACCACTACTACTTATCATTTCTATAGCGCTACTAGACATATGCAATGCTGTGCACTAAACATGCTTGAAATAGATATATGCCTTTATTCTAATGAAATATGAGTGTAATTGGTACATGACTGTTCACATGCACTTTAGAGAATTGTTCTGCATGTGCCAAGCTACTGCATTAAGTGTTAGCGTGGAGATGCATTCACAGTGCATACTAATTAGCATATTAACTCATTAAAGTGCTTTAGTAAAAGGGGCTTTTATTGTACAGGGAGCAGGCATCTTTCAGTTAAAATGAAGCCCTGAAACAATGAGTCACAGGATGAGGGAGAAAGAGGGTAGACTCAGAATTAATTTAAGGAAATATTTCTTTATGGATAGGGTGGGGAATGTATGGAACATCCTCTCAATGTAGTTGGCAGTGATGAGGACTGTGATCTCTAAGGGAGAGGAAGGGATTATAGAGCTTAGTACATTGTTTACCAACTTTCTGTGGCTGCAACCTCAATTTAGTGGCCACAGACAAATACGTGATCTTCAGCTCTACAGGCCATCATGTTGCACTGGCTGCAATGCAAATGTACTCCCCCACTCCCTGTGGAACCCATGTAGGACTAGTTATCGGGCAGCCATTATAGGAGGCGTGGGTTGATGACTTTTTTCCCAACCCAGTTTGGATTTTGGACTCTGTTTGAAGTTCTGACACACAATTTGAGAAGTGCTGCCTTAGTAATTGATATGGATGGACAGACTGGATAGACCACTGGTCTTTATCTGCCATCATTTTTCTACTTCTTTTTTTTTTTTAGTTCAATAAAAGAAAACAAATATAGCGGAACCTGAATTAGACTGATTGATTGCTCTTTCTCTCTGAACTTGTTCTATTTGACTCGACAGAGCACACTAAAAATCAGAAAAAACTCACCACATGCCTTAGGAGAGCTTTTTGCTTTCTTTAAACACCTTGAGATTGTATAATAATTATGGTTGATTTTGAGTATTTAAATACGAAAATGAAGTATCTACAGGAAATATGAGAGATGAGCATTTCTACAGTGCCAGATGTTTCACTGGCAGAAGTTCAGGAACAATGCTATAATTTCAAGCTTGCTCATGTATATTTGCTAAGTAAGTTGATTTCTCAGCCCTCGTGTAAGCAGATTAAATGAGGAAAATAGCTTTAGGATAAACCGACAAATCTTTCTTTTCTGCTTTTTCTTGCTTTCTTTATTTCGTAGTCATCACAGCTTTTAGGTTCAGCAACTTATTTTGACGTGACAAAGTGAGAGCGAGAGCATTAGTAAAGAGAGGGCCAAGAAAGAAAATAATGCTGCCTTAATGAACTACGGAATAGTGGATCATCATTTAGTGCTAGATTTACTAAAAAGCACTAGGCGTTAACATGCATTGTTTACCACAGGTTCCATTTTATGCAATTGGGGGCCAATTTGTATGTTAACAACATTAGCTTGCGAGAACATGGTAGTTCACGTGAATAAAACTCACTCATACTTTGATTAGAAGCAACGATACCCAAAGCTGCTTCCATTTCTTTTCTTTTTTAAATTATTTATAGGTTACAAATAGGAGTGGCCTGGTGGTTAGAGCACCAGTCTTGAAATCCGGAGGTGGCCGGTTCAAATCCCACTGCTGCTCCTTGTGATCTTGGGCAAGTCACTTAACCCTCCATTCCCTCAGATACAAACTTAGATTGTGAGCCCGCCTGGGACAGAGAAATATCCAGAGTACCTGAATGTAACTCACCTCGATCAACTAATGAAAAAAGGTGTGAGCAAAATCCAAATAAATAAAAAAAATAATACACTCAAGTAAGTCAATTGTACAGAATTCTGAAGCAATAAGGACAAATACAAAAGCAACATGCTTCCCACAATATAAGTGAATACTTTCAGCTCAATTCCACCCTATGGGGGAAACCAATATTTTCAGAGTAAAACATTATTACAAGGAAAATAAGGGTCACATTAAGAGTTACAGAGAACTGAATATAATCTAAACACCACTAACAGTCCCACCTATGGGGTCTATTACGGAAATTCTCTTGGGAGCCAAGAAAGCAGTTGTGAAGGTTCCAAAAATATATACTTATTAGACTAGTAATACATAATACATTTTGAAGAAAATTTTAAATAAAAAGTGGTTTCCAGCTGAATAAATCTAGGAAGAAGCAGCAAAAGAGAGATATCTGGGAATGCCAAAATTTCCACACCCATAAATGATTTATCTCTGCACTTGAAATATTGTTTTAGTAACAAGTCTCTAACTAGTAGGAAAAGTCACCACCAATTGCACTTGGGAAATCCCAGATACTCCCACCAAGTTTCCAATACGCGCCAGTGGATCTGCCATAATATCACCTCTATTCAGAAATTCATGATGCTTTTGCTCAGGCAGATACTAAGCTCGAAAAATGGATGACATTACTTTGTGAGAGAATTGTAACACCTCAGAATACTATTTCTTAAACATCTCTCTAGTTTTTTTTTTATAACCTTTAATTAACCCCAATTAAATTCTCAACACTTTCCAATCTAAATGAAACAGTAGATAAATCTGTAATACATATTGCTTGAGCCAACTGAATCTATGCAACAGATTGTTCATAATTTTGAAATGTCTGCACAAAAGAATTAAGTTTAGCCAGGTCCATATCATGATGATTTATCTTTGTCTCCAAAATTTTAATCTGAGGTACAAAATTATTCATTACTTGGAGAACTGCTTTATCCAAATCTGAAAGAGAAAGCCTAATAGATTCTGGGATTGTAGCTGCTGGCTTATCCAAAAGTGTGGTGTTTTAGACAAATGCTATATAATTACAGGGCAATAGTATATCTTTACTTAACATACTGTGTATAATGACAAATTAGATTTATTTTGTGAATATTATTTGTGTGCTATGAAGACCAGCTACATTACTCTTGTACACTAGTGAAACCTTACTGCACCTGCCAAAAGTGAAAGCATATTACAAGCTCTCTTCAGTGTAGTTCCCATTATCAACAACTTTCCATCCTTCTGTTCAGATCCTACGAAAACTCTGTAACAGATTTGTTGAGTAAGATATAGCCAACAAAAAAATATGGGCATGTCTTTTTAAATGTATATTTCTTGCTTTGATAGGCTGCCCTAAGTTATCCAGCTAGTGAACTGAATATCTTTACTACCGGATATGTTACAATGCTGACTACAGAAACAAAAAAAGAAGTGGAAATGATCACAAAAAAGTTGTTCCAGGATGATAAATAAAAAGTTTATTCAAAAATGTATAATGTCATAAAGCATGTGTGTCAATGCATGTAATAATCCAGCAGATGTGTAATCACAGTTCTGTAAACAAATGCTGTTCAGATGGACCCTACAAGGGCCATGTTTTGGCAAACAAGCTTTCCTCAGGACTCCTTCCTGTAGATAGCATAAATTTCAGACTGAAAGAAACCAACTGGATATACGTGAAAAAAAACAACCTAATACTGGTAGACTGCTTAAAACCTAACGTGCTGATAAAGCTATAGCACAATCTCTGACTGAAAAGTCTGTGTCATCCAGCTATTCAGCACCAGAATTTACTTGGATAGTGGCACTGAATATCTGGATATATTTTGACCTTTGCAGCCTGTGTATAAAACTCATGCTGACCAATCAGCTGAATATTTTTAAGGCATGAAATAAATGCTAATTCTAACCCTATTCTCAGGCAAAAGCATCAGCCTGAAAATAGATATGTGTTAATTACAAGCACAGGTGTTTAGCAGCGTGGCCACTGAGAATAATAATAATAAGCTTGACTCCACAGGAATAATTTATTCAAAAGACCAAAATAAAAACCATTTTGTCATTTTATTTTAGTACTTCTTGCACTGAAGCATTATAGAACGTCTCCTCTTAGCTCAGTAATGTTCAAATTTGCATTTAATCAACATATAAACACATAAATGATTGATTTACTTAGCCAGGAATCAGGTTCTGTTCCCCAGCACAGACCCTTATAGCTGGGAATATGAAATCTAGGAGACATTTCAGAGTGTGCAAAGGGATGGGAAGACTAATGCCCTTCTCTGAATGATTTTTACAAACATTCTCTTAGTAGTAACATTCTGAAAGGAACTAAGGGCCCCTTTTACCATGCTACGGCAAAAGGGGGTCTGTGCCGGTGTCATGTCAAGGCCCCCTTTTACTGCAGCGGGTAAAAGATAGGTATTTCTTTCTTCGGGGGGGGGGGGCTTTACCACCTCCCACTGAAGTGGTAGTAAGGGTCCCGCGCTAACTCGGTGGTACATACCATCGCTACAAAATAACAATTTTTTGTAGTGCTGGATATGACGGCACACTGGAGGTGGGAACTACTGCCGGGCTGCTGCAGTAGCCTGGTAGTACTTCACTTTTGGCGAGCAGTAATCCTGCCTTGGGCTTACCCCCACTTTGTAAAAGGGCCCCTAAGTTTTGTATTTTATTCCTGTAGAAGGCTTTGTAGTGGAAAATGAGCAAGCAGATCAGTATATTATCCAAACTTTTTCATTGAAGATACCATATCTAAGACAGTTGCCCGATACAGGCCGTGTTTCACCCACAAAAGGGCTGCGTCAGGGGCTAGTCTGTATCTCTACGAATAAGAACAATTGCAAATTGCATATCAGGACAAGGAAATGCAAACAAAATCCAGCACAAACAATGTGTCCTGTTGTGTTTCCAAATCACCAGCAAGTAGTCTGCTATCAAAGCTTTGATAGCAGACTATTTGCTGGTGATTTGGAAACACAACAGGACACGCTGTTTGTGCTGGGTTTTTTTTCATTTCCTTGTCCTGATAATGCAATTTGCAATTGTTCTTATTCGTAGAGATACAGACTAGCCCCTGACGCAGCCCTTTTCTGGGCGAAACACGGCCTATGTCGGGCAACTGTCTTAGGTATGGTATCTTCAATAAAAATATTTTGGATAATATACAATGAAACCTCGGTTTTCGTTGATAATCCGTCCGAAAATAATAGGCGAAAACCGAGACAATAAGAAATTTTTCTTTTACATGAATAAAAAAGACTAATGTATAGAATAAATGAACATTTAGCATGGCATTTACCTTTCTGAAGACTCTTCTTGGCGTTTGGAAGACGGAGAGAGAGGTGCAGATATTATTGTTTGGGAGGGAGATCCCCCTCCATAAGGACAATAGGTATCAAGACACTATCTGGGGGGCTCACTTCCCTTCTTGGTCTTTTGGCACGAGGACCAGCTTCAGAGTCAGTGGACCCATGTCGCACAAGAAAGCTGTCCAAAGAGGTTTGTTTCTGCCGCCTCTTTAAGATTTGCCTAAAATGAGGCAAGACATTATCATTAAACAAGTTGCAGACACGGCCTGCAACAGCTTTGTCTGGGTGATTTTTCTCCACAAACACCTGTACTTTAGTCCACATGGAGAAGATGGCCTTAATCTCTGAAGAAGGCACATTCTCCCATGTCTCTTCCTCCTTATCCGAAGCAACTTCTTCATCTGCCATCTGTTGCACTTCTAGTTGAAGCTCTTGCAGCTCTTCAGTGGTGAGTTCTTCACTGTGGTCATCCACCAACTCTTCCACATCCTCACCACTCACCTCCAAACCCATGGACCTCCCCAAATAAACAATTGACTGCACATCTTGTGTAGGGTCATCAGGTGAAGGCTCTATCTCCTCTAAATCTCTCTCATGCACACATCCTGGCCATAATTTCTTCCAGCCACAGTTCATCATCCTGGATGTCACTCCCTGCCAAGCCTTATCTATGAGGCTAATGCAGTTGAGAATGTTGAAATGTTTTTTCCAGAACTCTCTTAAGGACAATTCTGCATCTGATGTCACCTCAAAGCACCTTTGAAACAATGCTTTTGTGTACAGTTTCTTGAAATTGGAAATGACATTCTGGTCCATGGGCTGGATGAGTGGTGTGGTATTAGGGGGCAAGAACTTCACAGTGATAAAACTGAACTGCTCCAACAATGCATCTTCCAAACCTGGAGGATGTGCAGGAGCACTGAACTAAAAGCAGCAGGGTGGGCAAAACGAAGAAATTTGTACCATCAAGCCACGGTCATTTATGAAGAGGCACTGAACCAAAAGCAGCAGGGTGGGCAAAATGATGAAATTTGTATCACACAACGAAAAACAATGCCGCAGGAGAATGCCCCATGAGAACGCAAAATTACCAGTGTGGGCACGCCGACGAAAACCGAGACAAATTTTTTGCTAACAAATTCGACGAAAACCAAAAACGACAAAATCTGAAGTCAATGAAAACTGAGGTTTCACTGTACTGATCTGCTTGCTCGTTTTCCACGTTGGATTTTGCAGATCGTTTGCCTTGCTGTTTTCTGGAAGGCTTTGTAGTGCCAGGAAGTCAGCTTAGCATTTGTAGAAACATGATGAGAAACAAAAGTATCCTGGGCCATGAACAAGAATGTTATGATGCCATTATTTTAGATATCCCTGCTATAGGCTAACCAGTGAAGGAAAGAATATCAAATCAAAAGCGTAGTACAGGAATACCTATGGTGGCAGTGTACTAAACTGGAAAATGAACAAAGTACAATTTAAAAAAGTAATAAAATGTAAGAAAATTAGCTGTTGCAGATAACTCAAGCTAAGCTTTAGTAAAAGACCCCACAAGGAGCATACCTTCATACTGTTAAGCATTTCATTTACACATGGGAGTACCCACCTATGTACATTTTCTCGCCACCAAAATCTAAATAGTTTCTTATAAAATTACCCTCTCAGTGTTGATTTCCAATATTGAATACATAGTTAGGTACATAAAGTTAGGAGAATCACTAACAAGTCTAACTTTAAGAGCCTCAATTTTAAGACTCCTAAAATTAAATGTATGCACCTATTTTCAGCCCAAAATTTAGTCATGTAAAATAGACCCCAAAGTTTCCAAAACTGAGGTATTAAGCATCCATTGAATATCAAACCATGGGCTCTTAAAACCCTCATCTATTTCTAGTCTCTTAGTTTTATGTGATCTGCACTGAACTGTGAAGGTAATTGTGAAATATAAGTTAAATGTAATGTAATATAATTATCAAATTTGTGTGTTCATGCTAAACATAGGTGTGATAATTTGCACTAGCCACAGAGCTGACGTAAGTGACTGTGCCTTACAGAAAGGTGCATTTTGACCACTTATGCTAGTATTACACTAGAAAAGTAGGCACCTACTGTTCTTTATAAAATAGATTTGAAATAGGTACACTTTTGCTGACTTAAACTGGGTGTCTGGTTTACCCTTTGAGGGGTCCTTTTACTAAGGTATACTGAAAAATGGCCTGTGGTACTGTCAGTACGTGTTTTGGGCGCACGCAGAATCATTTTTCAGCGCATCTGCAAAAAATACCTTTTTAAATTTTTGCCAAAAAAAATGAAAATTGCCGCACGTCCATTTTGGGTCTGAGACTTTACCACCAGCCATTGACCTAGCAGTAAAGTCTCACGCGGTAACCGGGTGGTAATGACCTATGCGCGTCAAATGCCACTTGGTGCATGTCCAATACACATATCCGAAAAATTAAAAGTTAATGAAATTACCACAAGAGCCACGTGGCAGCCGGGCGGTAACTCCATTTTGGCACACATTGGGCACGGGTAGACACTTTAAACGGCTTAGTAAAAGAGCCCCTTTGCTTCCCTAGCCTGAAGTCACCCCTTTTTCAGGCATCTAAATTTAGTAACCCTGTGCAGACTTTATTTTGCGAGATCTAGATACCTAGATCTTTTAAAAATCAGCCTGATAGACCTTTGATTGAATGAAATGAGTAACTAACAATAGTGCATGCTCTGCAATTAGCCAATAACTTAACAGATTCTTAATGAGACAGAAGGAACAAGCTTTTCATAGGCCATGTGACCTTATCAGAATTAATGCATGTGCTACCATTTTAACCAGTAAATACGTGGCAATGTGTTGTTTGATTTGCAGCCATACTGCATCTTAAGGCTCAGCCCACAGACAGTAGAAAATGGAGAGAACTTTACCAGATTTGTTGCATTGTTTTACCTGTAATGTGAACAAATACAACTAGATCAAGTCATATCCGTCCAGAAACAATAACTTATTTCAACCAAAAAATCGCCTGCTTAAAATGTGCCTATTATTTGCATTGCTTAAAATATATAATTGTCTTGTTATGAGTCACTGTATAAGAAATACTGTCTAAATATTAAAATAAGAATGCTCAAGAATACAAGATATATAAATTTTTTTAAGACGCAAAAAGCAGCCTAGCCCCAAGGGAGAGTTGAAGGCCAAAGTTTCAGATTTTCCAGCAGTGTTACTTGGGTATACATTTATCCCCACCTCCTCCCAAAAATCCCTTCTCTTCTACCTCAGTCTCCATCCTCCACCAACCCCTCCAGACCATGATCATCCCTGAACCCCCTTTCAGAAAACCTCCCTTGACTCAACTGCCCCTGACTCCCCCAAGGAAATATCTCTCCTGTGCCATTACTCTCCTAGCAAACATCCTCCTCTCCCCCAACAAATATCTGTTCTCTGCAAGCTTATCTCCCTTAAGCCATTCCTTTCCTATCAAATTTTCCTTACCAGGCTCTTCCGCATACCTCAGATCTGCTATTCATTTTTTGGCAGCTAGGCTCTTGGAAACCTTACAGCCTTGGTGTTGCTACTTTGGACTCCTTCCTACCTTCCTTGAAGTTCCAGTGCTATGGACACCCTCATGACTTTTTCACCTGTGAAACCTATGAATGCCACAGCCACTCAACACCCCCACTTCTGACTTTCTGAATGCATGAAAAGAAGGCATTCTAGCATGTGCTTGTCATCCTCTCCAACTCTGTGTCACAAGA